>NC_092149.1:84949579-85159579 GCF_045791955.1 Oncorhynchus clarkii lewisi
GAGAGGGTAGTTAATGTACCCCAATAACATAATGACTATTGATTAAGAGGGGGTACAGTAGTTAATGTACCACAATAACATAATGACTATTGATTAAGCAACGGTATTTATTGCCACATCAGTGTCTAAAGGAACCTTCTGTTTTTTTTTCTACGAGTTACATCATTGTCTAGTGAATCACGTTCACTGGTGTAAAAAGTGCATGTACTTTGAGTAAAAGTTTAGATACCTGAATAGAAAGTTACTCAAGTAAAAGTAACTCACCCAGTAAAATACTACTTGAGTAAAAGTCTAAAAGTATTTGGTTCTAAATATATGTAATTATAAAAAGTAAATGCAACTGTTAAAACATACTTGACATCAATACTGCTAACAGCTAGCTCCACCAGTAAGATGAAAAATGCTAACAGCTAGCTCCACCAGTAAGATGAAAATGCTATCAGCTAGCTCCTCCATTATTATCAATACTGCTATCAGCTAGCTCCTCCATTATTATCAATACTGGTATCAGCTAGCTCCACCATTATTATCAACACTGCTAACAGCTAGCTCCACCAGTAAGATGAAAAATGCTATCAGCTAGCTCCTCCATTATTATCAATACTGCTATCAGCTAGCTCCACCATTATTACCAATACTGGTATCAGCTAGCTCCACCATTATTATCAATACTGCTAACAGCTAGCTCCACCAGTAAGATGAAAAATGCTATCAGCTAGCTCCACCAGTAAGATGAAAAATGCTATCAGCTAGCTCCACCAGTAAGATGAAAAATGCTATCAGCTAGCTCCACCATTATTATCAATACTGGTATCAGCTAGCTCCACCATTATTATCAATACTGCTAACATCTAGCTCCATCATTATTATCAATACTGCTAACAGCTAACTCCACCATTATTATCAATACTGGTATCAGCTAGCTCCACCATTATTATCAATACTGCTAACAGCTAGCTCCACCATTATTATCAATACTGCTATCAGCTAGCTCCACCATTATTATCAATACTGGTATCAGCTAGCTCCACCATTATTATCAATACTGGTGTCAGCCTAGCTCCACCATTATTATCAATACTGCTATCAGCTAGCTCCACCATTATTATCAATACTGGTATCAGCTAGCTCCACCATTATTATCAATACTGGTGTCAGCCTAGCTCCACCATTATTATCAATACTGGTATCAGCTAGCTCCACCATTATTATCAATACTGGTATCAGCTAGCTCCTCCATTATTATCAATACTGGTATCAACTAGCTCCACCATTATTATCAATACTGCTATCAGCTAGCTCCACCATTATTATCAATACTGCTATCAGCTAACTCCACCATTATTATCAATACTGCCATCAGCTAGCTCCACCAGTCACCTCAGATCAATACTGCTATCAGCTAGCTCCACCATTATTATCAATACTGCTATCAGCTAGCTCCACCAGTCACCTCAGATCAATACTGCTATCAGCTAGCTCCACCAGTCAACTCAGATCAATACTGCTATCAGCTAGCTCCACCAGTCACCTCACATCAATACTGCTATCAGCTAGCTCCACCAGTCACCTCAGATCAATACTGCTATCAGCTAGCTCCACCATTCACCTCAGATCAATACTGCTATCAGCTAGCTCTACCAGAGTGAGTGTATGTTTCTTCACTATCCTCTCTCATCCATATAGATTCTACCTTCCACAGACAGTTTCTTCTCTACCCATGTGGTAGAGGTTCAGTGTCTGTGACCGCCCAGAGAGTCTTTAGAAGGGGAATTTAGGAGTAGGACCACGTTGCTTCTAGGCACTGTTCGTTTGTGAGTTTCACCCCATTTTTAAGGTTAGCATTTGTGTAGAGTGCACTGATCCTAGCTCTGTCTAAGGGGGGATGGGGTCAGATCATCATCTCTGTTCTTGTGCAAAATGGCAACTAAAGAGTTTATTCTCCCTTCACTAGAGGTCGGCAAAACAGACCATAGATCCAGTGAGAGAGACAGAGAGACAGAGAGAGAGAGAGAGAGACAGAGAGAGAGAGAGAGAGAGTGTCACGTAGAGTAGGCCAGAAGGCTAAACTGGATAACCTAACCTCTATCAAAATAAAAAGATGGCGGAACCGCAAAAGTTCTTCTGTGCAAAGGTGTTTATTTACAAGTGATTCCGGAACAAAAAACAACAGTACTGCCATCAACGTCTACCTTATGGGACAGCTTAAAAACAATGCTGCCCCATCCACAGCTCAATCCAAAAAATGCCTCCTTAGAGACTGGAGAGAGGCTCATTTTGTAGGGCTAGCCCCTCCCCTCAGAACAATTAACCCTAATTAATTAATCAATTAACAATACAAACCTACATTTTCCATGAACTAAACATACTAAAGGATATACATTGCAACACGGTTTTAAACAATATCACAACATAACATTTACAACATTACATCACTACTGACAATATCTTTCAATATGCCCATATGCATTAATGAGCCATTTGGGACAGGCACTATAAAGCCAACCCAATTCCCTTAGCTCTGGTCCTTTTCCAGCATACCCGGAAGCTACAGAGATGGAGAGAGAGGAACAGAACAAACAACGCGCCCATCCACAACATTGATAAGTATAATAATTATTGTATCTCTCAAATATGAACATTGACAAGTGTGAAATGCATATACCAAGACAGAAGTTAAATTGTGTGTCGACCCACATTGTTAACTTATGGTATAATGGCGCAGGGAGGAGTGGTGAATATGTGTGTGCGTTAAAGAACCAAATGCTGCCCGCGGCCAGTGACGGACTTCTACGTCACATTACCTTCCTCCTCTCCCGAAGCGACCATGTTCGGGAGCCTTGATAGGTAGTCCGCAGTAACGTTCTCTTTACCTGCCTTGTGACGGACACAGAACCTGAAGGGCTGGAGCTCCAGATACCACCTGGTCACACGAGAATTCCGGTCCTTCATGGTCTGGATCCAGGTCAGTGCTCTGTGGTCCGTGTACAGGTCAAATTCCCTCCCAAGAAGGTAGTAACGGAGGCTATCTAGGGCCCACTTTATAGCCAGGCACTCCTTTTCGATTGTAGAATACCTGGTTTCCCTGGGCAACAGCTTCCGACTCAGGTACAGCACAGGAAGCTCTTCTCTTGGCTCCCCTTGGGCCAGTACAGCTCCAATTCCTACAGCCGAAGCGTCCACCTGCACGAGAAATCTCTTCTTAAAATCAGGGGTCTGGAGAACAGGGAATGAGCAGTCGTTTTTTCAGTGTCATGTACGCTTCCTCACACTCCTCAGTCCACTTCACAGGGTTGCTGGCCCCCTTCGAAGTGAGGTTGGTCAAAGGGACAGCGATGGTCGAAAACTGTGGAATGAATCTCCGGTACCACCCTGCCAGACCTAGGAAGGACTTCACCTGTGTCTTGGTTCTGGGTTGAGGGCTATTCCTGATGGACTCCACTTTCTCCACCTGAGGCCGAACTTCACCCTTACCCAGCTGGTACCCCAGGTACTTTGTCTCCTGTTTCGCCCACTCACACTTCAGGAGGTTAAGCGTGAGGCCTGCTTCATGGATCTTCCCCAGGACGCTGCTAAGATGCTGTATGTGCTCCTCCCAGGAGTGGCTGTAGATCACCACGTCGTCCAAGTAAGCAGCACAGTAATCGTCACAGTCCTGGAGGACCTTGTCCATCAGCCTCTGGAAAGTCGCAGGGGCCCCATGAAGGCCAAACGGCATGACCTTGAACTGGAACCGGCCCATTGGCGTCCGGAATGCAGTGTAGGCCTTGGATTGTTCATCCAGGGGCACCTGCCAGTACCCTTTGCAGAGATCCAATGTGGTGATGTAATGAGCTCTACCTATTCTCTCCAGTAAGTCGTCAATGCGGGGCATGGGATAGGCATCAAACTGGGAGATGGCATTCACCTTACGGAAGTCCATGCAGACGCGCAAAGAGCCATCCTTCTTTGGGACAATGACAATAGGGCTGCTCCATTCACTTGAAGATGGCTCGACAACATCCATCTCTATCATGGTGTGGACCTCTTCCTTGAGGGCTACCACCAGCCTCTCAGGCACACGGTAAGGATGCTGGCGGACAGGGTTCTGGCCAGGTTTCAAACGAATGACGTGTTCCAGGACTTTGGTTCTTCCTGGTCTCTGACTGAAGAGGGCCGGATACTTGCCAAACAGCTGCTTCAGCTCATCTTGCTTGTCTTCTTCCAGGTGAGCCAGTATGACTTCTGCTCGTTCTTTCCATGCCTCTGTGACCCCATCCGACTCATCCTCTTCTACTCTGCGGACCAGAAAGGACTTTCCTTTGGAGAGTTCCTCTTTCTCCTCCCAGGCCTTGAGAAGGTTCACATGGTAGGTTTGCTTCTTCTTACCCTTGTCCGGGTGCAGCACCTCGTAGGTCACTGGGCCCATCTTCCTCCCGATTAGGTACGGTCCTTGCCATTGCGCAAGGAGCTTGCTGGTAGACGAGGGAAGGAGGAGCAGGACTTTCTGTCCTGGCTCAAACTCTCTGTGGCGAGCGTGCTGGTCATAGCCTCTCTTCTGGGCTTGCTGAAGGTTTGCTCTAGCTTCCTCTCGGTACCATTCCAACCTGTCTCGCATCTGGAGGACATACTGGACAATCCCCTGTCCTGAGGTAGCTACTGGGGAACCTTCCCAGCACTTCTTCAGCAGGTCCAGTGGTCCTTGCACTGGCCATCCATAGAGGAGTTCGAATGGCGAGAAACCTGTCGATGCCTGAGGCACCTCCCTGTAAGCAAAAAGCAGAAAGGGTAACCACTTATCCCAGTCTTTACCAGTGTCAGCCACAAACTTCCTCAGCATGTTCTTGAGCGTTTGATTGAATCTCTCTACGAGCCCATCCGTTTGGGGATGGTAGGGAGTAGTCCTCAAGCCTTTAATGCCCAGCTGTCGGTGGAGTTGAACCATCAGTCGCGAGGTGAAGTTTGTCCCTTGGTCCGTCAGGATTTCATCTGGGATTCCTACACGAGAGAAGAGCTGAACAAGAGCACTGATTATTTTTGGAGTGGTTATGGAACGGAGTGGGAAGGCTTCTGGGAACCGGGTGGCATAGTCACAGATCACCAATATATACTTGTAACCTGCACTACTCTTCTCCAAGGGTCCAACAATGTCCATTGCAATTCTCTTGAATGGGGTAGAGATAACTGGCAGTGAACATAGAGGAGCCCGTTCAGACCTACGGACAGCACTGGTTTTCTGGCACGTGGGGCATGATTTGCAGTATTTTTGTACATCAGTATACATGGAGGGCAAAAAGAAACGGGAGCCTAAGATAGGTCTTATGTTGCCCTAGATGGCCTGCCCATGGAACTGTATGTGCAAGGTTGAGAACAAGCGGTCTACAGGTAGATGGCACCACCAACTTCCTGCTATCTGCCTCTGACCCAAGGTAGAGTATGTGGTTGTCTACTGTGTAAATCCCCCCACATGAAGATTGACTGTCCCCAGCTAAGGCCTTGTCAAACAAACATTTCAAGGTAGCGTCAGACTTCTGCAGTGTAGCAAAATTTTGTGGAACATCCCATTGCACCTCTAACCCAGACACATCAGCTACAGGTACAGGGGTTCCCACATACTTCTCAAGACGCCGCTGGCGGCGTGACTTTCTGGGCCCTTTGGTTCCCACCTCGCAACGAGTATCACACAAGTCGAGCAGTGGTTGTAAACCAGCTTTGGCCTGGGCACGAGTGACAACTGAACATGCCATCTGAACATCAGACTGGCAAACTGACTGCCCATATAGCTGACCCCCCACACTTCCCAACAGATCAGAGAGTACAGGCACATCCCTCCCCAAAATAATCTCAAAAGGTAGCTTCTCCATTACCCCAACTTTGAGGAGGTATTTCT
This sequence comes from Oncorhynchus clarkii lewisi, assembly GCF_045791955.1. Classification (NCBI taxonomy): domain Eukaryota; kingdom Metazoa; phylum Chordata; class Actinopteri; order Salmoniformes; family Salmonidae; genus Oncorhynchus; species Oncorhynchus clarkii. The sequence continues at coordinate 84,955,449 of NC_092149.1, forward strand.
GACCCTGAATCTCAACTGTGAGCTCAGCTGTGGGCTGCTGTGACTGGTCACCATGGACACATTGGATCAGTGTCTGATGACCATAATCAATGTCATTAACAGGTACATTACCTTTTCTGATCAATGACAGGGAACTGCCGGTGTCAATCATTGCAGTAAGACTTTTACCATTCACTTTTACAGGTACCAAGCATGACCCTTCCCGAGTCTGTCTATTCTGAACACCATCCCCCTCTCTGGGTACATAACAGTAACCTGAGAGCTTGGATTTACGTAGCGGACACATTGAAGCTTTGTGCCCCTGCTGCCGGCAGTAAAAACAGGTCAGACCCCTCCCATCAGAGCGAACTGCATGATCCCTTACCTCCCTCCCAGACACATAACCCCCAGAGTTACCTCCACCATCTCTGGCGTTTCTGATGTCCCTTGTGTCTCTGAGACTCCTTGGAGCGGGTGCTGCAGGTTGTGGTGGGCCCCCTTTACGTGCATTAAGATACTGCAGTGCAAGCTTGACCGCCATAAGCCCGTCCTTGGGCTCGTGCTCTCGGACCCAGGTTCGAATGTCGTGTGGTAGAACTTGTAGAAGTTGCGAGGATGATGACCTCCCCGATTTCGTCCTGTGTCTTCTCCCCCGGTCGAACCCATCGTCGGTAGAGACCCTTGAGGCGGTGGTACGTCTCTGTCGGTGACTCACCCGATGGCGTTGATGCAGCTCTGAAGCGTTGACGGTAGGTTTCCGGTGAGATGTCAAACTTCACCAGCAGCGCTTCCTTCAAGCCCTTGTAGACATTGGCCAGCCCCTCATCCATTGCTGTGTAAGCCTCTAAGGCCTTGCCCGTGAGCAATGGGACAAGCCTGCAGGCCCACTCTACCTCAGGCCACTGCCACGTCTTAGCCATGCGCTCAAACCTCAGCAGGTAGTTTTCAATGTCCTCCCCCTGCTGGTATGAGGGCATCTTTGGCTCCTTCCTCAGGAATGCTGGAAGATGGACGTTAACACTGCTGGACTGGTCTCCTGGTGCTGGCCTCATTACTGCTTGGGGTGCCTGCTGTGGAGTTGAAGTCCCTGCTGCATCGAGCCTTTGTCGTCCTGGTGTTGGAAGACCCAATCTTGGGCTCTCACTGACGAGTTCCGCCTGGTGGGGAGCTGTGAGGATAGATTGGCGTAGGCCACGTAACTCCTGCTTGAGGTCTTCGTCCCTCCTCTCAAGGCAGGTGAAAAGTTGCTGAAAAAGGGTTACCATGGTTGGGTGTGGTTCTGGTCCCCCAACTGCTCCTTCAGTCAGCAGTTCACCCAGTTCTGGTTGTCTTTGGCCTACGGTCGGGCTCCTAGTTTCTCATACTTGACCTCTTCTTCTCCAGACGATTCCATGGTATTCCACCCCGGTTCAACTTCAGGTACCTTTTCTGACAGTTGCTGCAGTTGCTGAGAACGCAATCCTGTACGCATTCCTTTACCTCTCTTGTTGGAATTCACTGATTTGCGGTACACCATCCCACCACTGCCACCATATGTCACGTAGAGTAGGCCAGAAGGCTAAACTGGATAACCTAACCTCTATCAAAATAAAAAGATGGCGGAACCGCAAAAGTTATTCTGTGCAAAGGTGTTTATTTACAAGTGATTCCGGAACAAAAAACAACAGTACTGCCATCAACGTCTACCTTATGGGACAGCTTAAAAACAATGCTGCCCCATCCACAGCTCAATCCAAAAAATGCCTCCTTAGAGACTGGAGAGAGGCTCCTTTTGTAGGGCTAGCCCCTCCCCTCAGAACAATTAACCCTAATTAATTAATCAATTAACAATACAAACCTACATTTTCCATGAACTAAACATACTAAAGGATATACATTGCAACACGGTTTTAAACAATATCACAACATAACATTTACAACATTACCTCACTACTGACAATATCTTTCAATATGCCCATATGCATTAATGAGCCATTTGGGACAGGCACTATAAAGCCAACCCAATTCCCTTAGCTCGGGTCCTTTTCCAGCATACCCGGAAGCTACAGAGATGGAGAGAGAGGAACAGAACAAACAAACAATGCGCCCATCCACAACATTGATAAGCATAATAATTATTGTATCTCTCAAATATGAACATTGACAAGTGTGAAATGCATATACCAAGACAGAAGTTAATTTGTGTGTCGACCCACATTGTTAACTTATGGTATAATGGCGCAGGGAGGAGTGGTGAATATGTGTGTGCGTTAAAGAACCAAATGCTGCCCGCGGCCAGTGACGGACTTCTACGTCACAGAGAGAGAGAGAGAGACAGAGAGAGAGAGAGAGAGAGAGCTGTCCTCATAGCTCAAGTCACAAACAGCCATTGTTACCAAGGGCAGGCAGGGAATTCTCTGATAAACTGGAGATTCACAGGAGAGAACGAGGAGGAAAGAGAGAGAAATTAGGAAAGTACAAAACATCAGACATGACCGAGCGGCCCCTTGACCTTGACTGAGCGGCCCCTTGACCTTGACCGAGCAGCCGCTTGACCTTGACCGAGCGGCCCCTTGACCTTGACCGAGCGGCCCCTTGACCTTGACCGAGCGCCCCCTTGACCAAGAGCACACAAACATACACACACTGTGTTTTAATCTGTCACTAAATCCAATGCTTTAACATATCACGTGCTTTAACATATCACGGCTTGTTGTGATATTTAGTGGCGGCAGGGTAGCCTAGTGGTTAGAGTATTTGGCCAGTAACCGAAAGGTTGCTAGATTGAATCCCCGAGCTGACAAGGTAAAAATCTGTCTTTCTGCCCCTGAACAGGCAGTTAACCCACTGTTCCTAGACCAGTTAACCCACTGTTCCTAGACCAGTTAACCCACTGTTCCTAGACCAGTTAACCCACTGTTCCTAGACCAGTTAACCCACTGTTCCTAGACCAGTTAACCCACTGTTCCTAGACCAGTTAACCCACTGTTCCTAGACCAGTTAACCCACTGTTCCTAGACCAGTTAACCCACTGTTTCTAGACCAGTTAATCCACTGTTCCTAGACCAGTTAACCCACTGTTTCTAGACCAGTTAACCCACTGTTCCTAGACCAGTTAACCCACTGTTCCCCTGAACAAGGCAGTTAACCCACTGTTCCTAGACCAGTTAACCCACTGTTCCTAGACCAGTTAACCCACTGTTCCTAGACCAGTTAACCCACTGTTCCTAGACCAGTTAACCCACTGTTCCTAGACCAGTTAACCCACTGTTCCTAGACCAGTTAACCCACTGTTCCTAGACCAGTTAACCCACTGTTCCTAGACCAGTTAACCCACTGTTTCTAGACCAGTTAATCCACTGTTCCTAGACCAGTTAACCCACTGTTTCTAGACCAGTTAACCCACTGTTCCTAGACCAGTTAACCCACTGTTCCCCTGAACAAGGCAGTTAACCCACTGTTCCTAGACCAGTTAACCCACTGTTCCTAGACCAGTTAACCCACTGTTCCTAGACCAGTTAACCCACTGTTTCTAGACCAGTTAACCCACTGTTTCTAGACCAGTTAACCCACTGTTCCTAGACCAGTTAACCCACTGTTCCTAGACCAGTTAACCCACTGTTCCTAGACCAGTTAACCCACTGTTCCTAGACCAGTTAACCCACTGTTCCTAGACCAGTTAACCCACTGTTCCTAGACCAGTTAACCCACTGTTCCTAGACCAGTTAACCCACTGTTCCTAGACCAGTTAACCCACTGTTCCTAGACCAGTTAACCCACTGTTCCTAGACCAGTTAACCCACTGTTCCTAGACCAGTTAACCCACTGTTCATAGACCAGTTAACCCACTGTTTCTAGACCAGTTAACCCACTGTTCCTAGACCAGTTAACCCACTGTTCCTAGACCAGTTAACCCACTGTTTCTAGACCAGTTAACCCACTGTTCCTAGACCAGTTAACCCACTGTTCCTAGAACAGTTAACCCACTGTTCCTAGTCCAGTTAACCCACTGTTCCTAGACCAGTTAACCCACTGTTCCTAGACCAGTTAACCCACTGTTTCTAGACCAGTTAACCCACTGTTCCTAGACCAGTTAACCCACTGTTCCTAGACCAGTTAACCCACTGTTCCTAGACCAGTTAACCCACTGTTCCTAGACCAGTTAACCCACTGTTCCTAGACCAGTTAACCCACTGTTCCTAGACCAGTTAACCCACTGTTCCTAGACCAGTTAACCCACTGTTCCTAGACCAGTTAGCCCACTGTTCCTAGACCAGTTAACCCACTGTTCCTAGACCAGTTAACCCACTGTTCCTAGACCAGTTAATCCACTGTTCCTAGACCAGTTAATCCACTGTTCCTAGACCAGTTAACCCACTGTTCCTAGACCAGTTAACCCACTGTTCCTAGACCAGTTAACCCACTGTTCCTAGACCAGTTAACCCACTGTTCCTAGACCAGTTAACCCAATGTTCCTAGACCAGTTAACCCACTGTTCCTAGACCAGTTAACCCACTGTTCCTAGACCAGTTAACCCACTGTTCCTAGACCAGTTAACCCACTGTTTCTAGACCAGTTAATCCACTGTTCCTAGACCAGTTAACCCACTGTTCCTAGACCAGTTAACCCACTGTTCCTAGACCAGTTAACCCACTGTTCCTAGACCAGTTAACCCACTGTTCCTAGACCAGTTAACCCACTGTTCCTAGACCAGTTAACCCACTGTTCCCCTGAACAAGGCAGTTAACCCACTGTTCCTAGACCAGTTAACCCACTGTTCCTAGACCAGTTAACCCACTGTTTCTAGACCAGTTAATCCACTGTTCCTAGACCAGTTAACCCACTGTTCCTACACCAGTTAACCCACTGTTCCTAGACCAGTTAACCCACTGTTCCTAGACCAGTTAACCCACTGTTCCTAGACCAGTTAACCCACTGTTCCTAGACCAGTTAACCCACTGTTCCTAGACCAGTTAACCCACTGTTCCTAGACCAGTTAACCCACTGTTCCTAGACCAGTTAACCCACTGTTCCTAGACCAGTTAACCCACTGTTCCTAGACCAGTTAACCCACTGTTTCTAGACCAGTTAATCCACTGTTCCTAGACCATTTAACCCACTGTTTCTAGACCAGTTAACCCACTGTTCCTAGACCAGTTAACCCACTGTTCCTAGACCAGTTAACCCCACTGTTCCTAGACCAGTTAACCCACTGTTCCTAGACCAGTTAACCCACTGTTCCTAGACCAGTTAACCCACTGTTCCTAGACCAGCTAACCCACTGTTCCTAGACCAGTTAACCCACTGTTTCTAGACCAGTTAACCCACTGTTCCTAGACCAGTTAACCCACTGTTCCTAGACCGTCATTGTAAATGAGAATTTGTTTCTTAACTGACCTGCCTAGTTGAATAAAAGGTGAATTCAAAAAATAATTGTGAGGTTCTCAAATAACGATTGAATAGCAGAGAGCTAGTTCTGTTCTCTGAATCCATCTCCCTACAACCCATTTCCCCCGTGGTTCCCTCAGATACAATGCCAGATAGCAGCTGATAAAACAACAAGCCTGAGGCTTCTTTCTGCTCATTCACCAGTCACAGTCTCAAGACATGTGTACCCTGTGTCACACCTCAGACCTCAGAGACAAGGCCTCACAGTCTCAAGACATGTGTTCCCTGTGTCACACCTCAGACCTCAGACAGAGACAAGGCCTCACAGTCTCAAGACATGTGTACCCTGTGTCACACCTCAGACCTCAGACAGAGACAAGGCCTCACAGTCTCCAGACATGTGTTCCCTGTGTCACATCTCAGACCTCAGACAGAGACAAGGCCTCACAGTCTCCAGACATGTGTTCCCTGTGTCACACCTCAGACCTCAGACAGAGACAAGGCCTCACAGTCTCCAGACATGTGTTCCCTGTGTCACAACTCAGACCTCAGACAGAGACAAGGCCTCACAGTCTCCAGACATGTGTTCCCTGTGCCACACTTCAGACCTCAGACAGAGACAAGGCCTCACAGTCTCCAGACATGTGTTCCCTGTGTCACACCTCAGACCTCAGACAGAGACAAGGCCTCACAGTCTCCAGACATGTGTTCCCTGTGTCACACCTCAGACCTCAGACAGAGACAAGGCCTCACAGTCTCACACGTGGATTTTCTTGTCACTTAGCGAACGCTCTTATCCAGAGCCACTTAACAAGAATTAGTCTTGCCTTCTTAGTCAGGGTAAGGGTGGTGGGAGGGCCTGCTGGGCCACAGCAGTGACTCACCGTTTAGGGATAATGATCCGTGACACTGCAGCCCGGCTCCACACAGCGACACTCCGGAGGTGGGAAAAGTGCTCACTTCTGACGCTCCACCATGAACGGAAAAACTGCCATTAAATCTGCCCAAGCGGCTGCTGTTTGTGCTTCGGAGAAAGGCATGGGGGTCCGCCCTCCTCTCTCCCTCTCTATAAAGGTCATCGTCAAAGAGAAAGTTGTTTCTTTACTGTAAATAGCAGCCACAGGGCTGTATTAGAGACAACAAGGGACTGTATTAGAGACAACAGGGACTGTATTCGAGACAACAAGGGACTGTATTAGAGACAATAAGGGCTGCATTAGAGACAACAGGGACTGTATTAGAGACAACAAGGGACTGTATTAGAGACAATAAGGGCTGCATTAGATACAATAAGGGCTGTATTAGAGACAATAAGGGCTGTATTAGAGACAATAAGGGCTGCATTAGAGACAATAAGGGCTGTATTAGAGACAATAAGGGCTGTATTAGAGACAATAAGGGCTTTATTACAGACAATAAGGGCTGAATTAGAGACAATAAGGGCTGTATTAGAGACAATAAGGGCTGTATTAGAGACATGTAATTGGGGAGACAGAGACATGCATGTGTCTGGGCCTATATTTGTGTTGCTTAACAGTCCCCACTGTTCCATAAGGTGTTTTTTTTATTGTTTAGATTCTACTGATTGCATCAGTTACCTGATGTGGAATAGAGTTCCATGTAGTCATGGCTCTATGTAGTACTGTGGAATATAGTTCCATGTAGTCATGGCTCTATGTAGTACTGTGGAATAGAGTTCCATGTAGTCATGGCTCTATGTAGTACTGTGGAATATAGTTCCATGTAGTCATGGCTCTATGTAGTACTGTGGAATAGAGTTCCATGTAGTCATGGCTCTATGTAGTACTGTGGAATATAGTTCCATGTAGTCATGTCTCTATGTAGTACTGTGGAATAGAGTTACATGTAGTCATGGCTCTATGTAGTACTGTGGAATAGAGTTCCATGTAGTCATGGCTCTATGTAGTACTGTGGAATAGAGTTCCATGTAGTCATGTCTCTATGTAGTTCTGTGTAATAGAGTTCCATGTAGTCATGTCTCTATGTAGTACTGTGGAATAGAATTCCATGTAGTCATGGCTCTATGTAGTACTGTGGAATAGAGTTCCATGTAGTCATGGCTCTATGTAGTACTGTGGAATATAGTTCCATGTAGTCATGTCTCTATGTAGTACTGTGGAATAGAGTTACATGTAGTCATGGCTCTATGTAGTACTGTGGAATAGAGTTCCATGTAGTCATGGCTCTATGTAGTACTGTGGAATAGAGTTCCATGTAGTCATGTCTCTATGTAGTTCTGTGTAATAGAGTTCCATGTAGTCATGTCTCTATGTAGCACTGTGGAATAGAGTTCCATGTAGTCATGGCTCTATGTAGTACTGTGGAATAGAGTTCCATGTAGTCATGGCTCTATGTTGTACTGTGGAATAGAGTTCCATATAGTTATAACTACATGGAACTCTATGTAGTTATGGCTCCATGTAGTTATGGCTCTATGTAGTACTGTTGAATAGAGTTCCATGTAGTCATGGCTCTATGTAGTACTGTGGAATAGAGTTCCATGTAGTCATGTCTCTATGTAGTACTGTTGAATAGAGTTCCATGTAGTCATGTCTCTATGTAGTACTGTTGAATAGAGTTCCATGTAGTCATGTCTCTATGTAGTACTGTGGAATAGAGTTCCATGTAGTCATGGCTCTATGTAGTACTGTGGAATAGAGTTCCATGTAGTCGTGGCTCTATGTAGTACTGTGGAATAGAGTTCCATGTAGTCATGGCTCTATGTAGTACTGTGGAATAGAGTTCCATGTAGTCATGGCTCTATGTAGTACTGTGGAATAGAGTTCCATGTAGTCATGGCTCTATGTAGTACTGTGGAATAGAGTTCCATGTAGTCATGGCTCTATGTAGTACTGTGGAATAGAGTTCCATGTAGTCGTGGCTCTATGTAGTACTGTGGAATAGAGTTCCATGTAGTCATGGCTGTATGTAGTACTGTGGAATAGAGTTCCATGTAGTCATGGCTCTATGTAGTACTGTGGAATAGAGTTCCATGTAGTCATGGCTCTATGTAGTACTGTGGAATAGAGTTCCATGTAGTCATGTCTCTATGTAGTACTGTGGAATAGAGTTCCATGTAGTCGTGGCTCTATGTAGTACTGTGGAATAGAGTTCCATGTAGTCATGGCTCTATGTAGTTCTGTGGAATAGAGTTCCATGTAGTCATGGCTCTATGTAGTTCTGTGGAATAGAGTTCCATGTAGTCATGGCTCTATGTAGTACTGTGGAATAGAGTTCCATGTAGTCATGGCTCTATGTAGTACTGTGGAATAGAGTTCCATGTAGTCATGGCTCTATGTAGTACTGTGTGCCTCCCGTAGTCTGTTCTGGACTTGGGGACTGAGAAGAGACCTCTGGTGGCATGTCTTGTGGGGTATGCATGAGGGGTGTCTGAGCTGTATTCCAGTAGTTCAAACAGACAGCTCAGTGCATTCAACATGTCAATACCTCCCATAAATACAAGTAGTGAGGGAAGTCAATTTCTCCTTTACTTTGAGCCATCAGAGATTAACATGACATATTGTTAATGTTAGCTCTCTGTGTCCCTTTTTATGGCACCTGACCACACGACTGAACAGTAGTCCTGGTGTTGTAAAACTAGACAGCTGCCCCTGGGGAATTCCTGATTCTACCTGGATTATGTTGGAGAGACTTCCATTAAAGAATACCCTCTGTGTTCTGTTAGACAAGTAACTCTTTATCCACAGTATAGCAGGGGGTGTAAAGCCAAAACAACATGTGTTTTTCCAGCAGCGGACTATGATCGATAATGTCAAAAGCCACACTGAAGTGTAACAAAAACAGCCCCCCCCACACAATATTTTTATCATCAATTTCTCTCAGCCAATCATCAGTCATTTGTTTAAGTGGTGTGCGTGTTGAGTGCCCTTCCCTATAAGCGTGCTGAACGTCAATTTGTTTACAGTAAAATAGCAATGTATCTAGTCGAACACGATTTTATCCCAAAATTTACTAAGGGTTGGTAACAGGCTGATTGGTTGGCTATTTGAGCCAGTAAAGGGGGATTTACTATTCTTGGGTAGCGGAATGACTTTAGCTTCCCTCCAGGCCTGATGGCACACACTTTCTAGTAGGCTGAAATCGAAGACATGGCAAATAGGAGTCGCAATATAGTCGACTATAATCCTCAGTAATTTTCCATCCAAGTCACACCCCGGTGGTGAGATAGAGAAGAAGAGAGAGGTAGAGAAGAAGAGAGAGGTAGAGAAGAAGAGAGAGGTAGAGAATAAATCAAATCAATCAAATCAAATCAAATTTTATTTGTCACATACACATGGTTAGCAGATGTTAATGCGAGTGTAGCGAAATGCTTGTGCTTCTAGTTCCGACAATGCAGTAATAACAAGTAATCTAACTAACAATTCCAAAACTACTGTCTTGTACACAGTGTAAGGGGATAAAGAATATGTACATAAGGATATATGAATGAGTGATGGTACAGAGCAGCATAGGCAAGATACAGTAGATGGTATCGAGTACAGTATGTACAAATGAGATGAGTATGTAAACAAAGTGGCATAGTTTAAAGTGGCTAGTGATACATGTATTACATAAGGATACAGTCGATGATATAGAGTACAGTATATACGTATGCATATGAGATGAATAATGTAGGGTAAGTAACATTATATAAGGTAGCATTGTTTAAAGTGGCTAGTGATATATTTACATCATTTCCCATCAATTCCCATTATTAAAGTGGCTGGAGTTGAGTCAGTGTCAGTGTGTTGGCAGCAGCCACTCAGTGTTAGTGGTTGCTGTTTAACAGTCTGATGGCCTTGAGATAGAAGCTGTTTTTCAGTCTCTCGGTCCCAGCTTTGATGCACCTGTACTGACCTCGCCTTCTGGATGATAGCGGGGTGAACAGGCAGTGGCTCGGGTGGTTGATGTCCTTGATGATCTTTAAGGCCTTCCTGTGACATCGGGTGGTGTAGGTGTCCTGGAGGGCAGGTAGTTTGCCCCCGGTGATGCGTTGTGCAGACCTCACTACCCTCTGGAGAGCCTTACGGTTGAGGGCGGAGCAGTTGCCGTACCAGGCGGTGATACAGCCCGCCAGGATGCTCTCGATTGTGCATCTGTAGAAGTTTGTGAGTGCTTTTGGTGACAAGCCGAATTTCTTCAGCCTCCTGAGGTTGAAGAGGCGCTGCTGCGCCTTCTTCACGATGCTGTCTGTGTGAGTGGACCAATTCAGTTTGTCTGTGATGTGTATGCCGAGGAACTTAAAACTTGCTACCCTCTCCACTACTGTTCAATCGATGTGGATAGGGGGGTGTTCCCTCTGCTGTTTCCTGAAGTCCACAATCATCTCCTTAGTTTTGTTGACGTTGAGTGTGAGGTTATTTTCCTGACACCACACTCCGAGGGCCCTCACCTCCTCCCTGTAGGCCGTCTCGTCGTTGTTGGTAATCAAGCCTACCACTGTTGTGTCGTCCGCAAACTTGATGATTGAGTTGGAGGCGTGCGTGGCCACGCAGTCGTGGGTGAACAGGGAGTACAGGAGAGGGCTCAGAACGCACCCTTGTGGGGCCCCAGTGTTGAGGATCAGCGGGGAGGAGATGTTGTTGCCTACCCTCACCACCTGGGGGCGGCCCGTCAGGAAGTCCAGTACCCAGTTGCACAGGGCGGGGTCGAGACCCAGGGTCTCGAGCTTGATGACGAGCTTGGAGGGTACTATGGTGTTGAATGCCGAGCTGTAGTCGATGAACAGCATTCTCACATAGGTATTCCTCTTGAGAGAGGTAGAGAAGAAGAGAGAGGTAGAGAAGAAGAGAGAGGTAGAGAAGAAGAGAGAGGTAGAGAAGAAGAGAGAGGTAGCGGAGAGGAGAGGAGAGGAGAGGAGAGGAGAGGAGAGGCTAACCAGAACACCTGACAACTTTCCATGCCTTCAGTGTTAATAATTCTTGCTGAGTCTGACCTCATAGTTTGTTCTTCTCTCTCACTCAGTTATTCCCTCTCCCTCATTCACACACTCTCAGCTCCATGTTCAGCATCTTTAAATGACCTCTGCACGTATACATTTAACAGTACAACCCTACTGAGTTGATTAACAACGACCGCGACCATCCTCATCTCTTCAGTCACTTTGGCCCATTTAGCACAGCTGTGATATAATTAATGAAGATACACAAGAGGCTTAGTTAGATGCAGATTAAAATCACTAAGAAAAAAAAAGAGTTTGTAATAATGGATGTTACATTCTGCATTCATATAAGGGAATAAAGGGTTGGATTAGTATTGTTTTTGATAGGAGGTAAAATTAGATGTGGTTAAAGTAGGTTTCTCTGATATCAGCTGTTATCTCATTCACTTCCAGACCACCGAGCTAAAGTGTATCCATGCCATAAACCAGCGTCAAGCACAGGTAAAAGCAGAGAACAGAGCACACTCACAGTCCAGATTTACACTCTCTCCTGTTCATCCTCTCAGGTTTATTGGCTCATTGCAGCCACCGTATGTAGAACATCTCATCATAACTACGTTAGGTTGTATTGATCAAGAATTGCATTTATTAATATTTTATAGAGCTATATTAAGCGAGGAGAAGTCACCACGCAGTTAAAGGGTTGACGCCTATCTTCAGCAGGCACTGAGAATGGCAGGCACTGAGATGGCAGACATTGAGAATGGCAGGCACTGAGAATGGCAGGCACTGAGAATGGCAGGCACTGAGAATGGCAGGCACTGAGATGGCAGACATTGAGAATGGTAGGCACTGAGAATGGCAGGCACTGAGAATGGCAGGCACTGAGAATGGCAGGCACTGAGATGGCAGGCACTGAGAATTGCAGGCACTGAGATGACAGGCACTGAGAATGTCAGGCACTGAGATGGCAGGCACTGAGAATGGCAGGCACTGAGAATGGCAGGCACTGAGATGGCAGACATTGAGAATGGCAGGCACTGAGAATGGCAGGCACTGAGATGGCAGACATTGAGAATGGCAGGCACTGAGAATGGCAGGCACTGAGATGGCAGACATTGAGAATGGTAGGCACTGAGAATGGCAGGCACTGAGAATGGCAGGCACTGAGAATGGCAGGCACTGAGATGGCAGGCACTGAGAATGGCAGGCACTGAGATGACAGGCACTGAGAATGTCAGGCACTGAGAATGTCAGGCACTGAGAATGGCAGGCACTGAGAATGGCAGGCACTGAGATGGCAGACATTGAGAATGGCAGGCACTGAGAATGGCAGGCACTGAGATGGCAGACATTGAGAATGGCAGGCAACTGAGATGACAGGCACTGAGATGACAGGCACGTAGATGACAGACTCATATATGATAGGCACTGAGATGACAGGCACTGAGATGACAGGCACATATATGACAGGCACTGAGATGACAGGCACTGAGATGACAGGCACAGAGATGGCAGGCTACCTGGACTCATGGGTAGACATAACATAGTAAATGTAAATCTGTCTCCCCAATTACTATGATATATTACGTTTCGTATGGTAGTTGTTCATTTGTGGATGTCCATCATCCATTTTGTTTGACATGTTATGAGTTACAATTCGTACAGTATGTTACAGATTTGCAATATGTATGATATATTACCAATTCCAATTTGTTATGGCTAACACTAGCTAGGTGGCTAACGCTAACATTAGCTAAGAACCATGAACCCAATTGACACTGACAGAGCTCCAGAGTTCCTTTACGGAGATGGGAGAACCTTCTAGAAGTACAACCATCTCTGCAGCCCTCCACCAATCAGGCCTTTACGGTAGAGTGGCCAGATGGAAGCCACTCCTCAGTAAAAGGCACGTGACAGCCCCCTTGGAGTTTGCCTAAAGGCATCTAAAGGACTCTCAGATCATGAGAAACAAGATTCTCTGGTCTGGTGAAAGCAAGATTGAACTTTTTGTCCTGAATGCCAAGCGTCACGTCTGGAGGAAACTTGTCACCATCCCTACGGTGAAGCATGGTGGTGGGGATGTTTTTCAGCGGCAGGGACTGGGAGACTAGTCTGGACCGAAGGAAAGATGAACGGAGCAAAGTACAGAGAAATCCTTGATGAAAACCTGCTCCACAGCGCTCAGAACCTCAGACTGGGACGAAGGTTCATCTAGCAACAGGACAATGACCCTAAGCACATAGCCAAGACAATGCAGGAATGGCTTTGGGAAAAGTCTCTGAATGTCCTTGAGTAGCCCGGCCAGAGCCCGGACTTGAAACTGAACGAACATCTCTGAAAATAGCTGTGCAGCGACGTTCCCCAACAAACCAAACAGAACTTGAGAGGATCTGCAGAGAAGAATGGGAGACACTCCACTCCACAAATAAAGAAGACTCAATGCTGTAGTCGTTGGCAAACATCCTTCAACAAAGTACTGAGTAAAGGGTCTGAATACTTATGTAAATGTCATATTTCACTTTTTTATATTTCATAAATTTGCCCCAAAAAACAAACTGTTTTTGCTTTGTAATTATTGGGTATTGTGCGTAAATTGAGTAGTGAAAAAACAAATGTGGAAAAAGTAAAGTGGTCTGACAAATTTCCCAAAGGCACTGTATATATTACTGTATATATTAATGTATATTACTGTATATATTACTGTAAATATTACTCTATATATTACTCTATATATTACTGTATATATTACTGTATATATTACTGTATATATTACTGTATATATTACTGTAAATATTACTGTATATATTACTGTATATATTACTGTATATATTACTGTATATATTACTGTAAATATTACTGTATATATTACTGTATATATTACTGTAAATATTACTGTATATATTACTGTAAATATTACTGTAAATATTACTGTAAATATTACTGTAAATATTACTGTATATATTACTCTATATATTACTGTATATATTACTCTATATATTACTCTATATATTACTGTAAATATTACTGTATATATTACTGTAAATATTACTGTATATATTACTGTAAATATTGATCACATTACTATATTTTTCTACATTGAATGTTAATATTGTGAACCTATGTTATGTATTTTTTTACCTCCTGTTTAAGGAAGTCACTGAGTACTGCTGAGGACATTCCACCCCCACCTGGGATATGGATGCCCGATGAAGACCTAAGGGTCGTAAAGTTGATATAAATAAATATCACCTGGGATCAACAGTGTAAAACGTTTTTTTAAAACTTCTGTTTACCTTGCATGGTTCTTGCCATTCTCCTTCGACCTCTCATCAACTAACTGTTTTCGGCCACAGGACTGCCGCTGACTGAATGTTTTTAGTTTGTTGCACCATTCTAGGTAAACCCTGGACACTGTCGTGCATGGAAATCCCAGGAGGCTGTCCATTTCTGAGATACTGGAACCTGGCACCGACAACCACACCACGCTCAAGGTCGCTTAGGTCGTTCGTTCTGCCCATTCTAATGTTCAATCGGACACTAACTGAAATCCTCAGTGGCTGTCTGCCTGCTTTATATAGCAAGCCTCTGCCACGTGAATCACTGTCTGTAGGAGCAAACCGTTTTGGTGAATGTGGTGGTATGTGTCTAGAGGTAGACTGTCTGTCTAGAGGTAGACTGTCTGTCTAGAGGTAGACTGTCTGTCTAGAGGTAGACTGTCTGTCTAGAGGTAAACTGTCTGTCTAGAGGTAGACTGTTTGCCTAGAGGTAGACTGTATTTCTAGAGGTAGACTGTACGTACAGAGGCAGACTTTATGTATGGAGGTAGACTGTCTGCCTAGAGCTAAACAGTCTGTCTAGAGGTAGACTGTCTGACTATATGTCTGGAGGCAGACTGTATATCTAGAGGCAGACTGTATGTACAGAGGTAGACTGTATGTCTGGCGGCAGAATGTATGTCTAGAGGCATATTAATAGTGAATGTTGACTCATTTTAATAGTGAATGTTGACTCATATTAACAGTGAATGTTGACTCATATTAATAGTGAATGTTGACTCATATTAACAGTGAATGTTGACTCATATTAGTAGTGAATGTTGACTCATATTAACAGTGAACGTTGATTCATATTAATAGTGAATGTTGACTCATATTAACAGTGAATGTTGACTCATATTAATAGTGAACATTGATTCATATTAATTATGAATGTTGACTCATATTAGTAGTGAATGTTGACTCATATTTTAACAGTGAACATTGATTCATATTAATAGTGAATGTTGACTCATATTAATAGTGAATGTTGACTCATATTAATAGTGAATGTTGACTCATATTAATTGTGAATGTTGACTCATATTAATAGTGAATGTTGACTCATATTAATAGTGAACGTTGATTCATATTAAATAAATAAATAATAAATATCAACTATGACACACACACACACACACACACACACACACACACACACACACACACACACACACACACACAGAGAGAGAAGTTTAACTTCTGTATTCCCCTGTCCACCATCTTTGTCCTGGACCGATCATTATGGACGGACAGCTGCTGGTTTCATTGGTTGATTACACACAAAACTTGTCCAATCAAATCTAATACTCCTTATTCCTACATCTTATTCCTACTAAACGTTATTGCCTATTCAGCTACACAGACCATTCAATCAATAAAATGTTGTTTTATAAAGCCCCTTTTCCATCATCAGTTTGTCACAAAGTGCTTTACAGATACCCAGGCTAAAAAAAAACCCAGAGAGAAAGTAATGCAGAATCATAGTGGCTAGGACATACTCCCTGGAAGTCAGGAACCTAAGGAAGAACAATCTAGAAATGAAACGAGGGGTTGGGTCCAGTCCTCTTCTGGCTGAGACCTCAATCACAAAGAAGATAGGAACGTGAACCAATAATAAACATCCATCCTATTGTTTTCTCCGGTCATGCATCAGTCAGCGTTGAAACCGCTTACAAACTAACTATTTGGTTCCCTTCTCTTTCCATACTGAATCTGACCCTTCATTACTAACTCATACTAATGATGATGAGATCTGATAATGCCATGACTTCCTGCCTGCCTGGTGGATGGCGGGCAGATGGAAATGTTCCTGCAAGCAGTATTCTATCCTTGGGGTCCCAGGGAGCAGCCATATGTGGCAGAGCCGATGGGAAGAGTCTGTCTCTAGTCTGTCTCCAGTCTGTCTCCAGCCTGTCTCCTGTCTGTCTCCAGTCATTACCCCAGTCTGTCTCCAGTCTGTCTCCAGTCTGTCTCCAGTCTGTCTCCAGCCTGTCTCCAGCCTGTCTCCAGCCTGTCTCCAGCCTGTCTCCAGTCATTACCCCAGTCTGTCTCCAGTCATTACCCCAGTCTGTCTCCAGTCTGTCTCCAGTCTGTCTCCAGCCTGTCTCCAGTCTGTCTCCAGCCTGTCTCCAGTCTGTCTCTAGTCTGTCTCCAGCCTGTCTCCAGTCTGTCTCCAGCCTGTCTCCTGTCTGTCTCCAGTCATTACCCCAGTCTGTCTCCAGTCTGTCTCCAGTCTGTCTCCAGCCTGTCTCCAGCCTGTCTCCAGCCTTTCTCCAGCCTGTCTCCAGTCATTACCCCAGTCTGGCTCTGGCTCTGGATCCACTCAGCCACAGAAAATCAGGGAGGAGAGAACCCAGCCCGTGCCCAGAGGAGGGGACCTGTAGAGGGAATAAGATATGGAAGGAAGCATGGCTGTATATGGATGAATATGTGGTATTGCTTAAAGATAGGTGTCTGTGAGGTGCAATGAAAGGTGTTTTGTTTTGTTTTGCTGGACGCCGCTGGTCGGTGCATATCATGCCAATGAAGCCGGTTAGCCACCAGACTACATGTTAGCAGTAACTGTTGTCCGGTTAGCAACAGGACTAAATGTTAGCAGTAACTGTTGTCCTGTTAGCTACAGGACTAAATGTTAGCAGTAACTGTTGTCTGGTTAGCTACAGGACTAAATGTTAGAAGTAACTGTTTTATGGTTAGCCACCAGACTAAATGTTTAGCAGTAACTGTTGTCCAGTTAGCAACAGGACTAAATGTTAGCAGTAACTGTTGTCTGGTTATCCACGTGAATAAATGTTAGCAGTAACTCTTGTCCAGTTAGCAACAGGACTAAATGTTTAGCAGTAACTGTTGTCCTGTTAACTACAGGACTAAATGTTAGCAGTAACTGTTGTCCTGTTATTCACAGGACTAAATGTTAGCAGTAACTGTTGTCCTGTTAACTACAGGACTAAATGTTAGCAGTAACTGTTGTCCTGTTAACTACAGGACTAAATGTTAACAGTAACTGTTGTCCTGTTAGCCACAGGACTAAATGTTAGCAGTATTTGTTGTCTGGTTAGCTACGGGACTAAATGTTAGCAGAAACTGTTGTCTGGTTAGCTACGGGACTAAATGTTAGCAGAAACTGTTGTCTGGTTAGCTACGGGACTAAATGTTAGTTGTAACTGTTGTCTGGTTAGCTACAGGACTAAATGTTAGCAGTAACTGTTGTCTGGTTAGCTACAGGACTAAATGTTAGCAGTAACTGTTGTCTGGTTAGCTACAGGACTAAATGTTAGCAGTAACTGTTGTCTGGTTAGCTACGTGACTAAATGTTAGCAGTAACTGTTGTAGTTGTCTGGGTACCATGCTACATCATAAAGTATACAGGAAGTTGTACGAGACTGAGATTGGGTAAAACGTTCAAACTATTTGCGAAATACTTCTAGCCACAAACTCATTGATCAGAACATCGATTCACTTTTAATGAGGTGGGATTAATTAGATCATTTTATTAACAGAGAGCAAGCGCACACTTTCAAAACAAGACTTTATCAGAAAGGACCCTGTTGAGAACATTAGGGGTCATGCTGAAGTACTAATCGCTCTATATTGTTGACGTTTGCGAAGATTAAACTGTGTTTTCACAGGCCACTCCCACAAAGGTTGGTCTTTGATTAGAATCAGCCAGCCAGGCAAGCAATATATCATCCAATGCAAAAGACCTGTGACTAATAGAATTAAACAATATGAGAGACCTGCTAGCTTAATGAGAAACGCCAGGAAAATGTCAGAAACAACTTAATTTGTAGTTTCCCGATGAGGCACTGTGCTCATTTGGCCAGGAGACAGTGGCAAGCAGGCAGGGTACAAACAAACAAGTCCCTGTGTCCCCGAATCCCTGGGAGCCTCTCGTCAACCACACCAAATCCCTGGGAGCCTCTCGTCAACCACACCGAATCCCTGGGAGCGTCTCGTCAACCACACCAAATCCCTGGGAGCCTCTCGTCAACCACACCGAATCCCTGGGAGCCTCTCGTCAACCACACCAAATCCCTGGGAACCTCTAGTCAACCACACCAATTTCCTGGGAGCCTCTCGTCAACCACACCAACTCACTGGGAGCCTCTCGTCAACCACACCAATTTCCTGGGAGCCTCTCGTCAACCACACCAACTCATGTGACTTTTATGAGCAGGCCAGAAGACGAGGAGGAAGGTGGAGGAGGAAGGTGGAGGTCTGAACAAAGAGGAGCCAAATAAAAAAATAAAAAAATAAACATTCAAAAGATGGAGGCAAGACCTCTAGATCATTACACCATGGCAATACCATCTCTCTCCTCCCATCTCTCTCTTCCATCTCTCTCCTCCATCTGTCTCCTTCAGCTCTCTCCAGCAATCTCTCTTGCATCTATCTCCTGCCATCTCTCTCCTGCCATTTATCTCCTGCCATCTCTCTCCTGCCATCTATCTCCTTCCAGCTCTCTTCTGCCATCTCTCTCCTGCTTTCTATCTCCTGCCAGCACTCTTCTGCCATCTCTCTCCTCCATCTCTCTCCTCCCATCTCTCTCCCCCATCTCTCTCCTGGGAGCCTCTCGTCAACCACACCAAATCCCTGGGAGCCTCTCGTCAACCACACCAACTCCCTGGGAGCCTCTCGTCAACCACACCAATTTCCTGGGAGCCTCTCGTCAACCACATCAACTCACTGGGAGCCTCTCGTCAACCACACCAATTTCTCCTCCATCTCTATCGTCATCCATCTCTCTCCCCCATCTCTCTGCTGCATCTCTCTCCTCCATCTCTCTCCTCCCATCTCTCTCCTGCCACCTTTTTCCTCTCATCTCTCTCCTTCCATCTCTCTCTTGCCAGCTCTCTCCTCCATCTCTCTCCTTCATCTCTCTCCTGCCAGCTCCCTCCTCCATCTCTCTTCTGCCATCTCTCCTCCATCTCTTTCCTGCCTACTCTCTCTTCCATCTCTCTCCTGCCACCTTTCTCCTTTATCTCTCTGCTGCATCTCTCTCCTCCATCTCTCTCCTCCCATCTCTCTCCTGTAGCTCTCTCCTGCCATCTCTCTCCTTTATCTCTCTTCTCCATCTCTCTCCTTCTCTCTCCTCCCATCTCTCTCCTCCCATCTCTCTCCTCCCATCTCTCCTCCCATCTCTCTGCTCCCATCTCTCCTCCCATCTCTCTGCTCCCATCTCTCCTCCCATCTCTCTGCTACCATCTCACGCCTCCCATCTCTCTACCACCATTACTCTCCTCCCATCTCTCTCCTCCCATCTCTCTCCTCCCATCTCTCTCCTCCCATCTCTCTCCTCCATCTCTCTCCTCCGTGTCTCTCCTGTCATCTCTCTCCTTTATCTCTCTCCCCCATCTCTCTCCTCCCATCTCTCTCCTCCATCTCTCTCCTCCCACCTCTCTCCTCCCACCTCTCTCCTCCCATCTCTCTCCTCCCATCTCTCTCCTCCATCTCTCTCCTCCCATCTCTGCTACCATCTCTCCTCCCATCTCTCTGCTGCCATCTCTCCTCCCATCTCTCTGCTACTATCTTTCTGCTACCATCTCTCTACTACCATTACTCTCCTCCCATCTCTCTGCTACCATCTCTCTCCTCCCAACTCTCTGCTACCATCTCTCTCCTCCCATCTCTCTGCTACCATCTCTCCTCCCATCTCTCTGCTGCCATCTCTCTCCTCCCATCTCTGCTACCATCTCTCTCTTGCCAGCTTTCTCCTTCAGCTCTCTCCTCCATTTCTCTCCTGTATCTCTCTCCTGCCATCTCTCTCCTTCAGCTCTCCCCTGCCATCTCTCTCCTACCATCTCTCTCCTCCCATTTCTCCTCCCAACTCTCTGCTACCAGCTCTCTCCTGCCATCACTCTCCTCCTCTCTCCTCCTCCTCTCTCCTCCTCCTCTCTCCTCCTCTCTCCTCATCCTCTCTCCTCATCCTCTCTCCTCCCATCTCTCTCCTGCCATCTCTCTCCTCCCATCTCTCTCCTGCCATCTCTCTCCTGCCATCTTTTCCTCTCATCTCTCTCCTTCCATCTCTCTCTTCCAACTATCTCCTTCAGCTCTCTCCTCCTCTCTCCTCCATTTCTCTCCTTCATGTCTCTCCTGCCAGCTCCCTCCTCCCATCTCTCTCCTCCATCTCTCTCCTCCATTTCTCTCCTTCATCTCTCTCCTGCCAGCTCCCTCCTCCCATCTCTCTCCTCCATCTCTCTCCTCCCATCTCTCTCCAGCATCTCTCTCCTCCTTTCAGCTGCACTGTGACATATCAGCTGCACTGTGACATATCAGCTGCAGGCTGTCAAGGCAGATGTTTGTGAACTAAAAATAATGTATCTCTCCGTTGATCTTCAAGGCAGGTAGAGTGGGCTGAGACCAGTTCAGACTGACAGACACAGGGAAGGTGAGAGGCTCCAGCCTCAGCTTCGTTAACAAGGGATTCACGATCCCTGATCATAGACCGCCTAGATTCATTACACTGTGTAAGGGATTTCCTCCTCTTCTTCCGAAGAGGAGAGGCGAAAAGGATCGGAGGACCAATATGCCGCGTGGTAAGCGTCCATGGTTCTTTTAAAACGAAAATGTACACATGAACAACTGAATACAAAAACAATAACCGTGGAATGAACGAAACCCAAAACAGTACCGTGTGGTGAAAAACACAGACACGGAAACAAACACCCACAAACACACAGTGAAACCCAGGCTACCTAAGTATGATTCTCAATCAGAGACAACTAATAACATCTGCCTCTGATTGAGAACCATACTAGGCCGAAACATAGAAATACCCAAATCATAGAAAAACCGACATAGACTGCCCACCCCAACTCACGCCCTGAACATACTAAATAAAGACAAAACAAAGGAAATAAAGGTCAGAACGTGACACACTGTTTCATTAGTGTAGGCTGCTTAAACGATGGAATCAGGTAGCCCTCAGTGGGAACAAATAAACAAAGGCAACTTATCATTGACAATTCGATGAGACATTGTTTCATGATGGAATAAAAAATGGGTCTAAGCTTGATCCTGAACACTTTATTGAGTGGCTTATTGTATCCTGGAGACTTCATTAACGAATCATTTCCTTTCCTTGCTCTGTGATCCAAAGTGGTCACGTTGAGCATGCCGTGACATCCGGGACAATGCTGATAGAAACGTCTAGCTGACCATAGATCTGACATGATTGTATCCCACTGACTGAAAGCAACCCGGGACTCCGATGCATGGGAGAGTGGATCACTATAGTAGAGAGGAGTGGATCACTATAGTAGATAGGAGTGGATCACTATAGTAGATAGGAGTGGATCACTATAGTAGAGAGGAGTGGATCACTATAGTAGAGAGGAGTGGATCACTATAGTAGATAGGAGTGGATCACTATAGTAGATAGGAGTGGATCACTATAGTAGATAGGAGTGGATCACTATGAATCTCATTTGCCATGTTGGAAATCTACCAACACCGCAATTCCTCATGGGAAGGGACGGATTAAAATGATACTAATGGTATGGGATGGACACAAACAGGAGGACAGGAGGGTATAGTAGAGAGGACAAGAGGGTATAGTAGAGAGGACAAGAGGGTATAGAAGAGAGGACAGGAGGGTATAGTAGGGAGGACAGGAGGGTATAGTAGAGAGGACAGGAGGGTAAAGTAGGGAGGACAGAAGGGTATAGTAGATATAACAGGAGGGTATAGTAGATATAACAGGAGGGTATAGTAGAGAAGGACAAGAGGGTATAGTAGGGAGGACAGGAGGGTATAGTAGATATAACAGGAGGGTATAGTAGAGAGGACAGGAGGGTATAGTAGAGAGGACAGGAGGGTATAGTAGGGAAGACAGCAGGGTATAGTAGAGAGGACAGGAGGGTATATTTGATATAACAGGAGGGTATAGTAGAGAGGACAGGAGGGTATAGTAGATATAACAGGGGGGTATAGTAGAGAGGACAGGAGGGTATAGTAGATATAACAGGAGGGTATAGTAGATATAACAGGAGGGTATAGTAGAGAGGACAGGAGGGTATAGTAGATATAACAGGAGGGTATAGCAGAGAGGACAGGAGGGTATAGTAGAGAGGACAGGAGGGTATAGTAGATATAACAGGAGGGTATAGTAGAGAGGACAGGAGGGTATAGTAGATATAACAGGAGGGTATAGTAGTTATAACAGGAGGGTATAGTAGAGAGGACAGGAGGGTATAGTAGTTATAACAGGAGGGTATAGTAGAGAGGACAGGAGGGTATAGTAGTTATAACAGGAGGGTATAGTAGATATAACAGGAGGGTATAGTAGATATAACAGGAGGGTATAGTAGAGAAGGACAAGAGGGTATAGTAGGGAGGACAGGAGGGTATAGTAGATATAACAGGATGGTATAGTAGAGAGGACAGGAGGGTATAGTAGAGAGGACAGGAGGGTATAGTAGGGAGGACAGGAGGGTATAGTAGAGAGGACAGGAGGGTATAGTAGATATAACAGGAGGGTATAGTAGAGAGGACAGGAGGGTATAGTAGATATAACAGGAGGGTTTAGTAGAGAGGACAGGAGGGTATAGTAGTTATAACAGGAGGGTATAGTAGATATAACAGGAGGGTATAGTAGAGAGGACAGGAGGGTATAGTAGAGAGGACAGGAGGGTATAGTAGGGAGGACAGGAGGGTATAGTAGAGAGGACAGGAGGGTATAGTAGAGAGGACAGGAGGGTATATCAGATATAACAGGAGGGTATAGTAGATATATCAGGAGGGTATAGTAGAGAGGATGGGAGGGTATAGTAGGGAGGACAGGATGGTATAGTAGAGAGGACAGGAGGGTATAGTAGATATAACAGGAGGGTATAGCAGAGAGGACAGGAGGGTATAGTAGAGAGGACAGGAGGGTATAGTAGTTAACAGGAGGGTATAGTAGAGAGGACAGGAGGGTATAGTAGATATAACAGGAGGGTATAGTAGTTATAACAGGAGGGTATAGTAGAGAGGACAGGAGGGTATAGTAGATATAACAGGAGGGTATAGTAGAGAGGACAGGAGGGTATAGTAGAGAGGGCAGGAGGGTATAGTAGAGAGGACAGGAGGGTATAGTAGAGAGGGCAGGAGGGTATAGTAGAGATGACAGGAGGGTATAGTAGATATAACAGGAGGGTATAGTAGAGAGGACAGGAGGGTATAGTAGAGAGGACAGGAGGGTATAGTAAAGAGGACTGGAGGGTATAGTAGAGAGGACAGGAGGGTATAGTAGAGAAGACATGAGGGTATAGTAGATATAACAGGAGGGTATAGTAGAGAGGACAGGAAGGTATAGTAGGGAGGACAGGAGGGTATAGTAGAGAAGACATGAGGGTATAGTCGATATAACAGGAGGGTATAGTAGAGAGGACAGGAGGGTATAGTAGTTATAACAGGAGGGTATAGTAGAGAGGACAGGAGGGTATAGTAGTTATAACAGGAGGGTATAGTAGAGAGGACAGGAGGGTATAGTAGAGAGGACAGGAGGGTATAGTAGATATAACAGGAGGGTATAGTAGAGAGGACATGAGGGTATAGTAGATATAACAGGAGGGTATAGTAGAGAGGACAGGAGGGTATAGTAGATATAACAGGAGGGTATAGTAGAGAAGACAGGAGGGTATAGTAGATATAACAGGAGGGTATAGTAGAGAGGACAGGAGGGTATAGTAGAGAGGACAGGAGGGTATAGTAGAGAGGACAGGAGGGTATAGTAGAGAGGACAGGAGGGTATAGTAGATATAACAGGAGGGTAAATTAGAGAGGACAGGAGGGTAGAGTAGATATAACAGGAGGGTATAGTAGATATAACAGGAGGGTATAGTAGAGAGGAATGGAGGGTATAGTAGAGAGGACAGGAGGGTATAGTAGAGAGGACAGGAGGGTATAGTAGAGAGGACATGAGGGTATAGTAGAGAGGACAGGAGGGTATAGTAGTTATAACAGGAGGGTATAGTAGAGAGGACAGGAGGGTATAGTAGAGAGGACAGGAGGGTATAGTAGAGAGGACAGGAGGGTATAGTAGTTATAACAGGAGGGTATAGTAGAGAGGACAGGAGGGTATAGTAGAGAGGACAGGAGGGTATAGTAGAGAGGACAGGAGGGTATAGTAGAGAGGACAGGAGGGTATAGTAGGGAGACTATAGTATTATGTATTTAAATGTTATGATTATTTATTTGTGTGGTTCCAAATGTCTTAACAAAAAAAAACATACAGTTGTTTGTGTGCATGGCTGGCTCTAGCATTTTGGGGTTCCTATGTGAGGGGCACCCCCACCAAGAGGGCAAACATTTAATGTGGCCACCCTCTTGACAGCAGAGAGAAATATGAATGCATTTCAAAGTTAAAGGTTAATTTGTGGAATTTCCTTCCTTAATGCGTTTGAGCCAATCAGTTGTGTTGAGGAACATTTTAAGAACTTTGAAAGTTTCTTCAAATGCAGTCGCAAAAACCATCAACCACTATAATGAAACTGTCTGTCATGAGGACCACCACAGGAAAGGAAGACCCAGAGTTACCTCTGCTGCAGAGGATAAGTTCATTAGAGTTAACTGCACCTCAGATTGCAGCCCAAATATATGCTTCACAGAGCTCAAGTAACAGACACATCTTAACATCAACTGTTCAGAGGAGACTATGTGAATCAGGTCTTCATGGTTGTATTGCTGTAAAGAAACCACTACTAAAAGACACCAATAAGAGGAAGTGACTTGCATGGGCCAAGAAACACAAGCAATGAACATTAGACAAGTGGAAATCTGTCATTTGGTCTGATGAGACAAATTTGAGATTTTTGGTTTGTGTCTTTATGAGACGCATAGAGGTGAACGGTTGATCTCCGCATGTGTGGTTCCTGACTTGGCTAGCTAGCTAACGTTACGTCTATGATCTGTGTAGTAATATTATTAGTATCTCAGAGCCATTTGCATAGCTAGTTATGGCATAATGTTAGCTAGCTAACGTTAGCTGACTTGGCTAGCTAACTAACGTTACGTATAGGATCTGTGTAGTAGTAATATTATTAGTATCTCAGAGCCATTTGCATAGCTAGTTATGGCATAATGTTAGCTAGCTAACGTTAGCTGACTTGGCTAGCTAACTAACGTTACGTATAGGATCTGTGTAGTAATATTATTAGTATCTCAGAGCCATTTGCATAGCTAGTTATGGCATAATGTTAGCTAGCTATAGCCTAATGTTAGCTAGTTACAGCATAATGTTAGCTAGCTAACATTGAACCTGGTTGGTTAGCTAACCTGGTTGGTTAGCTACCTGCAGATTCATGCATGGTAGTAACGTTATGAGTTGAGATGATGGTTCATAGTTTAGCACTGGAATGAGTAGATGTGTATCCAAACCTTTGACTTGTACTGCACATATATGCACACACACACATATATATATATATATTTATTTATTTTAATTATTTTTTAAATTATTATTTATTTACTTAATTTTGTCTGGGGCCCAAAATGGCTGGAGGTCGCTTATGTTGCTTATGCCTGGAGCCGGCCCTGTTTGTGTGTGTAAGTCTCACTGTGCAATTTTACTAATCAGTTTTACTGTTCAACCGTATATAAACAGTAAACAGGATGACTGTCACGCCGATGAGCAGCTCCTTCCCATTGCCCTAACAGGAAATTATCCATGGGAGGGACAAAGTGATAACCCCTGGGTTAAGGAGATCCATCGCTAACCTTTGTCCATGTATGACACAAATTAAATATTAATCTCCCCAAAAAAACAGTGTCCTTGGGTCGACATGACAAGTGGGGCCTCACATGAATAAAACACCATATTGAATAATGGCTGCTGTGTCTTTGTGTGTCAAGGGGATGCGACCGCAGCACGGCTACATCCTAGCTTTAAAGTGAGGACAGACATTGATTGGAGATAGGTAGCTTGTGGTTGTGTGGGACAGGAATAGACCACCCAGTTTCTTCTAGTTACAAAAAACAAATACTGTATGTAAGAGAGGTCATCCCCCTCTCTCTCTCTGTCTGTCTATTCATCCCTCCACCAGTCTCTCTCTCTGTCTGTCGACTCATCCCCTCCACCAGTCTCTCTCTCACTGTCTGTCTTCTCATCACCTCCACCAGTCTCTATGTCTGTCTACTCATCCCCTCCACCAGTCTCTCTCTCTCTGTCTGTCTACTCATCCCCTCCACCAGTCTCTATGTCTGTCTACTCATCCCCTCCACCAGTCTCTCTCTCTCTGTCTGTCTACTCATCCCCTCCACCAGTCTCTCTCTCCCTGTCTGTTTTCTCATCCCCTCCACCAGTCTCTATGTCTGTCTACTCATCCCCTCCACCAGTCTCTCTCTCTCTCTGTCTGTCTATTCATCCCTCCACCAGTCTCTCTCTCTCTGTGTCTGTCTACTCATCCCCTCCACCAGTCTCTCTCTCACTGTCTGTCTTCTCATCACCTCCACCAGTCTCTATGTCTGTCTACTCATCCCCTCCACCAGTCTCTCTCTCTCTGTCTGTCTACTCATCCCCTCCACCAGTCTCTGTCTGTCTACTCATCCCCTCCACCAGTCTCTCTCTCTCTGTCTGTCTACTCATCCCCTCCACCAGTCTCTCTCTCCCTGTCTGTTTTCTCATCCCCTCCACCAGTCTCTATGTCTGTCTACTCATCCCCTCCACCAGTCTCTCTGCCCCTCTGTCTGTCTTCTCATCCCCTCCATCAGTCTCTCTCTCTGTCTGTCTGTCTACTCATCCCCACCACCAGTCTCTCTGTCTGTCTTCTCATCCCCTCCACCAGTCTCTCTCTCCCTGTCTGTCTTCTCATCCCCTCCACCAGTCTCTATGTCTGTCTACTCATCCCCTCCACCAGTCTCTCTGTCCCTCTGTCTGTCTTCTCATCCCCTCCACCAGTCTCTCTCTCTGCCTGTCTGTCTTCTCATCCCCTCCACCAGTCTCTCTGTCTGTCTTACTCATCCCCTCCACCAGTCTCTCTCTCTCTGTCTGTCAACTCATCACTTCCACCAGTATCTCTCTCTCTCTGTCTGTCTACTCATCCCCTCCACCAGTCTCTCTCTCTCTGTCTGTCAACTCATCAGTTCCACCAGTATCTCTCTCTCTGTCTGCTCGGATCCCCACCACTCAGCACCCCACCGCTCAGCACCCCACCACTCAGCTCCCCACCGCTCAGCACCCCACCGCTCAGCACCCCACCACTCAGCTCCCCACCACTCAGCACCCCACCGCTCAGCACCCCACCACTCAGCACCGCTCAGCACCCCACCGCTCAGCACCCCACCACTCAGCACCCCACCACTCAGCACCCCACCACTCAGCACCCCACCACTCAGCACCCCACCACTCAGCACCCGACCACTCAGCACCGCTCAGCTCCCCACCACTCAGCACCACTCAGCTCCCCACCACTCAGCTCCCCACCACTCAGCTCCCCACCACTCAGCTCCCCACCTCTCAGCTCCCCACCTCTCAGCTCCCCACCTCTCAGCTCCCCACCACTCAGCTCCCCACCACTCAGCTCCCCACCACTCAGCTCCCCACCTCTCAGCTCCCCACCTCTCAGCTCCCCACCACTCAGCTCCCCACCTCTCAGCTCCCCACCTCTCAGCTCCCCACCACTCAGCTCCCCACCGCACAGCTCCCCACCACTCAGCTCCCCACCTCTCAGCTCCCCACCACTCAGCTCCCCACCACACAGCTCCCCACCACTCAGCTCTGAACCTGACAGCAACACAGCCAGACAGCAACACAGCCAGACAGCAACACAGCCAGACAGCCAGACAGCAACACAGCCAGACAGCCTGACAGCAACATAGCCAGACAGCCTGACAGCAACACAGCCAGACAGCATGACAGCAACACAGCAACACAGCCAGGCAGCCAGACAGCAACACAGCAACACAGCCAGACAGCAACACAGCCTGACAGCAACACAGCCAGACAGCAACACAGCCTGACAGCCAGACAGCAACACAGTCAGACAGCAACACAACCAGACAGCAACACAGCCTGACAGCAACATAGCCAGACAGCAACACAGCCTGACAGCAACACAGACTGACAGCAACACAGCCTGACAGCCTGACAGCAACACAGCCTGACAGCAACACAGCCTGACAGCAACACAGCCAGACAGCAACACACCCAGACAGCAACACAGCCTGACAGCAACACAGCCTGACAGCAACACAGCCAGACAGCAACACAGCCTGACAGCCAGACAGCAACACAGCCAGACAGCAACACAACCTGACAGCAACACAGCCTGACAGCAACACAGCCAGACAGCAACACAGCCTGACAGCCAGACAGCAACACAGCCAGACAGCAACACAGCCTGACAGCAACACAGCCAGACAGCAACACAGCCTGACAGCAACACAGACTGACAGCAACACAGCCTGACAGCCTGACAGCAACACAGCCTGACAGCAACACAGCCTGACAGCCTGACAGCCAGACAGCAACACAGCCAGACAGCCTGACAGCAACACAGCCAGACAGCCTGACAGCAACAAAGCTACACAGCAACACAGCCAGACAGCCTGACAGCAACAAAGCCAGACAGCCTGACAGCAACACAGCCAGACAGCCTGACAGCAACACAGCCAGACAGCCTGACAGCAACACAGCAACACAGCAAGACAGCCTGACAGCAACACAGCCAGACAGCCTGACAGCAACACAGCAACACAGCCAGACAGCCTGACAGCAACACAGCCAGACAGCAACACAGCCTGACAGCAACACAGCCTGACAGCAACACAGCCAGACAGCAACACAGCCTGACAGCCAGACAGCAACACAGCCAGACAGCAACACAACCTGACAGCAACACAGCCTGACAGCAACACAGCCAGACAGCAACACAACCAGACAGCAACACAGCCTGACAGCCAGACAGCAACACAGCCAGACAGCAACACAGCCTGACAGCAACACAGCCAGACAGCCTGACAGCAACACAGCCAGACAGCCTGACAGCAACACAGCCAGACAGCCTGACAGCAACACAGCAACACAGCAAGACAGCCTGACAGCAACACAGCCAGACAGCCTGACAGCAACACAGCAACACAGCCAGACAGCCTGACAGCAACACAGCCAGACAGCCTGACAGCAACAAAGCTACACAGCAACACAGCCAGACAGCCTGACAGCAACAAAGCCAGACAGCCTGACAGCAACACAGCCAGACAGCCTGGCAGCAACACAGCCAGACAGCCTGACAGCAACACAGCAACACAGCAAGACAGCCTGACAGCAACACAGCCAGACAGCCTGACAGCAACACAGCAACACAGCCAGACAGCCTGACAGCAACACAGCCAGACAGCCTGACAGCAACACAGCCAGACGGCCAGACAGCAACACAGCCAGACAGCCTGACAGCAAAATAGCCAGACAGCCTGACAGCAACACAGCCAGACAGCCTGACAGCAGCACAGCAACACTGCCAGACAGCCTGACAGCAACACAGCCAGACAGCCTGACAGCAACACAGCCAGACAGCCAGACAGCAACACAGCCAGACAGCCAGACAGCCAGACAGCAACACAGCCAGACAGCCTGACAGCAACACAGCCAGACAGCCTGACAGCAAAACAGCCAGACAGCCAGACAGCAACACAGCCAGACAGCCAGACAGCCAGACAGCAACACAGCCAGACAGCCAGACAGCAACACAGCCAGACAGCCAGACAGCAACACAGCCAGACAGCCTGACAGCAACACAGCCAGACAGCCAGACAGCAACACAGCCAGACAGCCAGACAGCCTGACAGCAACACAGCCAGACAGCCAGACAGCCACACAGCCAGACAGCCTGACAGCAACACAGCCAGACAGCCAGACATCAACACAGCCAGACAGCCTGACAGCAACACAGCCAGACAGCCTGACAGCAACACAGCCAGACAGCCAGACAGCAACACAGCCAGACAGCCAGACAGCCTGACAGCAACACAGCCAGACAGCCAGACAGCCACACAGCCAGACAGCCTGACAGCAACACAGCCAGACAGCCAGACATCAACACAGCCAGACAGCCTGACAGCAACACAGCCAGACAGCCTGACAGCAACACAGCCAGACAGCAACACAGCCAGACAGCCAGACAGCCAGACAGCCAGACAGCCAGACAGCAACACAGCAACACAGCCAGACAGCCAGACAACAACACAGCCAGACAGCCAGACAGCCACACAGCCAGACAGCCTGACAGCAACACAGCCAGACAGCCAGACATCAACACAGCCAGACAGCCTGACAGCAACACAGCCAGACAGCCTGACAGCAACACAGCCAGACAGCCAGACAGCAACACAGCCAGACAGCCAGACAGCAACACAGCAACACAGCCAGACAGCCAGACAACAACACAGCCAGACAGCAAAACAGCAACACAGCCAGACAGCAACACAGCAACACAGCCAGACAGCCTGACAGAAACACAGCCAGACAGCCTGACAGCAACACAGCCAGACAGCCAGACAGCAACACAGCCAGACAGCCAGACAGCAACACAGCAACACAGCCAGACAGCCAGACAACAACACAGCCAGACAGCAAAACAGCAACACAGCCAGACAGCAACACAGCAACACAGCCAGACACCCAGACAGAAAGTTATAGAGAATGGAGTGATACAACAACACTGCCTGTCCTGGTGTTGCTACTCTCTGAGAGGGAGCCCACTGTAGTCTGGTACAGTTATCAAATCCAATTGTATTCGTCACATGCACTGAATACAACAGGTGTAGACTTTACCGTGAAATGCCCTTCCCAGCCAGCCAGCTCTTCCCAGCCAGCCCTTCCCAGCCAGCCCTTCCCAGCCAGCCCTTCCCAGCCAGCCAGCCCTTCCCTGCCAGCCAGCCCTTCTCTACCAGCCAGCCCTTCCTTGCCAGCCCTTCTCTACCAGCCAGCCCTTCCCTGCCAGCCCTTCTCTACCAGCCAGCCCTTCCCTGCCAGCCCTTCTCTACCAGCCAGCCCTTCCTTGCCAGCCCTTCCCTGCCAGCCAGCCCTTCCCTGCCAGCCAGCCCTTCCCTGCCAGCCAGCCCTTCTCCACCAGCCAGCCCTTCCTTGCCAGCCCTTCTCTACCAGCCAGCCCTTCTCTACCAGCCAGCCCTTCCCAGCCAGCCAGCCCTTCCCAGCCAGCCCTTCCCTGCCAGCCCTGCTCTACCAGCCAGCCCTTCCCAGCCAGACAGCCCTTCCAGCCCTTCCATCCCACTTTAACCTCCCTTTAATGTCAAGTACAAGGAGAGTGAAAGAGAGAAAGAGAGACAGAGAGAGAATGAGAGAGGGGCGGAGAGAGGAGTGAGCTCAGAGACCAGAAAGAGAGAACCCAGGGAGAAAGAACCCAAAGAGAGAGAGACCAGAGAGAGAGAGCGAGCAGAGAGAGAGAGACCGGAGACAGAGATACCAGAGATAGAGAGAGACATCAGAAGGAGAGACCAGAGAGAGCGATCAGAGAGAGAGACCAGAGAGAGTGAGAGACCGGAGAGAGAGATACCAGAGAGAGACATCAGAAGGAGAGACCAGAGAGAGAGACCAGAGAGAGACATCAGAAGGAGAGACCAGAGAGAAACCAGAGAGAGAGAGAGACCAGAGAGAGAGACCAGAGAGAGAGACCAGAGAGAGAGACCAGAGAGAGAGACATCAGAAGGAGAGACCAGAGAGAGAGACCAGAGAGAGAGACCAGAGAGAGAGACATCAGAAGGAGAGACCTGAGAGAGAAACCAGAGGCCTTCCGGTTCGGTTGTCTCGATTCACAATGTGAATAGCAGTGTACCAGTCGACACACACCACACACACACACACACACACACACACACACACACACACACACACACACACACACACACACACACACACACAGAGAAGATGTAATGGATAGCTTCCAGTGCAGCGAGCGGAAAACATCATCCCATTAGTGCTCCCTGGATAGGTGCCAGTCCTCCAGGAGAACAAAGGAATGAGAGAAGAAGTTAATAAACATTGAATAGATAAATCAACCTCTCCCTCTCTCCGTCACTGAGCCTCAGCCACCCTGTCAGCACAGAGGAGGACCTTTCCTCGGGCCGTATGGCCACAGACAGACAGAGCATCACTGGTGTTGTGTACATTACTTTGGGAGCCAAGTTTCTCAGTTAGCTTATTACTAGCTTGTTATCGTTGCACAAATTAACTCTAGCATAACCTTTTTGGGATAGGGGGCAGCATTTTCACATTTGGATGAGTAGGGTGCCCAGAGTGAACTGCCTCCTACTCTCTCCCAGATGCTAATATAAGAATATTATTATTAGTATTGGATAGAAAACACTCTGAAGTTTCTAAAACTGTCTGTGAGTATAACAAAACTCATATTGCAGGCAAAAACCTGAGAAAAAAATCCAACCAGGAAGTGGGACATCTGAGGTTTGTAGTTTTTCAAAGCTTGGCCTACCGAATAAACATTGAGATATGGATGAGGATGCACTTCCTAGGGCTTCCACTAGATGTCAACCGTCTTTAAAAACTGGTTTGAGGATTCTACTTTAAAGGAGGGGCTCATAAGATCTCTTGGAGTCAGTGGTCTCGCAGAGAGCCTTGGTCTCATGAAGCGCTCCCGACAGAGTTACATCTCGTTCCAGTGCTTTTCTGAAGACAAAGGAATTAGGAACATTATTGATGTTTTATGTTAAAAACATCATAACGATTGATTCCATACATCGTTTGACATGTTTCTAAAGGACTGTAATGGAACTTTTCGAGTTTTTGTCTGGATGAAGTGCCTGCGTCTCATGAAGATGGATTACTGGGCTGAACACGCTAACAACAAGTGGCTATTTGGAAATAAATGATGGAACTTTATGGAACAAATCAGTAATTTATTCTAGAACTGGAATTCCTGGGAGTGCCTTCTGATGAAGATCATCAAAGGTAAGTGAATATTTATGGTGTTGTTTCTAACTTTTGTTGATTCCAAAATGGCGGATATTTCTCTGGCTGTTTTGGGCTCTGAGCGCCGTTCTCAGATTATGCTTTTTCTGTAAAGTTTTAAAAAAATCTGACACAGCGGTTGGTTCTTAAGGGTCACATGATTTCCTAGAAAGTAAAATAAAACCAATGTTGTTTCTCAAAGTGCATACTAACACAGATCGACACAAAAACAGATGAAATCCCACTGTGGATGTAATTTACTTTAAAATGGGGGAATGTTTACACTGCACAGCCTAACCTATGGATTGTATCCCCATGAAATGGTATATCTCCTCAGTGACATTCACAGGACACAACTGTGTAGAGTTTACACAAATTCTAGCGTTTTAGCTGTGGGACTTTGTGAGAAATCAGCTCACTACACAGCCTAATGTGCATATTGAACATACAGATTGGACTGTACAGTCTAAACTAGAGATTGTGCTCCCATGAAATGGTTATCAGCCTACTCAGTGACACTCACAGAACTATGTACAGTTTACACACATATTAGCATCTTAGCTCCTATTGTGCCCCTCCGCACACTTCACTTCCCTTCATTAAATGGGGCTCTGTTGTTTCATCGCCCCCGAATGAAAAGCCCTATACGTATTGCCCAACTACAGTTTGGTATTTCTAATGTTCCTGTTCCTGTTGAGGTCCTGACTGGAACTTGAATGATATGAATGACATTCTAAAGAGACATATGGATGATGTACTTTGTTTTAAAAGGTGCTTTTTGGTATGAATCATCTGAGGCCACTTACAACCTACTTAAAATGTGTGATATTTCCACTCCATTTCATCACCTGCTCATCCGGGAGGACTTTGTCCTGACTTCAGCACACTGCTTAAGGAAGTGAGTCTTTCTTTGTCATAGACAACAAATGAATCCAGATGCTGTTTGTTATGTTGCATCTTGTTAGGCCTCTTGAGGAATTTAAATCTGCGTATTCCTTTAAAGCTCAGTTGTCCTGAGTCTGCACAACTCTGCCAGGACCTAGGATCAAGAGAGACACTCAAGTGTTTTAGTACTATATCTCTTGACACAATGATGAAAATAATCATGGCCTCTAAACCTTCAAGCTGCATACTGGACCCTATTCCAACTAAACTACTGAAAAAGCTGCTTCCTGTGCTTGGCCCTCCTATGTTGAACATAATAAACGGCTCTCTATCCACCGAATGTGTACCAAACTCACTAAAAGTGGCAGTAATAAAGCCTCTCTTGAAAAAGCCAAACCTTGACCCAGAAAATATAAAAAACTATCAGCCTATATCGAATCTTCCATTCCTCTCTAAAATTTTAGAAAAGGCTGTTGCGCAGCAACTCACTGCCTTCCTGAAGACAAACAATGTATACGAAATGCTTCAGTCTCATTTTAGACCCCATCATAGCACTGAGACTGTACATGTGAAGGTGGTAAATGACCTTTTAATGGCATCAGACCGAGGCTCTGCATCTGTCCTTGTGCTCCTAGACCTTAGTGCTGCTTTTGATACCATCGATCACCACATTCTTTTGGAGAGATTGGAAACCCAAATTGGTCTACACGGACAAGTTCTGGCCTGGTTTAGATCTTATCTGTCAGAAAGATATCAGTTTGTCTCTGTGAATAGTTTGTCCTCTGACAAATCAACTGTAAATGTCGGTGTTCCTCAAGGTTCCGTTTTAGGACCACTATTGTTTTCACTATATATTTTACCTCTTGGGGATGTCATTCGAAAACATAATGTTAACTTTCACTGCTATGCGGATGACAAACGTTCTACTTTTAAACTCGGACAAAACAGAGATGCTTGTTCTAGGTCCCAAGAAACAAAGAGATCTTCTGTTGAATCTGACAATTAATCTTTATGGTTGTACAGTTGTCTCAAATAAAACTGTGAAGGACCTCGGCGTTACTCTGCATAAATAAATAAATAAATAAATAAATAAATAAACTTCAGTTAGTGCTAAATACGGCTAGAATCCTGACTAGAACCCAAAAATTTGATCATATTACTCCAGTGCTAGCCTCTCTACACTGGCTTCCTGTCAAAGCAAGGGCTGATTTCAAGGTTTTACTGCTAACCTACAAAGCATTACATGGGCTTGCTCCTACCTATCTCTCTGATTTGGTCCTGCCGTACATACCTACACATACGCTACGGTCACAAGACGCAGGCCTCCTAATTGTCCCTAGAATTTCTAAGCAAACAGCTGGAAGCAGGGCTTTCTCCTATAGAGCTCCATTTGTATGGAACGGTCTGCATACCCATGTCAGAGACGCAAACTCGGTCTCAACCTTTAAGTCTTTACTGAAGACTCATCTCTTCAGTGGGTCATATGATTGAGTGTAGTCTGGCCCAGGAGTGGGAAGGTGAACGGAAAGGCTCTGGAGCAACGAACCGCCCTTGCTGTCTCTGCCTGGCCGGTTCCCCTCTTTCCACTGGGATTCTCTGCCTCTAACCCTATTACAGGGGCTGAGTCACTGGCTTACTGGGGCTCTCTCATACCGTCCCTGGAAGGGGTGCGTCACCTGAGTGGGTTGATTCACTGATGTGGTCATCCTGTCTGGGTTGGCGCCCCCCCCTTGGGTTGTGCCGTGGCGGAGATCTTTGTGGGCTATACTCGGCCTTGTCTCTGGATGGTAAGTTGGTGGTTGAAGATATCCCTCTAGTGGTGTGGGGGCTGTTCTTTGGCAAAGTGGGTGGGGTTATATCCTTCCTGTTTGGCCCTGTCTGGGGGTGTCCTCGGATGGGGCCACAGTGTCTCCTGACCCCTCCTGTCTCAGCCTCCAGTATTTATGCTGCAGTAGTTTATGTGTCGGGGGGCTAGAGTCAGTTTGTTATATCTGGAGTACTTCTCCTGTCCTATTCGGTGTCCTGTGTGAATTTAAGTGTGCTCTCTCTAATTCTCTATTTCTGTCTTTCTTTCTCTCTCTCGGAGGACCTGAGCCCTAGGACCATGCCCCAGGACTACCTGACATGATGACTCCTTGCTGTCCCCAGTCCACCTGGCCGTGCTGCTGCTCCAGTTTCAACTGTTCTGCCTTATTATTATTCGACCATGCTGGTCATTTATGAACATTTGAACATCTTGGCCATGTTCTGTTATAATCTCCACCCCACATAGCCCGGTTCCTCTCTAGGTTTCTTCCTAGGTTTTGGCCTTTCTAGGGAGTTTTTCCTAGCCACCGTGCTTCTACACCTATTTCATTCTATGTCTTGCGACCCGTTTTGATTATCTGTTAGTGCTTATCCTTTAACGGTGGTGCTTGGAGCCCACGACTTAAAGAGGTGGAAGAAGAGTTGTCAGAAAGTTCAGGTGTCCCATTACCTTCGGCATCCATTACATGAGAATACAACGCAGATCAGTTATGACTGCCACTCATGCTACTGAAGGTAATCTTCAAGACACCCCTAACGTCTCCTTTCTACAGTATGTAGTACTTATTTCGTATGAACTTTAATTGAATGCAGGGCCTTATAAGAAATGCATTCAATTGATACTGATTATCTTCACTGACATGAATATTTATACAGTTTTATTCAAGGTTTATTCTGAATTATACAAATAGAATATAATAATTTAATCTAATTTTATTTTATTTTTTTCCTCTTATAGTTAAGGACCACAGCTCGTCTAACCGAGTATGTGAAGGTCATTGGACTCCCAAAGGAGGAAGAACATTTCCCAGCATCCCCCAAATGCTCCGTAGCTGGTTGGGGCAAGACTAACTCGAACAACAACCAGGGTTCTGGCGTTTTGATGGAAGTGGCGGTGACGTTGGAGGATGTCTCTGAATGCAAGAAGGTGTGGCAGAAATACTTTGACAAAAAACAAATGATGTGACATTACCATGACAATGAAGTGTTCTCATTTAAACCTGTATATTAATTAGTTTTAATGTTAGGCCAATATCTGATAGTACAGAATTAAATAAGAAACAAAAACAATAAAATAATCGTAAATATCCATAATATGAAATAATAACATGACTACACAGATACAGGATCATAAATATAACAAATATGGTGAAAATAATGATTAGATTAATATGAAGAAACAACAAGAACAAATCAAAGGAAAGGAAAGTTAGATCCAGCATTAACATGGAGAACAAAACCTCATCCAAATCCTCTGCCCTTTCATACAATCTCCTCTATTACATAGAGTAGGATACACAAACTGAGACTCAACTCATTCACTCAATTAAACTCCTCTCCTCCACCGCACTTACTTAACTCAACCACCAGAGGGCAACACAACCACATTGCATTTCTATACTACCATACTTGTGGGAGTGGGTATAGTGGGTACGTGCACCACTCACACAGGATGGCTAATCTTGAATGTTTGAAGTGTACATGAGTGTTTGAAGTGTACCTTTGTCCTCAAAGGCCATATTTGTTCTATCAGAGTGGTGGCTAGTGACAGAGACACCATAACACTGATTATTAGGAACACGGGGAGACGTTTATCTGCTTCCCAAATGGCTTCCTTTTTCCTTCTACAGGCATTCATTATATACTGGCCGTGGCAATGTTCCGGAACGATATGGTTATAATGGAGCTGATAGTGACAACAAACCCCACATTCCATGTGACAACATTCTTATCAAAACATCATGATATGTAAATAATGTTACCTAAAAAAAATCTAATTAAAAAAGTGTTTTTTTTTCCAGCAAAATAACAGTTAAATTTGCATGTTCTGTAAAACTAAAATATAAAATGTTTCCTTAAATAAAGTACCACATGGGTACTAAAAAGCTGATTTACTATCATTTGATTGTAGTACCATTTAGATTTAAGAATTTTTAAATCTAACTGCCTGTAGCTCAGACCTTCGAGGATATGCATATTATTGATACCATTTGAAAGGAAACATTTTTGAAGGTTGTGGAAATGTGAAATTAATGTAATAGAATATAACACATTAGATCTGGTAAAAGATAATACAAACAAAAAAACATGATTTCAAATTATAATTTTTTTCATCATCTCAGAAAGGCCATAAAATGATATGAGTCTAGGCGCAATTTAGATTTGCGCCACCAGATGGCAGCGGTATGTGTGCAAATGTTCAAGTACGTATGTATAGAGAACATACAAAAATGATATTACTGACTACAAGGAACGTCATACATGCCCTTTCCCACCTGGAAAAAGGAACACTTATGTGAGAATGCTATTCATTGACTACAGCTCAGCGTTCAACACCATAGTACCCTCAAAGCTCATCACTAAGCTAAGGATCCTGGGACTAAACACCTCCCTCTGCAACTGGATCCTGGACTTCCTGACGGGCCGCCCTCAGGTGGTAAGGGTAGGTAACAACACAACCGCCACGCTGATCCTCAACATGTTTAATAAAAAAGGCGTCAAGTCATTATAATGCCATTATACAATTATTCTCAACATTGATCTGCTCTGACCAATCAGAAAATGGATACAACCTTCATTTCATTTGTCACTTTATATTATGTTATCAACCATCTTCACATATTTCCTCAGTAAATTTTGAGATGAAAACATAAAACACAATGCAGATATGTGATGATACAACTGTCACATCATTTTCTTTTAAACACATTTTTGATCAAATGTAGAGATGCCCAACATATAAAATGTCCTGTATGCTGATTAAATGTAGGTATAATTATTGCAGGCTTTGTTGGCTACATCTCAGAATTTCTGCATTGACAAATTGTCAACCTAGTCTACTAATCTTGTCATTGGCCAGTCCAAGGTGATCCGCTTGTCATTGGCCAGTCAAAGACGATCCGCTTGGTCCCTGTTGGGGAATAATCAGAATTAGTTGGTAACATAGATGTTTTATATTCATCATATGTTTGTAAGTTTCTTCTCATCAGAATGTTTATTTTTGTATAATACTGTGGCGGGGTTGCAGTTATCTGTTCTCTGTCAAGGCTAAGTTGCTTGGGCCGCAGAGAGGGGAGAGGTCAAGCGTGTATCTCTTGGCTCCACAATGTCTGTGTGCCAGTTAATGTGTCTCTGTGATCTTGTCAAGATAGGATGGATTTGATATATGCCTGTTGATATGGAGGATTTGTTTATGGTTCTGAGTTTGAGAAAATAAAAGCTGAACGATAAATTATGCCAATGCTGTCTGGCTATGTGTGTCTTTGCTATAAAGGATCTCAGTTGCAATGTGTAAGGGACTCTCAGAGAATTAATTTATAGACACTGAATTGATCTGAGAGTCACAGGGTTGTGATGGAGCTCATATAATTAAAGATGGACTTTGTGATAACTAACTCTGACTTGTGTGTGGTTTGCTCTCATGATTTGGTAAATAGAGGAAATTTCCACGACAGTCCCACAACCTTTTACATTTCACTGGGGTCGTCTGTACAGCATCTCACTGATCTTAGCCATTCTTATACATTTGTTGAAGACAAATATACAAAATACATCTTATTTTACTGCTTATTTAAAATAAATAGCATTTAGCCGAAAGTGACCTTTCCAACAATCTGGTTATACTTCTATAAATCGGTTTCATTTTCAAGATCTCTGAATATTGTAACTGACAAGACATCACCTTCTCAGAGGCTGCTGATTTTGTAACTGACAAGACATCACCTTCTCAGAGGCTGCTGATTTTGTAACTGACAAGACATCACCTTCTCAGAGGCTGCTGATTTTGTCATTGGCCAGTATAAGGCGATCCGCTTGGGCTTGCAACTTTGCACGATACTGTCCGATCTCTGAATCCTCCTGTAGGATGTTATCAGTGTCATCACTGTGTAGCAGATCCAGCATTTCACTGCACACAATCTTGGCTGACTGCTTCAGGATGAAGTAACAGATCATCATGGGCACCTGGTCAGCCAGTCTTTGCACCACAATCTGCGAGAGAGGTGAGGTGGGATGGAGAGTGAGGGCTAGAAGTGATGAGATGGCCACAAGGCAACCAAATGATTACCAAATGACAACAAAGACTCAGCAAGGTGAACATATAGACCTCAGAGTTGGATTGGTCTGCAAAATGCAATATACCATAATGCAACCCTGCCACAACAATGTATGTTTGAAACAATTGTCTTAAAAAATTAGAGATCTGATCATCCCATTGATGATGTCATGGATTCATTGTACAGACTGGAGCAGAGCTATATAATGTACACTACCGTTCAAAAGATTGGGGCCACTTAGAAATGTCCTTGTTTTTGACAATTTTTTGTCCATTAAAATAACATCAAGTTGATCAGAAATACAGTGTAGACATTGTTAATGTTGTAAATGACTATTGTAGCTGGAAATATCTACAGAGGGGTACAGAGGCCCATTATCAGCAACCATCACTCCTGTGTTCCAATGGCACGTTCTGTTAGCTAATCAAAGTTTATAATTTTAAAAGGCTAATTGATCATTAGAAAAACCTTTTGCAATTATGTTAGCACAGCTGAAAACTGTTGTCCTGATTAAAGAAGCAATAAAACCGGCCTTCTTTAGACTAGTTGAGTATCTGGAGCTTCAGCATTTGTGATGAGAAAGTGTGTGAGTTTGTCGATAAGTAAGCTACATAACATAACAGTTTTATGTTAATTGCAGGTTTAGTAAATTAGATTTTATTTCTGGAACATTCTATACATACTGCACAGTAGATGTGTTGCATTGTACCTCATAGTATGCCTTGAGCAGCCCAGGGTACTTGCTCCTGGTGTCTTGCTCTTTGTCTTCTGCTATTTCCCCCTCCTCTAGAATATGTGATTTCGCCTCTAGCATAACTTTGTTGAAGATTTCATCCTGTGTGTAGACCTGCATCTCCATCTCAAACTGCTCCACGATCCTCTCCTTCACTATGTTTGACTGCTTTTCCTGGATTGTTTCAATGTTTTTCTGAGTTCAAACAAAGATGAAGATTCCATGAGAACATAAAGAATCTTGGATGCAGGGAGGCAGTGAAATATTGTTACTGTTTCAGAACAAGGTTCAGTTCGACATGATCTAAGTGTCTGTTGAACAGTTCAAGCTACAATCCAACATGGGACAGCATGTCAATTGTAATTCTTTATAAACGTATATTGTGATTTTTAAGTGCTGCTTTGCCTCATGTTTCTCTCTCTTCCTGCTAGTGCCACTAACTAAGAATTCAATTTCTGCCTAAAATCACAACATAGAGAATTGTATGATTATCATGTCAGAGCGCTTAACAGTTTACAATTGTCATTACCTTTGAGACCAGATGAAGATAAGGATAATTCTTAAAGCTCTCTCTGGACAAATGATCAAATTGCTTTTGCACCATGTCTGAAAAACCAAAACAAATGTATTTGGCAAAGAGATGTTAAAAGAGACAAATGTATTTGGTAAATATATTCCACAAAACGTTTTTATTTAAAGGGATAGTTCAGCCAAATTACAAGTCAATAATCCCAATATTATAATTTGTTTGTGCTTCATGTCCAAACAATCATTGAGTAACTTCATTGAGCTACACAATCAATTTGAGATACATTAGGATCATTTGGACATGAAGAGGACAAATGGAAACAGGTAAATTAAACCAAAGCATGGATTGATGTCACACCTTGTCCATAGACTGCTTCCAGGGTAAGGAAACCAATATGTCATTTTGTCATTTGAGTGAACAATCCCTTCAACATGTCCTATTTAGTCAATTAAAGTTAAAATGTCACGTGCACAAGTACAATGAAATGCCGATCTTGCAAACTGGTCAGTTCCAGGGTCAGTAGCTATATACAGGGTCAGTTCCAGGGTCAGTAGTTATATACAGGGTCAGTTCCAGGGTCAGTAGTTATATACAGGGACAGTTCCAGGGTCAGTAGTTATATACAGGGACAGTTCCAGGGTCAGTAGTTATATACAGGGACAGTTCCAGGGTCAGTAGTTATATACAGGGACAGTTCCAGGGTCAGTAGTTATATACAGGGACAGTTCCAGGGTCAGTAGTTATATACAGGGACAGTTCCAGGGTCAGTAGTTATATACAGGGACAGTTCCAGGGTCAGTAGTTATATACAGGGACAGTTCCAGGGTCAGTAGTTATATACAGGGACAGTTCCAGGGTCAGTAGCTATATACAGGGACAGTTCCAGGGTCAGTAGTTATATACAGGGACAGTTCCAGGGTCAGTAGCTATATACAGGGACAGTTCCAGGGTCAGTAGCTATATACAGGGACAGTTCCAGGGTCAGTAGCTGTATACATGGACAGTTCCAGGGTCAGTACTTATATACAGGGACAGTTCCAGGGTCAGTAGTTAAAAACATGGGCAGTTCCAGGGTCAGTAGTTATATACATGGACAGTTCCAGGGTCAGTAGTTATATACAGGGTCAGTACTTATAAACATGGACAGTTCCAGGGTTAGTAGTTATATACAGGGACAGTTCCAGGGTCAGTAGTTATATACAGGGACAGTTCCAGGGTCAGTAGTTATATACAGGGACAGTTCCAGGGTCAGTAGTTATATACAGGGTCAGTTCCAGGGTCAGTAGCTATATACAGGGACAGTTCCAGGGTCAGTAGTTATATACAGGGACAGTTCCAGGGTCAGTAGTTATATACAGGGTCAGTTCCAGGGTCAGTAGCTATATACAGGGACAGTCCCTGGGTCAGTAGTTATATATAGGGACAGTTCCAGGGTCAGTAGCTATATACAGGGTCAGTAGCTATTTACAGGGACAGTCCCTGGGTCAGTTCCAGGGTCAGTAGCTATATACAGGGTCAGTTCCCGGGTCAGTAGCTATATACAGGGACAGTCCCTGGGTCAGTAGTTATATATAGGGACAGTTCCAGGGTCAGTAGCTATATACAGGGTCAGTAGCTATATACAGGGACAGTCCCTGGGTCAGTTCCAGGGTCAGTAGTTATATACAGGGAAAGTTCCAGGGTCAGTAGCTATATACATGGACAGTTCCAGGGTCAGTACTTATATACAGGGACAGTTCCAGGGTCAGT
This sequence comes from Oncorhynchus clarkii lewisi, assembly GCF_045791955.1. Classification (NCBI taxonomy): domain Eukaryota; kingdom Metazoa; phylum Chordata; class Actinopteri; order Salmoniformes; family Salmonidae; genus Oncorhynchus; species Oncorhynchus clarkii. Next base: position 84,998,894 of record NC_092149.1, read on the forward strand.
AGCTATATACATGGACAGTTCCAGGGTCAGTTCCAGGGACAGTTCCAGGGTCAGTAGTTATATACAGGGACAGTTCCAGGGTCAGTACTTATGTATAGGGACAGTTCAAGGGTAAATTCCAGGGACAGTTCCAGGGTCAGTAGTTATATACATGGACAGTTCCAGGGTCAGTTCCAGGGACAGTTCCAGGGACAGTTCCAGGGTCAGTAGCTATATACAGGGAGAGTTCCAGGGTCAGTAGTTATATACAGGGACAGTTCCAGGGTCAGTAGTTATATACATGGACAGTTCCAGGGTCAGTAGTTATATACATGGACAGTTCCAGGGTCAGTTCCAGTACCATATGTACAATGTGAAGGGATACTGAAGTGGTATGGTTAGATACTGTATGTATAGTGGTAAATTGACTAGGCGTCAGGGTATATGATAAACAGAGTAGCATCTGTTTGTGTGTGTTTAGAGTCAGTATACATGTGTGTAGATGTTACGTGGTTGAGAAAATGAAGTGTGTGTGTGTGTGTGTGTGTGTGTGTGCGTGTGCGTGTGTGTGTGCATGTGCGTGTGTGTGTGTGTGTGTGTGTGTGTGTGTGTGTGTGTGTGTGTGTGTTGGCGTGACAGCGTGCATAGAGATGGTGCAAAGATACAAATAAATAAAGGAGTCGACTCAGATAGTCCGGTAGCCATTTTGTTTGCTAGTTAGCAGTCTCATGGCTTGGGGATAGAAGCTGTTCTGGAGCCTGTTCAGGAACCGTTTGTCGTGCAGAAGCAGAGAGAACAGTCTATGGCTTGGGTGGCTGTGGTCTTTAACAATTTTCCGGGCTGCAGCTGGTCAAGATGCTCTCAATGGTGCAGCTGTATAACTTTGTTGAGGATTTGAGGGCCCATGACAAAGCTTTTCAACCTCCTGGGGGGGGTGCTGTCTCGCCATCCTCATTACTGTGGGCATGTGTGGACCACTTTAACTCATTAGCCTTTTGGACACGGAGGAACTTAATGCTCTCGACGTGCTCCACTTCAGCCCTGATGGTGTGGTTGGGGGTGTGATTCACCAATACCTGCTTTCTTGGGTGTTAATGCTTAATATAATAGGCATGTTTGTCTTGTCAGAAGTACCATAGAGACCCGTGAATGATGTACAATAAAGGGGCTTTTGGAAGAACACATCGACCCTAGGGCTGTAACGTGTACTCTAATAAACAGGAAGCAAGTACAGGGAGTGAATTTAATGAATAAACGAACATGGAACAAAACAAGACACATGAGTAGAGTACAGACATGAAACACAGAACAGAAACAATAACGCATGAGGAAAGAACCAAAGGGAGTGACAGAAATAGGGGAGGTAATCAGGAAGGTGATGGAGTCCAGGTGAGTTTCATGAGGTACAGGTGCGCGTAATGATGGTGACAGGTGTGCGTAATAATGAATAAACTGGTGACAACAAGTGCCAGAGGGGGAGAGATGGAGTAGACATGACCATGGGTTTTGGTCACTTACCTCTGATTTTCTGTAGTGTCGACATAGCTGGTCTCTTAAGTTCAGCCACTAGTTTCTGAACAACATGTTGAAATACCCTGTAGTTACTGAATCCTGGCAGCTCACTTCCCCTGTGCTCCTGATCATATTCATCCACCACTTGTTGCACTACTTCGTGGTCTAAATTCAGGAAAACAATGTTAATCATTTATTGGAAATTATAATCACTGTTGATTGAAATAGCTATTAGTAGTGTAATAATTATATCAGTAAATATTATGGATATTTAGAAACATAAATATTCATTGGTTATACATGGTATTGAGATGAGCAAAACTTGGGCTATTCAAATTATACCTACAGTTTGATTTGTCATATTCCAAACATTTCATCCACTGTGTAAATTCCTTTCGCATGAGAACAAACAGATTCTCCTCAACGATAATATCCCCTTTGGACAGTTGGGTAATCTGCTCATTGAAATCTGTTATGACCTGAAGAAGGAAACATTACACAATGAAACCTGTTAAAATGTTTAATATTTAGGTATTTTAGATGACTGTTTAATAAAATGTCTCCACAAGACCCATCCAACCTTACGTCTTCTACAGATATTAAAACTCCTTACGGCTTCTACAGATATTAAAACTCCTTACAACTTCTACAGATATTAAAACTCCTTACGTCTTCTACAGATATTAAAACTCCTTACGTCTTCTACAGATATTAAAACTCCTTACGTCTTCTACAGATATTAAAACTCCTTACGTCTTCTACAGATATTAAAACTCCTTACGTCTTCTACAGATATTAAAACTCCTTACGTCTTCTACAGATATTAAAACTCCTTACGTCTTCTACAAATATTAAAACTCCTTACGTCTTCTACAGATATTAAAACTCCTTACGTCTTCTACAGATATTAAAACTCCTTACGTCTTCTACAGATATTAAAACTCCTTACGTCTTCTACAGATATTAAAACTCCTTACGTCTTCTACAGATATTAAAACTCCTTACGTCTTCTACAGATATTAAAACTCCTTACGTCTTCTACAGATATTAAAACTCCTTACGTCTTCTACAGATATTAAAACTTCTTACGGCTGCGATCCCGTTAACGGGATCGATATGACAACAGCCAGTGAAAGTGCAGGGCACCAAATTCAAAACAACAGAAATCTCATAATTAAAATTCCTCAAACATACCAGTATTTCACACCAATTTAAAGATACACTTCTTGTTAATCCCACCACAGTGTCCGATTTCAAATAGGCTTTACAGAAATGCACCACAAACGATTATGTTTGGTGAGGGCCTATTCACAGAAAAACACAGCCATTTTTTCAGCCAAAGAGAGGAGTCACAAAAAGCAGCAATAGAGATAAATTAATCACTAACCTTTGATGATCTTCATGAGAAGACACTCATAGGACTTCATGTTATACAATATGTATGTTTTGTTCGATAAAGTTCATATTTATATCAAAAAATCTCAGTATACATTGGCGCGTTATGTTCAGAAGTTCCAAAAACATCCAGTGATTTTGTAGAGAGCCACATCAATTTACAGAAAAACTCATCATAAATATTGATGAAAATACAAGAATTATACATGGAACTTTAGATAAACTTCTCCTTAATGCAACCGCTGTGTCAGATTTCAAAAAAACTTTAACGAAAAAGCAAACCATGCAATAGTACAGCGCTCAGCGCCCAAACAAGACATACAGATATTCGCCATGTTGTGGAGTCAACAGAAGTCAGAAATAGCATTATAAATATTCACTTACCCTTGATGATCTTCATCAGAATGCACTCCCAGGAATCCCAGTTCCACAATAAATGTTTGTTTTGTTCGATAATGTCCATCATTTATGTCAAAATATCTCTTTTTGTTAACGCGTTTGGTAAACAAATCAAAATTCATGACGCTCGTTCACTAAGAGCAGACAAAAAGTCAAAAAGTTCCGTTATAGTCCGTAGAAACATGCCAAACGATGTATAGAATCAATCTTTAGGATGTTTTTTACATATATTTTCAATAATGTTCCAACCGGAGAATTCCTTTCTCAGTAGAAATGCAATTGAACAGAGCTCGCTATCACGTGAACGCGCGAAACTGAGCTCGTGGCTCTCCGGCAGACCTCTGACCCATTCCACTCTCATTCGCCCCCACCTCACAGTAGAAGCATCAAACACGGTTCTAAAGACTGTTGACATCTAGTGGAAGCCTTAGTGCAACATGACCAATATCCCACTCTATCTTCAATAGGGAATGAGTTGAAAAACGACAAACCTCAGATTTCCTACTTCCTGGTTGGATTTTTTCCCGGGTTTTTGCCTGCCATATGAGTTCTGTTATACTCACAGACATCATTCAAACAGTTTTAGAAACTTCAGAGTGTTATATATTCAAATATACTAATCATATGTATATCTTAGCTTCTGGGACTGAGTAGCAGGGAGTTTACTCTGGGCTCCTTATTCATCCAAGCTACTCAATACTGCCCCCAGACATAAGAAGTTTAAACAAGAACTATCTTACAGTGGCTTGTCCAAGTGTTTTCGTAAAATCAGCTGTCAAGGTAAAGTATTGTTTAACCTGGTGACAAACATAATCAGGGGAAATTAAAGAAGGAGAATGGAGGAAGTGGGAGAGGAGAACATTTAAATGCTGTTTTATTTATCTTTCTGGACAGTACGTTTACTCTTACACCTGTGTTGCAAATCTGACCAATCCAAATGGCAGAGGATGTGCAACAGAACTGATGCTTTTACACCAAGTACCATTGCCCAAATTCTCTATAGGACATTCTACTGACAATTTACCAAAACAATGACATTAACACACCTGGACTACTGTGCAACAGTATTGCTTCCAACCCTAAATCATACGTTTTTATAGAAATGTTGTACAAAAGAAGAAGTTTACGAAGCTGAAAGACAGAAAGGTGAAAGATGTACTCACCTGAATGAGGTACTTCCTCTTCTCTTCAGGTTCAAGGGGAGGCCCGCCCTCTAATTTACTCAACGAATGCTTTACCTCTCCCAGCTGCTCCTTTATCTTCTCTGACATCTGGGGCAGATATGTCTGACCAGGAGCAAACATACAACAAGTTAATAGGTACCAGACCACATGTTTTCCAGTGTGCACTGGGTGTAGGGGGAACAGATAACTGTAGGGTATGTGGTTGGACTAACCTTGATCTGTTTGACCAGGGCATTGGTGAGCTTTTTGGCTAGGCACTTGGTGGTTGCCTTCTCCTCACGCACGAGGGATCTATACATTGTAAGGGAGAGAAATATAACAAACACAGTATTTCATCCCAAAAATTGGCCATAACCTGGTATGGTATAACCTTTGGCCTACAATGGTCACGCCCCCACAGATATCTAATTAACATAATAAATACCAAAAAATAAGTCCATCTGTTTCAGCTAGAGATATGTGCTAAGCTAACGTATGGAATTGTTTTATGATTATACCAAGGATCATTTAGCCATTTCATTTTGAATGTTAAAAAGTACAATTTGCAGAAATGTAAGAGAAGGGAGAGACTCTCATTCATCAACACTATATGGAACTACTCTCAAAGGATATCTGGAAAAATATTATTTTTCATAAAATCCTGAAATCCACAGTTTGGGGCCCTGAACATTTTCAGATGTAAAGCCATCAAAAACAAAGATGCAAGTTTACTTAACACATGGCAAGAACACATTTTACCTGAAGTGCTCGTGATTTTGGAAGAATTCCAACTCCTCCTCAATCGCACGGGCTATTGACATGTTTTCATCAATTTGCTTTTGACCACGACATTTCACAATGACATAGCCCATACTGAGAAATATGACTCTATTGTGGACAATTTCCAACACATTCTTCTCTGCTCCCGGGTCTATCAGGTCTGGCTTTGTCAGAATGGCTTGAAGACAAATTAAAAAGATGATGATAACTTTACTAATACCAAAACCGTATAAAAAAATAGATCCGTATATACAATTTCTTTACCCAGAGTTCTTGTGCCTTCAGGATCCACTTGTTGTGCCATTTTCAGAGCCTCTGTTGTTGCTATGTCAACATTACATGGTACCACCGCCAAAATAATGGTTCTCTTATTCTTTATGAATTTCGAAATGAGATTATTGATCTAGCAAAAAAAGGAAGAAGAATGTGACAAAGCAGTCAGGATGCAAGCCTTTGAACGAGTTATGTGATTAATCCACGAGAGGGTATCAGACCGCTTGTTACCGGGATATCGCCCTGTGTGGGGCACTCTGTACTTTATGGTTCTGACGCTCAACTTTCCTCAAATCAAACACATTCCAAGTACATTTCACCAGAATCAACCATCATAGCTACATGTACCTTGCTAGCAATTATGGTATAAAGTCTGTACATGTGGCTAAAACAATTCATCCTTAGTGAATCATGAGATGAGAACCAAGAGTCATGAGATAACCAAACAACGTACTGGACCAAGTCCAAAAGCTATACACTCTAACGACAGACTTACTTGGACTCCAATGTCTTCTGGTTGTCCTTTCACTGCCACCCTGGTGATCCCTGGTAAGTCAATCAGACTGAGGTCACACACCGTGGAGGATGTGATCTTTAGAGTGATCAGGTCTTCACATATCCCCACTCCCTTTCCAGCTAACGTGTTCTGAGCTGTTAAATCAATGGGAAAATATTGATGAGTTTATTGTTTGTTTGTTTGTCTGTCTTATACCCAGATAGAACTAATCTTATTATAATATATATTATGTAGTTCTCTATGGTAAATGCCATACAATCTTTTCCACAATAAATTATAAGAGATTTGCCAATGGCGGTTGGTACCATTTAAGATTAGGGACAATAATGTATTTTTTATGAGCATGGCCTTATTTCTATTACTATTACAGCATATGACTGTCATTCATATTCCATTCACCCAGTTCAATGTAACAGTTATGGGTTTAGGTTACTGTCATTCATATTCACCCAGCCCAATGTAACAGTGATAGGTTTAGGTTACTGTCATTCATATTCACCCAGTTCAATGTAACAGTGACAGGTTTAGGTTACTGTCATTCATATTCACCCAGTTCAATGTAACAGTGACAGGTTTAGGTTACTGTCATTCATATTCACCCAGTTCAATGTAACAGCGATAGGTTTAGGCTACTACATGATACTACAACCTAGCCTATGAATGAAAGTTAACAATGCAGGTGCAAAAGTTGAGAGCATTTTTAGTAATCAAGGTGACAGACACTGACACATCCAATACATTCCAATTAGTCTGTTGCAAACAAGAGTTTCTATTGGACAAATTCAAGTATGTTTATCCCTGTTTTGTTCCGTTTGCTTCCAAAAAGTATGATGCTTTTGATCATTGTATATATAATTCTTCCTCCCATCTACGCGCTCCCCTCCTCTCACCTTTACCCTTTGCTTGTGGACTTCAGTGCACAACACATCAGCTGTCTGTGACCAGACGAAAAAACCTTTCCAAGCCAAACCTTCAAATCAGCGCTACACACAGCCGACATAGTTGTCACCATATTATACCATCATAGTCAACATAGCTACTAGAGCTAACACATTAGTAAACCTGTTACAATCATGCAGTACAGTGAGCAACATTCAGTCAGCAGCAGGCAGTTTAGAAGTTACACCGGCGGGCACCAGTGGCTAACAATTTATAAAACCTAAAAACTTACATTGACTTGGAAGAGTTCCAGTGTTGGATAGTCATAGCCAGCTAGCTAACATAGCATCCCTCTCTGTTGGATAGTCATAGCCAGCTAGCTAACATAGCATCCCTCTCTGTTGGATAGTCATAGCCAGCTAGCTAACATAGCATCCCTCTCTGTTTGATAGTCATAGCCAGCTAGCTAACATAGCATCCCTCTCTGTTGGATAGTCATAGCCAGCTAGCTAACATAGCATCCCTCTCTGTTGGATAGTCATAGCCAGCTAGCTAACATAGCATCCCTCTCTGTTGGATAGTCATAGCCAGCTAGCTAACATAGCATCCCTCTCTGTTTGATAGTCATAGCCAGCTAGCTAACATAGCATCCCTCTCTGTTGGATAGTCATAGCCAGCTAGCTAACATAGCATCCCTCTCTGTTGGATAGTTATAGCCAGCTAGCTAACATAGCATCCCTCTCTGTTGGATAGCCATAGCCAGCTAGCTAACATAGCATCCCTCTCTGTTGGATAGCCATAGCCAGCTAGCTAACATAGCATCCCTCTCTGTTTGATAGTCATAGCCAGCTAGCTAACATAGCATCCCTCTCTGTTGGAGTCATAGCCAGCTAGCTAACATAGCATCCCTCTCTGTTGGATAGTCATAGCCAGCTAGCTAACATAGCATCCCTCTCTGTTGGATAGCCATAGCCAGCTAGCTAACATAGCATCCCTCTCTGTTGGATAGTCATAGCCAGCTAGCTAACATAGCATCCCTCTCTGTTTGAGCCTGGTGTCTGAGTAGGCTAAACTAGCTAGCTAACTTAGCTAGCTCAGTAACTGAAAGTGTCCTTAATTTTTTTTTTTTAATGTTTTTTCAGAACTGTTCCTCTTGTCTTTTTCTCTATTTTGGTAACCTACTCACAAAATGTTAGGTATTGCAGTGCTAGCTAGCTGTAGCTTATGCTTTCTGTAATAGACGTCCTTTGACTGGGTGGCCAACATCTCAGTTCATATTTCAAGAGCTCCGATAGGTTGGAGGACGTCCTCCAGAAGTTGTCATACTTTCTGTGTAAGTCTATGGAAGGCAGGGAGAATCACGAGCCTCCAAGATTTTGTATTGAAGTCAAGATAACCAGAAGAAGATGGAAACTAGCTGTCCTCCGGCTACGCCATGGTTCTAGCCTACAGAGTGCTGTTGAGGCTACTATAGGGTTTCATTGCAAAACAGTGTGTATTATTCAATTATTTTGTGATGTAAATATTTTAAGTATAATTTTTTTTTAAATATATATTTTTTAAATATTTTTTACATTTAGTTTTATTCACTGAGGAGGATTGGTCCTCCCCTTCCTCCTCTGAGGAGCCTCCACTGGTTAATGTACAGTATCGAATAAGATGTCTGTGTGTTTGTGTGTGTGTTTGTGTGTGTGTTTGTGTGTGTGTGTCTGTGTGTGTGTCTGTGTGTGTCCATGTGTCTGTGTGTGTCTGTGTGTGTGTGTGTGTGTGTCTGTGTGTGTCTGTGTGTGTGTGTGTGTCTGTGTGTGTCTGTGTGTCTGTGTGTGTCTGTGCGTGTGTGTGTCTGTGTGTGTGTGTGTCTGTGTGTTTGTGCGTGTGTCTGTGTGTGTCTGTGTGTTTGTGTGTGTTCGTTCCCATCTCACCTTGTTCAACATGTCTAACTACTTCTGAAGGTTCGTCAAATTCAAAGACTTTCCCTCCATATGAGATGACAGCATCCCATTTCACTGTCCTGTCGTTACAGAGTTTAAGTAGCAGTGGGCACCTGGTGACAATACCTGGAAACAAGGAAGGACCAATGACAGATCATTATACTGTATTACAGAACAATCAATACAATAAAATATGACAGTACAGTCAACAATGGACCGGGACATGAATTTCATGATAAATATATAACTTCTGCAAGGTTGCTCTAATGTTCAGAAAGCATGTCAGACATTTACGGTGTCTGAATAAATGGTTAGAAAACTCATGTACAGTTAACATTTTCTGTAAAGGTTTGCTGTGGTAATCTAGAACGGTTCTCAACATTTCAGTAATGTCCGAGTCTCTGTGGTCCCATTGTACTGTCTGTTTCCTGACCTTGTCTATGGACTTTGGGTGTTTTGGGAATGACATTTAAAATGCTAATATTGATATTAATAGTTTTTTGTATGTTCAGAAAACAATACAGAATCTCACCAGTCCCTCTGGGCAGCGCCACCCCAGAAAGGGTCTCAAGCACAGAGCTTTTTCCTGAACTCTGGTCTCCCACCACAGCAATGGTTGGCAGTGGCAGCTCCTTATCTATCCCTATGGATCTCATGTCGTCTATTAAGTCTATGAAGGGCCGGACCTTCTCCGCCAGCTGGTCTTGGAACATACTGAGGGTATGTGAGGTGTACAAAACAATGCAATTCTTAATTGTTAGTTTGTTGATAGACATGCAATGCTAAATTCATTATTTTACACAGTTTTTCTAGATAGTAGTTAACTATCATTTGGACAACACGGGACGAGAAAATGTAACCCCCCCCAAAAAAAATATATATATACTGCACCACACAATTTACTGTGTAAATAATCACCATCAACAATATTAGGATCATAGTATTGTGGTAGAGTGTAGTACTGAGTAGTACTGCAAGGGTGCAATAACAAGTGGAAAATGGAGGCCTTCATCTTTTAAAAAACGAAAACTGAATTCATGTCCCACCTCGGTCCATCATCATAAGACATGTCTCTCTTCCTCTGAAATAAAAGAGAATGAAAGCTAAACCATTTTGTTGAAAAAACAGAATAACAGCAATGTATCTGTATTTTGAACTGAAGTTATAATAATCTAAATCATAACATTACATAAATATAACATAAGAGGAGATACAGTCTCACATGCCCAGTTCGGAACCTTACAATTTGCCAACTGTAAAATACTGGGTATACCAAACATTAAGAACACCTTCCTGATGTTGAGTTGCTAGATGAGAATCTAGTAAAAATGAAAGAGTAGGGCAGTAACTGAATAAGTAAAATCCTTATATGATTTTAAACATTAGACTAGACTATTAGATTAGAATGTATTTATCCCCCAGGTCAATGTCTATTGGAGCATAACTTGGTACACTATATATGCCTGTACAAAGGTTTGTGGACACCCCTTCAAATTCGTGGATTCAGCTATTTCAGCCCCACCCGTTGCTGACAGGTTTATAAAATCAAGCACACCGCCATGCAATCTCCATAGAAAAAACATTGGCAGAAGAATGGCCTTACTGAAGTGCTCAGTGACTTTCAACGTGGCACCGTCATAGAAAGCCACCTTTCCAGCAAGTCAAGAACAAACCAGTTCGTCAAAGATGTGTCCTAAGAACAGCCAATAGCTGTTGTATATTTGCCATATACCACACCTAAATCGGGCCTTATTGCTTAATCATAGCAGTCAAAAAAACTAAAATGGACATTGATAGAAAATGATTTGATGAGTTTAATAAAGTCTAATTATATTTTCTATTGGAACATATCCTTAAACTCGCAAGTATTATTATTTTGATGGAAAACCCAATTTATCTTCTTAGCCTACAGTACATCGTTGCTAATTCGGTCGATATTCCTTCTGAATTCACTCAATAAAATTATGATTTTTTTTTAAAACTATTTTATTACCTATATTTAACAACAAATTCTTATTTTTAACGACAGCCTAGGAACAGTAGGTAAACTGCTGTGTTCGGTGCCAGAATGACAGATTTGGGGCCTAACTCTAACCCCTAACCCCTAACCCTAACCCCTAACCCTAACCCCTAACTCTAACCCCTAACCCCTAACTCTAACCTCTAACCCCTAACGCTAACCCCTAATGCTAACCCCTAACCCTAACCCCTAACCCTAACCCCTAACCCTTAACCCTATCCCTAACCCTAACCCTAACCCCTAACCCTAACCCCTAACCCCTATCCCCTAACCCTAACCCTAACCCTAACCCTAACCCCTAACCCTAACCCTAACCCTATCCCTATCCCTAACCCCTATCCCTAACCCTAACCCTAACCCCTAACCCTAACCCTAACCCCTAACCCCTAACCCTAACCATAACCCTAACCCTAACCCCTATCCCTAACCCTATCCCTAACCCCTATCCCTAACCCTATCCCTAACCCCTATCCCTAACCCTATCCCTAACCCCTATCCCTAACCCCTATCCCTAATCCCTATCCCTAACCCCTAACCCTAACCCTAACCCCTAACCCTATTCACAACCAGAATTACAGGTTTGGGGCCTATCCCTAAGAAGTGTTAACATTGTTTGCGAATGATAGATCCTCAGTAATATCATGATCTGCTGATCCCATATATCCATTTGGCACACAAAAAACAGCTGTCTATCCCCAGCTCACTGGCGCAGGAAACTCTGAGGTGCACGGAAGAGGCTAGTTGATATAATGTTGCAAGTTCGCTAGCAAAAGCACAAGTCAAGTCAGACAGGCGGAGTAGAGAGATGCATGTGATTGAAAGAACCAGAATTTTCATCAGGATATTTTCTACTGTTTTCATATTTGTGACCCGATTCAGGAAACTAGGCGTATGCCTCAAGAAACTTCACAGGAGAGCCGTTTGAATGTAAAATATATTTTGGGGGGGCAGAAAGGCCTTCTCGAACATGTGAACTTTCATGTGCCTTAATAACAAACTTGTATGCCATCTGTAAATACAAAGTAAATTGTTAAATTACGAGCCTTGTTGGTTAAGCCACAGAAAAAGTTAACGACCTTCCTACTAGCCATTATTGGCTGAGGTAATGAATGGGCTGGACATGCCGAGAGAGGAGTTCTGATTAGTCTGCCATATTGAAGGCCTCTGTCTATTTGAGCTTGTCAGTCTGTGTTAGTAATCCTGTCTAACGCAGCTTTTTTTAAATGTATTGTGTAGTGGAGCTGCATAAGTCTTGCTCTCCACGTTCTGGAGTTTTGAAATCAGTGGAATTAAAGTATGATAGCTAAAGAGATGGAGAAAACACCTGTGCCCGGATTACATCTTCAAACTAAGAGCAACCGTGGTATTGCATTCCCTGACAGGGAGATGTGTCCATCTTGCATCATGATGTATACATGTATACACCTATTTGAGATATTACGCTTCTAATTTTGACAGAAAAGTGGTTTCATTTCACGCTAAAGTGTACTTCAGCTAGCTAGCTAACGTTAGCTGGCTGGCTCCCTAGCGGACTTTATTATTTGTTTCCCCAGAGCCGCTTGCTATTCTAGTTAGAGCCTAATGTTAGCTAGCTAACATTGAACATGGTTGGTTAGCTGCCAGCAATGTGGCATTGTTGGAACGTTGTTCATTGTTGTATAACTAGTTAACGTTAGCTGGCTGGCTCCCTAGCAGACGTTATTATGTGTTTCCCCAGAGCCGCTTGCTATTCTAGTTAGAGCCTAATGTTAGCTAGCTAACATTGAACATGGTTGGTTAGCTGCCAGCAATGTGGCATCGTTGGAACGTTGTTCATTGTTGTTTAGCTAGCTAACTTTAGCTGGCTAGCTCCCTAGCGGACTTCATTATTTGTTTCCCCAGAGCTGTTTGCTATTCTAGTTAGAGCCTAATGTTAGCTAGCTAACATTGAACATGGTTGGTTAGCTGCCAGCAATGTGGCATTGTTGGAACGTTGCTCATTGTTGTTTAACTAGTTAACGTTAGCTGGCTGGCTCCCTAGCAGACGTTATTATGTGTTTCCCCAGAGCTGTTTGTTTTTCTAGTTAGAGCCTAACAATAGGCATTGTTGCCACTTTGTTCATTGTTGGCACTTAGTTCATTGTTGTATAATGAGCTAACGTTAGCTGGCTGGCTCGTTAGCTAACATTACGTGTGTATAACACTCATTGAATATGGCCGGTGTCAGTAAAAGTCTGCTTAAAAGAGTAATGCAATTGTTGACAGGAGAGCTGGTTAGGCTGTTGTCATGTTATCCAGAGGTAAACAAATCATTGGCCAGAGCGTCAAGTGGGCCACGAAAACTAAACGAGATGCGTGGGACTAAAGCTTAAGAGGATGTGAACGATGCTGAATGGGTGTAGACAAAGAAGAGCTGTTCATTAGATACCAAAACATTCTAAGGAGATTTTTCAAAAAAATGTAGATTGACAAGTTGATCAACTGTCACGTTCTGACCATAGTTCTTTTGTATTTTCTTTGTTTTAGTGTTGGTCAGGGCGTGAGTTGGGTGGGCAGTCTATGTTTTCTGTTTCTATGTGGGGTTTCTTGTTTGGCCTGAGATGGTTTTCAATCAGAGGCAGGTGTTAGTCATTGTCTCTGATTGGGAACCATATTTAGGTAGCCTGTTTTCTGTTGGGGTTTGTGAGTGGTTGTTTTCAGTCTTTGTGTGTCTGCACCAGATAAAACTGTTTCGGTTGTCACTGTTTGTTGTTTTGTAATTTAAAGTGTTCAGTTTGTTTTATTATTATTTTATTATTATTAAATTAAGATGAACACTAACCACGCTGCGCTTTGGTCCTCTCCTTCTTTCACCGTCTACAACCGTTACATCAACTTTCAAAGCAGAATTACTTTCCCATTGTTCCTCACATGCAGTGTATGTTGTATCATTTTGTAGCTCTGAGTCTGAGTCAATGTAAAAAACACAATTTCACATTTTACTACATAAGACCGAATCCAGGAGGTTGAGTCACATTTGTCGGTTTTAGGCCTATGTATTTTACTTAGTTGATGATGCAAGGTCCAGGCCTACTGTTGCTCTAGCCTACTGTTGCTCTAGCCTGCTGTTGCTCTAGCCTACTGTTGCTCTAGCCTATTGGCTGTCTCTGAGTTCTATGCTTTTATTTCTTCACAGTGTATCCATGTGTCCATATGCCAGAGGCTGACGCTCACGCCGTGGTTGAATTTAAACTTTTAGATTTTTTATAATTTTACTTCAGATTTTTATGATTAACCACGTAACAATGATTTTGAGAAAGGGAAACGTTCAGTTTGAAATGAAACTGTTCCATTAAAATGAGAATATAAAAATAATCATCACTGACACGTATGATGGGTACAAATAGTAGGATAAGTTGTAAGCTTGCCCAAACTTGAAATTCACAAGTTGCTTATTACACCAGCAGAAAAACGCGTACACACAAATCCCGTGAAAAACATGTCCGCCTAGGGAAAACAAAGGCCCGTCCAACTGATTGGTTCTGGCTCCGGTCCTGGTTAATTCTATCAAGACCCGAGAAGCGCGCATGACAAGGACAGCTTGAGCGTACCTGATTGGTTGGGCTAAGCATGAATAGTCATTGAAAATTGTAAAAAAAAAATATATCCTACTGGATTTCCATTAAGGTAAGAAGAGAAAATGATGGTTAATGTAGCTATTATGTCATCCATTTTAGTCTGATTAATATTGTAAGGCAAAATATTGTGCTCGAGCTACAATGTGATGTTGACGCATGGTTATTTTTCATACATTTTTAACCTATAGCATTTCTTATTGAAATTGACACAAACATGAACTTATGGCTTTGGCCCTGTCCGGGGGTGTCCTCGGATGGGGCCACAGTGTCTCCTGACCCCTCCTGTCTCAGCCTCCAGTATTTATGCTGCAGTAGTTTATGTGTCGGGGGGCTAGGGTCACTTTGTTATATCTGGAGTACTTCTCCTGTCCTATTCGGTGTCCTGTGTGACTTTAAGTGTGCTCTCTCTAATTCTCTCTTTCTTTCTCGCTCTCGGAGGACCTGAGCCCTAGGACCATGCCTCAGGACTACCTGACATGATGACTCCTTGCTGTCCCCCAGTCCACCTGGCCGTGCTGCTGCTACAGTTTCAACTGTTCTGCCTTATTATTATTGGACCATGCTGGTCATTTATGAACATTTGAACATCTTGGCCATGTTCTGTTATAATCTCCACCCGGCACAGCCAGAAGAGGACTGGCCACCCCACATAGCCTGGTTCCTCTCTAGGTTTCTTCCTAGGTTTTGGCCTTTCTAGGGAGTTTTTCCTAGCCACCGTGCTTCTACACCTGCATTGCTTTCTGTTTGGGGTTTTAGGCTGGGTTTCTGTACAGCACTTTGAGATATCAGCTGATGTACGAAGGGCTATATAACTACATTTGATTTGATTTGATGGCTGATAGTACATTTTAATGGCTGATAGTAACTTCTATCTATATATACAGTGCCTTGCGAAAGTATTCGGCCCCCTTGAACTTTGCGACCTTTTGCCACATTTCAGGCTTCAAACATAAATATATAAAACTGTATTTTTTGTGAAGAATCAACAACAAGTGGGACACAATCATGAAGTGGAACGACATTTATTGGATATTTCAAACTTTTTTAACAAATCAAAAACTGAAAAATTGGGCGTGCAAAATTATTCAGCCCCCTTAAGTTAATACTTTGTAGCGCCACCTTTTGCTGCGATTACAGCTGTAAGTCGCTTGGGGTATGTCTCTATCAGTTTTGCACATCGAGAGACTGACATTTTTTCCCATTCCCCATTTGCAAAACAGCTCGAGCTCAGTGAGGTTGGATGGAGAGCATTTGTGAACAGCAGTTTTCAGTTCTTTCCACAGATTCCCGATTGGATTCAGGTCTGGACTTTGACTTGGCCATTCTAACACCTGGATATGTTTATTTTTGAACCATTCCATTGTAGATTTTGCTTTATGTTTTGGATCATTGTCTTGTTGGAAGACAAATCTCCATCCTAGTCTCAGGTCTTTTGCAGACTCAGGTTTTCTTCCAGAATGGTCCTGTATTTGGCTCCATCCATCTTCCCATCAATTTTAACCATCTTCCCTGTCCCTGCTGAAGAAAAGCAGGCCCAAACCATGATGCTGCCACCACCATGTTTGACAGTGGGGATGGTGTGTTCAGCTGTGTTGCTTTTACGCCAAACATAACGTTTTGCATTGTTGCCAAAAGTTCAATTTTGGTTTCATCTGACCAGAGCACCTCCTTCCACATGTTTGGTGTGTCTTCCAGGTGGCTTGTGGCAAACTTTAATAAATCCTTTTGAGGGCATGGCAGATTTACGCCCCCTTTGGAGAAATTGGGTACCCCTAGTAAACTGAAAAAAAAATTATCAAAAATTGCTAATATATGCATATAATAATTATTATTGGATAGAAAACACTCTAAAGCTTCTAAAACCGTTGGAATTATGTCTGTAAGTATAGCAGAACTCACAAGGCATGCATTCTTCCAAACTAGTTTTTGTGGCCATGAAAGTTGGAGCAACTTTGACGTCATGGCCCCCCACCCTTCCCGACCACTTATGGATCTGGGGACACTTTCCATCTCTTCCACTAGATGTCCTCTTTCTTTAGAGCGTTCAATCGTTCAAATCGCGCGAGAATTGGCCCTATAGGAGTGATTGGAGTAAGTGTCGCGAGAAAAAAACCTGTGCGTTAGGGCGCGAATTGGTCACAGCCATTCCTTTGTTCCAGCACTCCTGGGAAGAGCAAACGATGCCCGGTTGAATTGAAATTTGTTTTGTGTGTTAAAAACATCATAAAGCTTGCTTCTGCACTTAGTTTGACCTGTTTAGTCGACATATAATATGTAATTTTGAAGTTTTGATGCGCAACGTTTCCGGACCGGAGGACGTTTTGGGTGCATTTCAGCTGATGTTATTAGCAGTAGCTAATACAAAGACGCAAGACTTGAAACCAAACGATGTATTGGGTAAGTATGAACCCTTCCAGAACATTCTGAACGAAGACCATCGAAGGTAAGGGAATATTTATGCTTAAATCTGTGTTTCTGTTGACTCCAACATTACGTGGAAATGTAGCTTGGAACTGAGCGCTGTCTCAGCATATGGAATAGTGTGCGATTTCTGTAACGTTCCTCTAGAGGAACTCCTGGCATCAACAGGTTTTAAACAACACTTTTTATGGATATCTTTAAGAAATGGCTTTCTTCTTGCCACTCTTCCATAAAGGCCAGATTTGTGCAATATACGAATGATTATTGTCCTATGGACAGAGTCTCCCACCTCAGCTGTAGATCTCTGCAGTTCATCCAGAGTGATCATGGGCCTCTTGGCTGCATCTCTGATCAGTCTTCTCCTTGTATGAGCTGAAAGTTTAGAGGGACGGCCAGGTCTTGGTAGATTTGCAGTGGTCTGATACTCCTTCCATTTCAATATTATCGCTTGCACAGTGCTCCTTGGGATGTTTAAAGCTTGGGAAATCTTTTTTGTATCTTTAAACATCTTCACAACAGTATCTCGAACCTGCCTGGTGTGTTCCTTGTTCTTCATGATGCTCTCTGCGCTTTTAACGGACCTCTGAGACTATCACAGTGCAGGTGCATTGATACGGAGACTTGATTACACACAGGTGGATTGTATTTATCATCATTAGTCATTTAGGTCAACAGTGGATCATTCAGAGATCCTCACTGAACTTCTGGAGAGAGTTTGCTGCACTGAAAGTAAAGGGGCTGAATAATTTTGCACGCCCAATTTTTCAGTTTTTGATTTGTTAAAAATCCGGTCGTGATTGGGAGTCCCATGGGGTGGCACACAAGTGGCCCAGCGTCGTCCGGGGAAGGCCTTCATTGTAAATACGATTTTGTTCATAACTGACTTGCCTCGTTAATTAAAGTTTCAATAAAAAACTTTACAAAAACTCTGGGGGACAAAAATGCCATTTCGGAATGTGGGTTGGGTCATGTCCCCCCATCCCCAGTGACAGGTCTGCCCCTGTCCATTGCCAAAGACCCACAACCAAGGTCCCAAATGTGGTTCAGGAATACTGAGTATTGATGGAGAAAAGTGGGGAAGACTCACTTTAACATGCATTGGCCGATCTAAACCTAATATAGGCGTGACTATAATAACAAGGCTTATTGAAGGGCAATGGGTTTCACTGAATTTCAGACAGACAGCAATGTTCTGCATCATAACACTGTCTTAACACTGTCATAACACTATCATAACACCGTCATAACACTATCATAACACCATCATAACACTATCATAACACTGTCATAACACTATCATAACACTGTCATAACACTGTCATAACACTGTCATAACACTATCATAACACTGTCATAACACTGTCACAACACTGTCACAACACTGTCATAACATCGTAATAGGTCCACTATTATGCTGTGTTATAAGGTTACCAGGTTACTAAACTGTTGCCAAAAATGTTGTTAAACAATTTCTCCAATTACCAATCAAATTTTCAATACTTTGATTTAAATTCTAGCTAAAATAAATGATCTGGACATTTCTGACAAGTTATAAATGGCTCTCTAAGGTATAAAATGACTGACATAAGAAGAGTGAAATTGGTGAATCACTCTCCAATATTATTCTACTATTACAACATTCAAGAATAAGTTGAAAGCCAGACTGAGTTAATACAAATAAATGAACTCCTCCACCGACAGCCCCGCCCCACTGTTTGGAATGCACCAGTGGTGGAATAAGTACCCATTGTCCTACTTGAGTAAAAGTTTAGATACCTCAATAGAAAGTTACTCAGTGAAAAGTAACTCACCTAGTAAAATACTACTTGAGTAAAAGTCTAAAAGTATTTGGTTTTAAATATACTTAAGTATCAAAAAGTAAATGTGTTTGCTAAAATATACTTTAGTATCAAAAGTAAAAGTATAAATCATTTTAAATTCCTTACTTTAAGCAAAGCAGATACAACCATTTTCTTGTTTTAAAATGTATGGATAGCCAGGGTCACACTCCAACACTCAGATAGCCAGGGTCACACTCCAACACTCAGACATAATTTACAAAAGATGCATGTCTGTTTAGTGAGTCCCCCAGATCAGAGGCAGAAGGGAGGACCATGTGTTGTCTTGATAAGTGCGTGAATTGGACCATTTTTCTGTCCTGATAAGCATTCAAAATGTAACGAGTACTTTTGGGTTGTCAGGTAAAATGTATGGAGTAAAAAGTACATTATTTTCTTTAGGAATGTAGTGAAGTAAAAGTAAAAGTTGTCAAAAATATAAATAGTGAAGTACAGATACCCAAACAGCGACTAAAGTACTATTTTAAAGTAGTTTTACTTAAGTACTGGAAATCACTGGAATAAACGT
Source organism: Oncorhynchus clarkii lewisi (assembly GCF_045791955.1). Taxonomy (NCBI): domain Eukaryota; kingdom Metazoa; phylum Chordata; class Actinopteri; order Salmoniformes; family Salmonidae; genus Oncorhynchus; species Oncorhynchus clarkii. The sequence continues at coordinate 85,018,126 of NC_092149.1, forward strand.
GGTCCATTATTTCTACAGTTTCATTTGGTTTTAGTCCTTTCAATGTAGATTGAGTTAACCCTGCCTTAGATGATTACAACACCACCTTCAATGGAACTGAACAGAGTTAAGGATTCTTAGGGGTTCTTAAACTTTTTCAGCTAGAGACCCAAATTAGAAACTGACCGTCATCCCATGACCCAAATCATCCTCCAGAGACTCAGATTAGGAAGAAATAGTGTGCGATTATATATTTATTTTATATAACTTGCGACTCACCTCTCACTCGCTCACGGCCCACTTTGGATCCCGACCTATAGTTTAAGAAACCCTGATCTTGTCCATTTAAATGCACACTTACTTGGAAATCGTTGACACTTTCAGACAAGCAGGTTGTGTGTTGAGTCAGGGTCACAGAGCAGTATAGGTCTACAGCTTGAGTCAGGGTCACAGAGCAGTATAGGTCTACAGCTTGAGTCAGGGTCACAGAGCAGTATAGGTCTACAGCTTGAGTCAGGGTCACAGAGCAGTATAGGTCTACAGCTTGAGTCTATCACCTTTCATGTAAAGCAAAATGAAAGTGAAACGTTTTGATGGTCCATTCTGGGAAATCATACCATTATTCTGAATCTCAGATACAACCTCATTGGTTCTTAAGGGTCACATGATTTCCCAGAAAGTAAAATGAAGTCCAGGTAGTTTCTCAAAGTGCATACACAGATAGACACAATAAAATGGATGACATCCCACTGTGGATGTAATAGACTTTACAATGGGGGAAATGTTTACACTGCACAGCCTATCCTATGGATTGTGTGAAATGGGATATCTCCTCAGTGACATTCACAGGACACAACTGTGTAGAGTTTACACAAATTCTAGCGTTTTAGCTGCAGGACTTTGTGAGAAATCAGCTCACTACACAGCCTAATGTACATATTGAACATACAGATTGGACTGTACAGTGTAAACTAGAGATTGTGCTCCCATGAAATGGGTATCAGCCTACTCAGTGACACTCACAGAACTATGGGGCGGCAGGGTAACCTAGTGGTTAGAGCGTTGGACTAGTTGGACCGGAAGGTTGCCAGTTCAAACCCCGAGCTGACAAGGTGCAAATCTGTCGTTCTGTCCCTGAACAGGCAGTTAATCCACTGTTCCTAGACCAGTTAACCCACTGTTCCTAGGCCGTCATTGAAAATAAGAATTTGTTTTTAACTGACTTGCCTGGTAAAACAAAATAAAATGAAATAAATGTACAGTTTACAGACATATTAGCATCTTAGCTCTTATTGTGCCCCTCCGCGCAATTCACTTCCCTTCATTGAATGGCACTCTGTTGTTTCATCGCCCCCAACTGAAAATTCTTTCTACCTAAAGATTTTGTGGCATAGAGAAAGTTAAGCTATCAAGCAGGGGATGTGAGATAAATAATACTGAGACTTCCTACAAGCAACAAAAGATCAAGAAATATCAGCGAGACACAGAGGACTACCAGCTCAACCAGGTGTACGCATGGGAAGGCTCAAGGACGGGAACACCGAGAGTCCAACGTTCGGCAGGCACCACTGACCGGGGGACGCAGAAACACAGCAGCGGGAGGACATGGAAACGTAGACACAGAGGTATCCACTGAGAGCTAATTACCTACTGACAGCAGCACAACAAGGATCCACGAAAGAAAATAAACGATGTGGGAGAGACAAACGGTCAAAAAGGGGACCAGGAACACAGGCCATGGACACGGAGCTATAGCAGGTCGCGGTAATTAACCTCTCCAAAAAAGAGCTTACTGACGCGCAAGTCTGTCTTATCTAAGGGCCTCTCTTTTGTACCTACATGTACAGACCAAACAATGTGATACTAAAGTAGATCTGTTTAAATGATTTTGCAAGATTACATTTATATGGAAAATAAACGGACAGAAATACTCTATAACAGATGGACAGCTTCCAAACTGAGCCATTAAAAACAGGACTTCCAAGATGCCAGTTCTTCAGACTGCGCCGTATATGCCACTCCAGAGAGGACTACATTGAAAAGGGAAGCGGAGATGCGCAATAGGTTTCTAAGAAGTGGCTACTCTCCATAAAGTGTGGATGAAGCTTTTCATTTGGCATCGGGGAAAACACGAGATGAACTGCTACAAAAAAAAGACCCACTAGATCTAAAGAACACTGTGTAATGTTCACAACCACATATACTTTGACCTCGCGAAAAGTGGGGGATGCGGTCAAGAAACACTGACATGTTTTATCATCAGACCCAGCCTGCTGAATTTAAGAATCCACCACTTATTGAATATAGGAGAGGTCGCAATATACTCGATACATTTGTCCAACTGCCAGCCACAAAAGAAAATCAGCCAGGCTCTTTTACACCCTCTTCCGAATGGCAGATAAACATGCAGAGGTTGCGCACAGTGCAACAACATGAAGAGTGAATATTTCTACCACCCACATACAGGAAAACGGTTCAAAATAATGACATTATTACGTGCTCCACCACCCATGTTATCTACATTATTAAATGTCCATGTGCGCTGTGCTATGTAGGTAAAACCTCTCGTTCTCTCAAACAGAGAATATGCGAACATAAATTAAATTAGGAGACACGACAGGGATTATCCAGTCCCAGTACATTTTAATGACCTAAACATAATTCTACTTCTACGATAATTCTACGATTTTGTGCCATAGAGAACGTCTAGATATCAGACAGGGGAGGTGATATAAATAATAATCTGGGAAAAAGAGAATGTTTTGGGGATTTTCACCTTCCAGATATTATTCCCTAAAGGTATTCATGATGAAATGCCTATATATGTTATGTTGTAAATGTGAACATGCATTATGCCCCTATTCCAGATTACTCTGACGTTTTTCTTGATTTAGAATTTTGAAAACTTGCTTGGTAGGTCGAAGTCCTCATTGTGGTTTAACAGAAGTGTTTAATACGTTTTATGCACACACTTTATTTTCATGTTGATGAAATTCATGGAACGGATGTGGGTGGGGCTAGGTCTATATAAGGGTGCTAATTTAAGAAACGTACAAAAGCTCTGACTATGGCCATACATAACGCTTATTAAAGAGCAGTGATACTATCAAGAGCAGTGATACTATCAAGAGCAGTGATACTATTAAAGATCAGTGATACTATCAAGAGCAGTGATACCATCAAGATCAGTGATACTATTAAAGAGCAGTGATACTATTAAAGATCAGTGATACTATCAAGAGCAGTGATACCATCAAGATCAGTGATACTATCAAGAGCAGTGATACCATCAAGATCAGTGATACTATCAAGAGCAGTGATACCATCAAGAGCAGTGAAACCATCAAGAGCAGTGTGTGGGTTTCTTCTTTTTTCACATTTTAGTCAACTGTTACCATGCACCGAGAAAAAGATAGCTCAGATATGCAAGTGCCTTTTGAATTTTGAACTACCTTTTAATATGAAATCTTAAAAGCCTGATTGATTTACAGTGGGGCAAAAAAGTATTTAGTCAGCAACCAATTGTGCAAGTTCTCCCACTTAAAAAGATGAGAGAGGCCTGTAATTTTCATCATAGGTACACTTCAACTATGACAGACAAAATTAGAAAAATAAAATCCAGAAAATCACATTGTAGGATTTTTTATGAATTTATTTCCTAATTATGGTGGAAAATAAGTATTTGGTCACCTACAAACAAGCAAGATTTCTGGCTCTCACAGACCTGTAACTTCTTCTTTAAGAGGCTCCTCTGTCCACCACTCGTTACCTGTATTAATGGCACCTGTTTGAACTTGTTATCAGTATAAAAGACACCTGTCCACAACCTCAAACAGTCACACTCCAAACTCCACTATGGCCAAGACCAAAGAGCTGTCAAAGGACACCAGAAACAAAATTGTAGACCTGCACCAGGCTGGGAAGACTGAATCTGCAATAGGTAAGCAGCTTGGTTTGAAGAAAAAGATCTGCATGGAGGAATGGGCCAAAATACCAGCAACAGTGTGTGAAAACCTTGTGAAGACTTACAGAAAACGTTTGACCTCTGTCATTGCCAACAAAGGGTATATAACAAAGTATTGAGATAAACTTTTGTTATTGACCAAATACTTATTTTCCACCATCATTTGCAAATAAATTCATAAAAAATACTACAATGTGATTTTCTGTTTTTTTCTCATTTGGTCTGTCATAGTTGAAGTGTACCTATGATGAAAATTACAGGCCTCTCTCATCTTTTTAAGTAGGAGAACTTGCACAATTGGTGGCTGACTAACTATTTTTTTGCCCCACTGTGTATATATATAAATATATATATTGATTGCAATTATTCCTGAATGAGTGAGCGTTCATGTGCAAAGGATTAGCATTTCAATTGTTAGAATTATCAACTGTGTGTTGTTTTATCTCAAGTCGACCCCCACTTCCCTTTTGTACACCAAGCCGCGATGCCGGTTTATCCCACTAGGGAAGCTCCGCTATTATTTCCTTGTAACCATCTACTGTTTGTGTGATGCATTTCTGTGAATTAATTACAATTAGTAAATAAATGATTTTAAATAATATGCAAATTGATTGGGCTTCTACAATGAGACAATATGAACTTTTTCCACATTAACTTCGATTAAGCAAAGCTCTCAGGTTAATTTAAAGTTTAATTCCCAGATAAGCTATACAGGTTTGATTATTCATTAAATTTGATCAATCAGTAAAATCTGCTTTTGCAAAGCACAATCAATCAGTCCCGCCTCCAGTGGGAATCCCATATGGCTTTGACCCGAGGGGAAAGTGTACCATAGTGGTAAATGTACCTGACATTATCTTTATGATAATCCAGCAATCTCAATAACTTGGGTATCGTCATCGTCTCATTCAATATATGTATTTAAATTGTCGAACATATCTTTCTAGGTTCTTCCAATTAAAAGAGACATCTTAAACTTTGCAATAGTAACCCAGATGAACCAACTTCCCAGGTTAATTATAACGTTTAATTCCCAGATAGCCTATCCAGGTATGATTAATCATTATCATTGATTAATTAAATGTTGCTTTTGCAAATTCATTCATGTCCAACTCCCACAGTACTGTACAGTACTGATGGTTCATTAACGTAGATAGACACATAGATCTTTGCAGCTCCCAACATATTCCAAAACCAAACTTTGGAAAATTAGGGGAAAAACATTTTTCCTTTCAAATGTTCTAATAAAGATATTTGTATTTATTTTTGCAGTAAAGATGGTGACGCTACTATTATACACATTTACAATAGGCCTGTAGATACACTAATGCATACATCCTAATGATGTATAGATGATACTGTATATTAGTTTAATAGCAGGACACCGTAAAGTCAAATATTCAACTGAAGAGTATGAATTCGGCTCTTTGAGAAGGTTTGAATCCCAAACAACCTGCCCACACATTGTTTGCAGTACAATAGACCAACGTAGTTGCTGTAGTAGGTCAAAGTTGTGTGCTGGAAAACCTTGGTAGAGCCCGGGTAGAGAAGGCACTCGGCTTCGCACTCCCTACTTCTAACTTAGTCATTTTTCTTTTTTTCAATATCAATGGTTATTGAACCTGCTGATTTGTCCTTGTCTTTTGGCTGGCTCCTCAAGAAATGCTGGCGACCATGACAGAAGCCAAACATGAGTTGGCGTGGGGGTGTGGTTTGATTTGGTTGTTTCTTGAATCCCAAGTGCCAGGTCTCTCTCCATTCAGAGACATCAGTATCAAGCCTATCTGTCAGAGTGCCAGGTCTCTCTCCATTCAGAGACATCAGTATCAAGCCTATCTGTCAGAGTGCCAGGTCTCTCTCCATTCAGAGACATCAGTATCAAGCCTGCCTGTCAAGAGTGCCAGGTCTCTCTCCATTCAGAGACATCAGTTTCAAGCTCGTCAGACAGTCTGAACTTCATCACATCATCTTGCAAGTCTCAATGTGCTGGCTCAATACATGTTTCTGTGAACACATACACACATAGTCACTGTTCTATTACCAATGGCAGTTAGGATAGGTGATATCTGACACACAAACAGGTATTATGTTGAAGATTGAACAGGTCAGATAAAAACCTACCCGATTATGATCTCCCCATCGACGACCATTGGTGAGGCTGGAGGTGAAGTCTTTGGCCAGAGCCCCATTGATGGGTATATCAGTGTAGATCAGCTGCTGGCCCCTCATTAAAGAGACCGGTTCAGTCACAAACACACAGATGATGCTGATGATTGCCCCCTTGCTGGTTCTCTCTATTCTGCAGGTTTGGCTGCGAACTTGACATCTCTCGAACAACTACAGCAGGCAATCTTATGAGATTGTGACTGGGAGGTACAATAGACGGCCAAGTGGTCAATTGCATTTTGTTGTAAAGAAAGAACTAAGCTTTTTGCTAATGCACTTCACAGCCAAAATGACTCTACTAGTTGTATCTCCTTGGCTTGGGAATTTATCAAACCAGGTTTTTTTTTAAATACAACTGTTCAAATATACACAACCAGATACATAACCATCAGTCTACGGTCTAGCTACCAGTTTACTCACCACCACTGCACTGGGGACCGATGAACTCCAACCACCTGTTCTGCACGATAGGGTCCAAACCGTAGTTGGTCAATATGTATAGGGCTTTTCATTTGAGGGCGATGAAACAACAGAGCCCCATTTAATGGGGCGGCAGGGTAGCCTAGTGGTTAGAGTGTTGGACTAGTAACCGGAAGGTTGCAAGTTCAAACCCCCGAGCTGACAAGGTACAAATCTGTCGTTCTGCCTCTGAACAGGCAGTTAACCCACTGTTCTTAGGCTGTCATTGAAAATAAGAATTTGACTTGCCTAGTTAAATAAAGGTATTAAAAAAAGGGAAGTGGAGGGAGGGGCACAATAGGAGCTAAGATGCTAATATGTGTGTAAACTGTACATAGTTCTGTGAGTGTCACTGAGTAGGCTGATACCCAGTTCATGGGAGTGCAATCTCTAGTTTACACTGTACAGTCCAATCTGTATGTTCAATATGCACATTAGGCTGTGTAGTGAGCTGATTTCTCACAAAGTCCTGCAGCTAAAATGCTAGAATTTGTGTAAACTCTACACAGTTGTGTCCTGTGAATGTCACTGAGGAGATATCCCATTTCATGGGGATTCCCAATCCATCCATCCACCAGGCTGTGCAGTGTAAACATTCCCCCATTGTAAAGTCCACAGTGGGATGTCATCCGTTTTATTGTGTCTATCTGTGTATGCACTTTGAGAAACTACCTGGACTTCATTTTACTTTCTGGGAAATCATGTGACCCTTAAGAACCAATGAGGTTGTATCTGAGATGTGATTAGGCACTGTGTAACAGATTCAGAATAACGGTATGATTTCCCAGAATGGACCATCAAAACGTTTCACTTTCATTTTGCTTTACATGAAAGGTGATAGACTCAAGCTGTAGACCTATACTGCTCTGTGACCCTGGCTCAACGCACAGCCTGCTTGTCTGAAAGTGTCAACGATTTCAAAGTAAGTCTGCATTTAAATGGACAAGATCAGGGTTTCTTAAACTATAGGTCGGGATCCAAAGTGGGCCGTGAGCGAGTGAGAGGTGAGTCGCAAGTTATATAAAATAAATATATAATCGCACACTATTTCTTCCTAATTTGAGTCTCTGGAGGAAGATTTGGGTCATGGGATGACGGTCAGTTTCTAATGTGGGTCTCTAGCTGAAAAAGTTTAAGAACCCCTAAGAATCCTTAACTCTGTTCAGTTCCATTGAAGGTGGTGTTGTTATCATCTAAGGCAGGGTTACCTCAATCTACATTGAAAGGACTAAAACCAAATGAAACTGTAGAAATAATGGTGCACATTTATATCAGTGGTTTCCACTGATCTGTACTTGACTATTTATATTTGTATACTTTTACTTTTACTTCACTACATTCCTAAAGAAAATAATGTAATTTTTACTCCATACATTTTACCTGACACCCAAAAGTACTCGTTATGTTTTGAAAGCTTGGCAGGACAGGAAAATGGTCCAATTCACGCACTTATCAAGACAACACATGGTCCTCCCTTCTGCCTCTGATCTGGGGGACTCACTAAACAGACGTGCATCTTTTGTAAATGATGTCTGAGTGTTGGAGTGTGACCCTGGCCATCCATACATTTAAAAAACAAGAAAATGGTTGTATCTGCTTTGCTTAAAATAAGGAATTTTAAATTATTCATACTCTACTTTTACTTTTGATACTTAAGTATATACAGAACCAAATTATTTTAGACTTTAGTCAAGTAGGACAATGGGGTACTTATTCCACCTCTGGTGCATTCCAAACAGTGGGGCGGGGCAGTCGGTGGAGGAGTTCATTTATTTTTATTAACTCAGTCTGGCTTTCAACTTATTCTTGAATGTTGTAATAGTAGAATAATATTGGAGAGTGCATCACCAGTTTTACTCTTCTCATGTCAGTCATTTTATACCTTAGAGAGCCATTTATAACTTGTCATCATATAACTATTTATAACTTGTCAGAAAATGTCCAGATAAACTAGCCCATGTACTGAACATTGGTATTTTTTTTTAAATCTGAGAAAGTATTTTCTGAACAAGAGAGCTGAGGTCTGTTTTCAATTATTAAAGGCACTTCTTTAGAATAATCGCAGCTCTGTAATACTTAATAATGAGATCTGATTGGTCCAATGCTGTACATTTCATTATTGGTAATTGGGGGAATTGCTTGCCAACCTTTTGGGTAACAATTTCTTTGAACATGTCATAAAGGTTCATAACACATGTCATAAAGGTTCATAACACATGTCATAAAGGTTCATAACACATGTCATAAAGGTTCATAACACATGTCATAAACGGACATAAATATGTCATGATCGTGTTATGACAAAGATATTGCTGTATTTTCTAGCCTTATGACAGCTTATGACAGCTCACACCCACCCACAGCCTGATACCTTATAATGCAGAATAATAGTGGACCTATTACGATGTTATGATAGGGTTATGACAGTATAATTATGCACGCCCAATTTTTCAGTTTTTGATTTGTTAAAAAAGTTTGAAATATCCAATAAATGTCGTTCCACTTCATGATTGTGTCCCACTTGTTGTTGATTCTTCACAAAAAAATACAGTTTTATATCTTTATGTTTGAAGCCTGAAATGTGGCAAAAGGTCGCAAAGTTCAAGGGGGCCGAATACTTTCGCAAGGCACTGTATCTATATTATATATACATAGATATAATAAGTAAATAACAATGAGATGGGTGCATGTAATGGTTCCAGAACACAATATATATTTACAAAATGACCAAGTGGGTAACCTGGAAGGCAAGACAAACTTAAAGTTAAGAAACATGTTCAGTTAAGAAATGGTCTGATATCAAAACTAATCTAATTTCCATACATTTAAAAAACAAGAAAATGGTTGTATCTGCTTTGCTTAAAATAAGGAATTTTAAATTATTCATACTCTACTTTTACTTTTGATACTTAAGTATATTTTAGCAATTACATTTACTTTTGATACTTAAGTATATACAGAACCAAATTATTTTAGACTTTTACTCAAGTAGTGTTTTACTGGGTGAGTTACTTTTACTTGAGTAACTTTCTATTAAGGTATCTAAACCAGACACTGGAAGATTAATTCACCTTTCAGTGAGGGCAAAAACATAAAAACATAAAGCCAAATCTACACTGGAGTTGTTTACCAAGAAGACAGTGAATGTCCTTGAGTGGATGAGTTACGTTTTTTGACTGAAATCTATGGCAAGACCTGAAAAGGGTTATCTAACAATGATCAACAATCAATTCAACAGAGCGTGACAGATTTTGGAAAGATTAATCGGCAATTCAGGTGTGGAAAGCTCTCAGAGACTTACCCAGAAAGACTCACAAATTTAATCGCTGCCAAAGGTGCATCTACAAAGTATTCAAATAAAAATAACATTTTATTAGTCACGTGTGCCTGAATACAACAGTGAAATGCGTACTTACGAGCCCCTAACCAACAACGCAGTTAACAAAAATACGGATAAGAATAAGAAATAAACGTAACAAGTGGTTAAAGAGCAGCAGTAAAATAACAATGTGGAGGCTATATACAGGGTGTTACGGTACAGAGTCAATGTGGAGGCTATATACAGGGTGTTACGGTACAGAGTCAATGTGGAGGCTATATACAGGGTATTACGGTACAGAGTCAATGTGGAGGCTATATACAGGGTATTACGGTACAGAGTCAATGTGGAGGATATATACAGGGTATTACGGTACAGAGTCAATGTGGAGGCTATATACAGGGTATTACGGTACAGAGTCAATGTGGAGGCTATATACAGGGTGTTACGGTACAGAGTCAATGTGGAGGCTATATACAGGGTATTACGGTACAGAGTCAATGTGGAGGCTATATAAAGGGTATTACGGTACAGACTCAATGTGGAGGCTATATACAGGGTATTACGGTACAGAGTCAATGTGGAGGCTATATACAGGGTGTTACGGTATAGAGTCAATGTGGAGGCTATATACAGGGTGTTACGGTACAGAGTCAATGTGGAGGCTATATACAGGGGGTACAGGTACAGAGTCAATGTGGAGGCTATATACAGGGGGTACCGGTACAGAGTCAATGTGGAGGCTATATACAGGGTATTACGGTACAGAGTCAATGTGGAGGCTATATACAGGGTGTTACGGTACAGAGTCAATGTGGAGGATATATACAGGGTATTACGGTACAGAGTCAATGTGGAGGATATATACAGGGTGTTACGGTACAGAGTCAATGTGGAGGCTATATACAGGGGGTACCAGTACAGAGTCAATGTGGAGGCTATATACAGGGTGTTACGGTACAGAGTCAATGTGGAGGCTATATACAGGGTATTACGGTACAGAGTCAATGTGGAGGCAATATACAGGGTGTTACGGTACAGAGTCAATGTGGAGGCTATATACAGGGTATTACGGTACAGAGTCAATGTGGAGGCTATATACAGGGTGTTACCGTACAGAGTCAATGTGGAGGCTATATACAGGGGGTACTGGTACAGAGTCAATGTGGAGGCTATATACAGGAGGTACTGGTACAGAGTCAATGTGGAGACTATATACAGGGGGTATTGCTACAGAGTCAATGTGGAGGCTATATACAGGGGGTACTGGTACAGAGTCAATGTGGAGGCTATATACAGGGGGTACCGATACAGAGTCAATGTGGAGGCTATATACAGGGGGTACTGGTACAGAGTCAATGTGGAGGCTATATACAGGGTGTTACGGTACAGAGTCAATGTGGAGGATATATACAGGGGGTACTGGTACAGAGTCAATGTGGAGGCTATATACAGGGGGTACTGGTACAGAGTCAATGTGGAGGCTATATACAGGAAGTACCGGTACAGAGTCAATGTGGAGGCTATATACAGGGGGTACTGGTACAGAGTCAATGTGGAGGCTATATACAGGGTGTTACGGTACAGAGTCAATGTGGAGGCTATATACAGGGGGTACTGGTACAGAGTCAATGTGGAGGCTATATACAGGGGGTACTGGTACAGAGTCAATGTGGAGGCTATATACAGGGTGTTACGGTACAGAGTCAATGTGGAGGCTATATACAGGGGGTACTGGTACAGAGTCAATGTGGAGGCTATATACAGGAGGTACTGGTACAGAGTCAATGTGGAGACTATATACAGGGGGTATTGGTACAGAGTCAATGTGGAGGCTATATACAGGGGGTACTGGTACAGAGTCAATGTGGAGGCTATATACAGGGTGTACGGTACAGAGTCAATGTGGAGGATATATACAGGGGGTACTGGTACAGAGTCAATGTGGAGGCTATATACAGGGGGTACTGGTACAGAGTCAATGTGGAGGCTATATACAGGAAGTACCGGTACAGAGTCAATGTGGAGGCTATATACAGGGGGTACAGGTACAGAGTCAATGTGGAGGCTATATACAGGGTGTTACGGTACAGAGTCAATGTGGAGGCTATATACAGGGGGTACTGGTACAGAGTCAATGTGGAGGCTATATACAGGGGGTACTGGTACAGAGTCAATGTGGAGGCTATATACAGGGGGTACTGGTACAGAGTCAATGTGGAGGCTATATACAGGAGGTACTGGTACAGAGTCAATGTGGAGGATATATACAGGGGGTACTGGTACAGAGTCAATGTGGAGGCTATATACAGGGGGTACTGGTACAGAGTCAATGTGGAGGCTATATACAGGAGGTACTGGTACAGAGTCAATGTGGAGGCTATATACAGGGGGTACTGGTACAGAGTCAATGTGGAGGCTATATACAGGAGGTACTGGTACAGAGTCAATGTGGAGACTATATACAGGGGGTATTGGTACAGAGTCAATGTGGAGGCTATATACAGGGGGTACTGGTACAGAGTCAATGTGGAGGCTATATACAGGAGGTATTGGTACAGAGTCAATGTGGAGGCTATATACAGTGGGTATTGGTACAGAGTCAATGTGGAGACTATATACAGGGGGAACTGGTACAGAGTCAACGTGGAGGCTATATAAAGGGGGTACTGGTACAGAGTCAATGTGGAGACTATATACAGGGGGGTATTACGGTACAGAGTCAATGTGGAGGCTATATTCAGGGGGTACTGGTACAGAGTCAATGTGGAGGCTATATACAGGGTATTACGGTACAGAGTCAATGTGGAGACTATATACAGGGGGTATTGGTACAGAGTCAATGTGGAGGCTATATACAGGGGGTACTGGTACAGAGTCAATGTGGAGACTTTATACAGGGGGTACTGGTACAGAGTCAATGTGGAGGCTATATACAGGGGGTACTGGTACAGAGTCAATGTGGAGGCTATATACAGGGGGTACTGGTACAGAGTCAATGTGGAGGCTATATACAGGAGGTACTGGTACAGAGTCAATGTGGAGGATATATACAGGGGGTACTGGTACAGAGTCAATGTGGAGGCTATATACAGGGGGTACTGGTACAGAGTCAATGTGGAGGCTATATACAGGAGGTACTGGTACAGAGTCAATGTGGAGGCTATATACAGGGGGTACTGGTACAGAGTCAATGTGGAGGCTATATACAGGAGGTACTGGTACAGAGTCAATGTGGAGACTATATACAGGGGGTATTGATACAGAGTCAATGTGGAGGCTATATACAGGGGGTACTGGTACAGAGTCAATGTGGAGGCTATATACAGGAGGTATTGGTACAGAGTCAATGTGGAGGCTATATACAGGGGGTATTGGTACAGAGTCAATGTGGAGACTATATACAGGAGGAACTGGTACAGAGTCAACGTGGAGGCTATATACAGGGGGTACTGGTACAGAGTCAATGTGGAGACTATATACAGGGGGGTATTACGGTACAGAGTCAATGTGGAGGCTATATACAGGGGGTACTGGTACAGAGTCAATGTGGAGGCTATATACAGGGTATTACGGTACAGAGTCAATGTGGAGACTATATACAGGGTATTACGGTACAGAGTCAATGTGGAGGCTATATACAGGGGGAACTGGTACAGAGTCAATGTGGAGGCTATATACAGGGGGTACTGGTACAGAGTCAATGTGGAGGCTATATACAGAGGGTACTGGTACAGAGTCAATGTGGAGGCTATATACAGGGGGTATTGGTACAGAGTCAATGTGGAGGCTATATACAGGGGGTACCGGTACAGAGTCAATGTGGAGGCTATATACAGGGGGTACTGGTACAGAGTCAATGTGGAGGCTATATACAGGGTGTTACGGTACAGAGTCAATGTGGAGGATATATACAGGGGGTACTGGTACAGAGTCAATGTGGAAGATATATACAGGGGTACTGGTACAGAGTCAATGTGGAGGCTATATACAGGGGGTACTGGTACAGAGTCAATGTGGAGGATATATACAGGGGGTACTGGTACAGAGTCAATGTGGAGGCTATATACAGGGGGTACCGGTACAGAGTCAATGTGGAGGATATATACAGGGGGTACTGGTACAGAGTCAATGTGGAGGATATATACAGGGGGTACTGGTACAGAGTCAATGTGGAGGCTATATACAGGGGGTACCGGTACAGAGTCAATGTGGAGGATATATACAGGGGGTACTGGTACAGAGTCAATGTGGAGGCTATATACAGGGGGTACTGGTACAGCGTCAATGTGGAGGCTATATACAGGGGGTACCTGTACAGAGTCAATGTGGAGGCTATATACAGGGGGTACTGGTACAGAGTCAATGTGGAGGCTATATACAGGGGGTACTGGTACAGAGTCAATGTGGAGGCTATATACAGGGGGTACCGGTACAGAGTCAATGTGGAGGATATATACAGGGGGTACTGGTACAGAGTCAATGTGGAGGCTATATACAGGGAGCACCGGTACAGAGTCAATGTGGAGGCTATATACAGGGAGCACCGGTACAGAGTCAATGTGGAGGCTCTATACAGGGGGTACTGGTACAGAGTCAATGTGGAGGCTCTATACAGTGCCTTGCGAAAGTATTCGGCCCCGTTGAACTTTGCGACCTTTTGCCACATTTCAGGCTTCAAACATAAAGATATAAAACTGTATTTTTTTGTGAAGAATCAACAACAAGTGGGACACAATCATGAAGTGGAACGACATTTATTGGATATTTCAAACTTTTTTAACAAATCAAAAACTGAAAAATTGGGCGTGCAAAATTATTCAGCCCCTTTACTTTCAGTGCAGCAAACTCTCTCCAGAAGTTCAGTGAGGATCTCTGAATGATCCAATGTTGACCTAAATGACTAATGATGATAAATACAATCCACCTGTGTGTAATCAAGTCTCCGTATAAATGCAACTGCACTGTGATAGTCTCAGAGGTCCGTTAAAAGCGCAGAGAGCATCATGAAGAACAAGGAACACACCAGGCAGGTCCGAGATACTGTTGTGAAGAAGTTTAAAGCCGGATTTGGATACAAAAATATTTCCCAAGCTTTAAACATCCCAAGGAGCACTTTGCAAGCGATAATATTGAAATGGAAGGAGTATCAGACCACTGCAAATCTACCAAGACCTGGCCGTCCCTCTAAACTTTCAGCTCATACAAGGAGAAGACTGATCAGAGATGCAGCCAATGGCCCATGATCACTCTGGATGAACTGCAGAGATCTACAGCTGAGGTGGGAGACTCTGTCCATAGGACAACAATCAGTCGTATATTGCACAAATCTGGCCTTTATGGAAGAAAGCCATTTCTTAAAGATATCCATAAAAAGTGTTGTTTAAAGTTTGCCACAAGCCACCTGGGAGACACACCAAACATATGGAAGAAGGTGCTCTGGTCAGATGAAACCAAAATTGAACTTTTTGGCAACAATGCAAAACGTTATGTTTGGCGTAAAAGCAACACAGCTCAACACAGCTGAACACACCATCCCCACTGTCAAACATGGTGGTGGCAGCATCATGGTTTGGGCCTGCTTTTCTTCAGCAGGGACAGGGAAGATGGTTAAAATTGATGGGAAGATGGATGGAGCCAAATACAGGACCATTCTGGAAGAAAACCTGATGGAGTCTGCAAAAGACCTGAGACTGGGACGGAGATTTGTCTTCCAACAAGACAATGATCCAAAACATAAAGCAAAATCTACAATGGAATGGTTCAAAAATAAACATATCCAGGTGTTAGAATGGCCAAGTCAAAGTCCAGACCTGAATCCAATCGAGAATCTGGAAAGAACTGAAAACTGCTGTTCACAAATGCTCTCCATCCAACCTCACTGAGCTCGAGCTGTTTTGCAAGGAGGAATGGGAAAAAATTTCAGTCTCTCGATGTGCAAAACTGATAGAGACATACCCCAAGCGACTTACAGCTGTAATCGCAGCAAAAGGGGGCGCTACAAAGTATTAACTTAAGGGGGCTGAATAATTTTGCACGCCCAATTTTTCAGTTTTTGATTTGTTAAAAAAGTTTGAAATATCCAATAAATGTCGTTCCACTTCATGATTGTGTCCCACTTGTTGTTGATTCTTCACAAAAAATACAGTTTTATATCTTTATGTTTGAAGCCTGAAATGTGGCAAAAGGTCGCAAAGTTCAAGGGGGCCGAATACTTTCGCAAGGCACTGTACAGGGGGTACTGGTACAGAGTCAATGTGGAGGATATATACAGGGGGTACTGGTACAGAGTCAATGTGGAGGATATATACAGGGGGTACTGGTACAGAGTCAATGTGGAGGCTATATACAGGGGGTACCGATACAGAGTCAATGTGGAGGCTATATACAGGGGGTACCGGTACAGAGTCAATTAGTGCCTTGCGGTTGGAGGCAGTAAAATAACAATAGCGAGACTATATACAGAGGGGTTATTTGAAAGGCTGGTCATGACTCACATCAACACCATTATCCCAGAAACCCTAGACCCACCCCAATTTGCATACCGCCCCAACAGATCCGCAGATGATGCAACCTCTATTTATGATGCAATCTCCATATTACCTCATCTAACCGGTGCCACTCCCGGTACAGAGTCAATGTGTAATGGCAGCAGTTAGTTAAGGTAATATGTACATGTAGGTAGAGTTATTAAAGTGACAATGCATAGATGATAACAACAGAGAGTAGCAGTGGTGTAAAAGAGGGGGGGGGGGGGGGGCAATGCAAATTGTCAGGGTATCCATTTGATTAGATGTTCAGGAGTCTTAAGGCTTGGGGGTTGAAGCTGTTCGGAAGCCTCTTGGACCTAAACTTGGCGCTCCAGTACCTCTTGCCGTGTGGTAGCAGAGAGAACAGTCTATGACTAGGGTGGTTAGAGTCTTTGACAATTTGTAAGGCCTTCTTCTGACACTGCCTGGTATAGAGGTCCTGGATTTCAGGAAGCTTGGCCCCAGTGATGTACTGGGCCGTTCATACTACACTCTGTAATGCCTTGCGGTCGGAGGCCAGACAGTTGCAATATCGGGCGGTGATACAAACAGTCAGGTGGCTCTTGATTGCGCAGCTGTAGAACATTTTGAGGATCTGAGGACCTATGCCAAATCTTTTCAGTCTCCTGAGGGGGAATAGGTATTGTTGTGCCCTCTTTCTGACTGTCTTGGTGTTCTTGGACCATGTTAGTTTGTTGGTGATGTGGACACCAAGGAACTTGAAGCTCTCAACCTGCTCCTCTACAGCCCCATTGATGAGAATGGGGGCGTGCTCAGTCCTCTTTTTCCTGTAGTCCACAATCATCTCGTTTGTCTTGATCACGTTGGGGTAGAGGTCTTTGCCTGGCACCACACGTCCAGGTCTCTGACCTCCTCCCGATAGGCTGTCTCATCAATGTCGGTGATCAGGCATACATACCACTGTTGTGTCATCAGCAATCTTAATGATGGTGTTGGAGTTGTGCCTGGCCGTGCAGTCATGACTGAACAGGGAGTCCAGGAGGGGACTGAGCACGCACCCCTGAGGAACCACTGTGATGAGGATCAGCGTCGCGGATGTGTTGTATGCTGAGCTGTAGCCAATAAATAGCGTTCTCACATAGATGTTCCTTTTGTCCGGGTGGGAAAGGGCAGTGTGGAGTGAAATAGAGATTGCATCATCTGTGGATCTGTTGGGGCGGTATGCAAATTGGGGTGGGTCTATGGTTTCTGGGATAATGGTGTTGATGTAAGCCATGACCAGCCTTTCAAAGCACTTCATGGCTACAGACGTGAGTGCAACAGGGCGGTAGTCATTTAGGCAGGTTACCTTAGTGTTCTTGGGCACAGGAACTATGGTGGTCTGTGTATTGCAGGGAGAGGTTGAAAATGTCAGTGAAGACACTTGTCAGTTGGTCAATGCATGCTCGCAGTACACGTCCTGGTAATCCGTCTGGCCCTGCGGCCTTGTGAATGTTGACCTGTTTAAAGGTCTTACTCACATCGGCTGAGGAGATTGTGATCACACAGTCTTCCGGAACAGCTAGTGCTCTCTCATGCATGTTTCAGTGTTATTTGCCTCGAAGCGAGCATAGAAGTAGTTTAGCTCCTCTGGTAGCCTCGTGTCACTGAGCAGCTCTCGACTGTGCTTCCCTTTGTAGTCTGTAATGGTTTTCAAGCCCTGCCACATCCGATGAGCATCAGAGCCGGTGAAGTACGATTCGATCTTGGTCCTGTATTGACGGTTTGCCTGTTTGATGGTTCGTCGGAGGGCATAGTGGGATTTCTTATACGCTTCCGGGTTAGAGTCCCTCTCTTTGAAAGCGTCAGCTCTAGCGTTTTAGCTCAGTGTGGATGTTGCCTGTTAATCGATGGCTTCTGGTTGGGGTACGTACGGTCACTGTGGGGATGACGTCATCGATCCAGACAATGACTGATGTGGTGTACTCCTCAATGCCATCAGAGGAATCCCAGAACATATTCCAGTCTGTGGTAGCAAAACATCTTGTAGCTTGTCATCTGCTTCATCTGATCATATGTTTATTGATTGAGTCACTGGTGCTTCCTGCTTTAATTTTTGCTTGTAAGCAGGAATCAGGGGAATATAATTATAGTCAGATTTGCCAAATGGAGGGCGTGGGAGAGCTTTGTATGCTTCTCTGTGTGTGGAGTAAAGTTGGTCCAGAGATTATTTCCCTCTGGTTGCACATGTAACATGCTGATAGAAATTTGGTAAAACGGATTTATGTTTCCCTGCATTAAAGTCCCCGGCTACTAGGGTGAGCATTTGGTTGTTTTCTAATGGCAGAATACAGCTCATTCAATGCAGTCTTAGTGCCAGCCTCTGTCTGTGGTGGTATGTAAAACAGCTACGAAAATACAGATGAAAACTCTCTAGGTAGATAGTGTGGTCTACAGCTTATCATGAGATACTCTACCTCAGGCAAGCAATAGCTGGAGACATCCTTCGATATCGTGCACCAGCTGTTATTTACAAAAATACATAGTCTGCGGCCTCTTGTCTTACCATTAGTGCCTTGCGGTTGGAGGCAGTAAAATAACAATAGCGAGACTATATACAGGGGGGTTATTTGAAAGGCTGGTCATGACTCACATCAACACCACACCACTGTTCTATCCTGCTGGTACAGCGTATAACCAGCCATCTGTATGTTGATAGTGTTGTTGTTCAGCCACGACTCCGTGAATCATAAGATATTACAGTTTTGAATGTCCCGTTTGTAGTTCAATCTTCCGCGTAGGTCATATATTTTATTGTACAAAGATTGCATGTTTGCTTGCAGAACAGAAGGAATAAGGGTTTATTGGATCGCCTACGAATTATCAGAAGGCAGCCCCGCTCTTTGGCCCCTTTTTCTCCTCCTTCTCTTCCGGCAAATCACAGGGACCTGGGCCTATTCCTGGGAGAGCAGTATATCATTCAGTAAAATCACAGGGATCTGGGCCTGTTCCTGGGAGAGCAGTGTATCATTCTGTAAAATCACAGGGATCTGGGCCTGTTCCTGGGAGAGCAGTATATCATTCTGTAAAATCACAGGGATCTGGGCCTGTTCCTGGGAGAGCAGTGTATCATTCAGTAAAATCACAAGGATCTGGGCCTGTTCCTGGGAGAGCAGTATATCATTCTGTAAAATCACAGGGATCTGGGCCTGTTCCTGGGAGAGCAGTATATAATTCTGTAAAATCACAGGGATCTGGGTCTGTTCCTGGGAGAGCAGTATATCATTCTGTAAAATCACAGGGATCTGGGCCTGTTCCTGGGAGAGCAGTATATCATTCTGTAAAATCACAGGGATCTGGGCCTGTTCCTGGGAGAGCAGTATATCATTCAGTAAAATCACAGGGATCTGGGCCTGTTCCTGGGAGAGCAGTATATCATTCTGTAAAATCACAGGGATCTGGGCCTGTTCCTGGGAGAGCAGTGTATCATTCTGTAAAATCACAGGGATCTGGGCCTGTTCCTGGGAGAGCAGTATATCATTCTGTAAAATCACAGGGATCTGGGCCTGTTCCTGGGAGATCAGTGTATAATTCTGTATATCATTCAGGAAGGTGTTCTTAATGTTTGGTATACCCAGTGTTTTACAGTTGGCAAATTGTGAGGTTCCGAACTGGGCAAATTGTGAGGTTCCGAACTGGGCAAATTGTGAGGTTCCGAACTGGGCAAATTGTGAGGTTCCGAACTGGGCATGTGAGACTGTCTCCTCTTATGGTATAGTGATGTGATGATTTACATTATAATAACTTTAGTTCAAAATACAGATACATTGCTGTTATTCTGTATTTTCAATGAAATGGTTTAGCTTTCATTCTCTTTTATTTCAGGGGGAGAAAGAAATGTCTCATGATGATGGACCGAGGTGGGACATGAATTCATTTTCCACTTGTTATTGCACCCTTGCAGTACTACTCTGTACTACACTCTACCACAATACTATGATCCTAATATTCTGAATGTTATGGTGATTATTTATACAGTGTGAAATTGTGTGAAATGTTGTTAATGGTGCAACATTAACATATTTAAGGAATAATTTTTCTCGTACGCCAAATTATAGTTAGTTACTAACTAGAAAAACTGTGTAAAATAATGAATTTAGCATTGCATGTCTATCAACAAACTAACAATTCATAATGGTATTGTTTTGTACCCCTGACCAGGACGTTCCAAGACCAGCTGGCGGAGAAGGTCCGGCCCTTCATAGACTTAATAGACGACATGAGATCCATAGGGATAGATAAGGAGCTGCCACTGCCAACCATTGCTGTGGTGGGAGACCAGAGTTCAGGAAAGAGCTCTGTGCTTGAGACCCTTTCTGGGGTGGCGCTGCCCAGAGGGACCGGTGAGATTCGGTATTGTTTTCTGAATATACAAAAAAACAATTAAAATCAATATTAGCATTTTAAATGTCATTCCTAAATCACCCAAAGTCTCTGAAAGTGGTTGTGTAGCTTAGACATGATTTGGGCATTGACTCGTTTTTGGTTCGAAGATGCTGAAGTTGGCGATTGATGCCAGTGGCTAGGTAAACAACCGTGAAGCAGGTTTTCACACTGTCCTTGTCCATAGACGAGGTCAGGAAACAGGCAGTACAATAGAACCACAGAGACACGGATATTACTGAAATGTTTTGAACCTTTCTAGATTACCACAGCAAAACTTTACAGAAAATGTTAACTGTACATGAGTTTTCTAACCATTTATTCAGACACCGTAAATGTCTGACATGCTTTCTGAACATTAGAGCAACCTTGCAGAAGTTATATATTTATCATGAAATTCATGTCCCGGTCCATTGTTGACTGTACTGTCATATTGATTGTTGCATTGATTATTCTGTAATACAGTATAATGATCTGTCATTGGTACTTCCTTGTTTCCAGGTATTGTCACCAGGTGCCCACTGCTACTTAAACTCTGTAACGACAGGACAGTGAAATGGGATGCTGTCATCTCATACGGAGGGAAAATCATTGAATTTGACGAACCTTCAGAAGTTGTGAGACATGTTGAACAAGGTAAGATGGGAACGAACACACACAAACACACAGACACCCACAGACACACACACAGAAACACACACACAGACACACACACAAACACACAGACACACACAGACATATTATTCTATACTGTACATTAACCAGAGGAGGCTCCTCAGAGGAGGAAGGGGAGGACCATCCTCCTCAGTGAATTTCAGAAACATTTAAAAACGTATATTTTTTTAAAATAGAACTATACTAAATTTAGCCCTATGTCCACCCAATCAAAGGATCAGAGAATGAATATAGTACAGAGTGCATAATCTGCAGCTAGCTAGCACTGCAATACATAACATAGTAGGTTATTGAAATAGAGAGAAAGAGAGCTAGCTATATTTCATATTATTTTCACTTTCACTTGCTTAGCTTGTGAAGTTAGCTAGCTAGTTTAGCCCACTCAGACACCAGGCCCAAACAGAGAGTGATGGCTATGGCTATCCAACGAAGTAACTCCTCCATGTCAAGGTAAGTTTAATGAATTGTTAGCCACTGATTCCCTCCCGATGTAACTGCTAAACTGCTTGCTGCTGACTGAACACTGTTGTGTTCAGTCAGTTGTACTGCATGTTGTACTGCATGATTGTAGCAGGTTTACTAACGTGTTAGCTCTAGTAGCTATGTTGACTATGATGGTATAATATGGTGACAACGATGTCGGCTGTGTGTAGCGCTGATATGAAGGTTTGGCTTGGAAAGGTTTTTTCGGCTGGTCACAGACAGCTGATGTGTTGTGCACTGAAGTCCACAAGCAAAGGGTAAAGGTGAGAGGAAGGGAGCGCGTAGATGGGAGGAGGATGTATACATACAATGATCAAAGGGATCATGCTGTTTGTATTTGGCTACTCTGAAAGTGAACTGTGATTGCCTGTGATCAGGGGTGTTTTCATTCCACCAATTCTGTTGAAAAATGTTTCTTAAACGGACGCAAACGGAAACAAAACAAGGATAAACATACCTGAATTTGTCCAATAGAAACTCTCGTTTGCAACTGTTGGACTAATGATAACACCTAGATGCAGGCAAGAGTGTGTAAGATGGTATTTAATGTGTCGGTGTCTGTCACCTTGACTACTAAACATTCTCTCAACATCTGCACCTGCGTTGTAAACTTTCATTCATAGGCTAGGTTGTAGTATGATGAGTATGGTGTAGTAGCCTAAACCTATCAGAGGTACATTGAACTGGGTGAATGGAATATGAATGACAGTCATGCAATAGGTTGTAATAGAAATATATATAAATATATATTGTTCTCCCTTATCTTAAACGGCACATACTGCCACTGACATTGACATATCTATTATAATTTAACTACAGAATATATATTATAATAAGATTAGTTCTATCTGGGTATAAGACAGACAAACAAACAAACAATAAACTCATCAATATTTTCCCATTGATTTAACAGCTCAGAACACGTTAGCTGGAAAGGGAGTGGGGATATGTGAAGACCTGATCACTCTAAAGATCACATCCTCCATGGTGTGTGACCTCAGTCTGATTGACTTACCAGGGATCACCAGGGTGGCAGTGAAAGGACAACCAGAAGACATTGGAGTCCAAGTAAGTCTGTCGTTAGAGTGTATAGCTTTTGGACTTGGTCCAGTACGTTGTTTGGTTATCTCATGACTCTTGGTTCTCATCTCATGATTCACTAAGGATGAATTGTTTTAGCCACGTGTACAGACTTTATACCATAATTGCAGCAAGGTACATGTAGCTATGATGGTTGATTCTGGTGAAAGGCACTTTGAATGTGTTGACGTTGAGGAAGGTTGAGGGTCAGAACCATAAAGAAGAGAGTGCCCTACCAAATCGCCTGCCCTACCAAGTGCCCCACACAGGGTCTGATACCCTCTCATAACCTTCACTCCCCCTACCTGGTTCTAATCTCCTGCCCTACCAAGTGCCCCACACAGGGTCTGATACCCTCTCATAACCTTCACTCCCTCTACCTGGTTCTAATCTCCTGCCCTACCAAGTGCCCCACACAGGGTCTGATACCCTCTCATAACCTTCACTCCCTCTACCTGGTTCTAATCTCCTGCCCTACCAAGTGCCCCACACAGGGCGATATCCCGGTAACAAGCGGTCTGATACCCTCTCGTGGATTAATCACATAACTCGTTCAAAGGCTTGCATCCTGACTGCTTTGTCACATTCTTCTTCCTTTTTTTGCTAGATCAATAATCTCATTTCGAAATTCATAAAGAATAAGAGAACCATTATTTTGGCGGTGGTACCATGCAATGTTGACATAGCAACAACAGAGGCTCTGAAAATGGCACAACAAGTGGATCCTGAAGGCACAAGAACTCTGGGTAAAGAAATTGTATATACAGATCTATTTTTTTATACGGTTTTGGTATTAGTAAAGTTATCATAATCTTTTTAATTTGTCTTCAAGCCATTCTGACAAAGCCAGACCTGATAGACCCGGGAGCAGAGAAGAATGTGTTGGAAATTGTCCACAATAGAGTCATCTTTCTCAGTATGGGCTATGTCATTGTGAAATGTCGTGGTCAAAAGCAAATTGATGAAAACATGTCAATAGCCCGTGCGATTGAGGAGGAGTTGGAATTCTTCCAAAATCACGAGCACTTCAGGTAAAATGTGTTCTTGCCATGTGTTAAGTAAACTTGCATCTTTGTTTTTGATGGCTTTATATCTGAAAATGTTCAGGGCCCCAAACTGTGGATTTCAGGATTTTATGAAAAATAATATTTTTCCAGATATCCTTTGAGAGTAGTTCCATATAGTGTTGATGAATGAGAGTCCCTCCCTTCTCTTACATTTCTGCAAATTGTACTTTTTAACATTCAAAATGAAATGGCTAAATGATCCTTGGTATAATCATAAAACAATTCCATACGTTAGCTTAGCACATATCTCTAGCTGAAACAGATGGACTTATTTTTTTGCATTTATTATGTTAATTAGATATCTGTGGGGGCGTGACCATTGTAGGCCAAAGGTTTTACCATACCAGATTATGGCCAATTGTTGGGATGAAATACTGTGTTTGTTATATTTCTCTCCCTTACAATGTATAGATCCCTCGTGCGTGAGGAGAAGGCAACCACCAAGTGCCTAGCCAAAAAGCTCAGCAATGCCCTGGTCAAACAGATCAAGGTTAGTCCAACCACATACCCTATGGTTATCTGTTCCCCCTACACCCAGTGCACACTGGAAAACATGTGGTCTGGTACCTATTAATAGTTAACTTGTATGTTTGCTCCTGGTCAGACATATCTGCCCCAGATGTCAGAGAAGATAAAGGAGCAGCTGGGGGAGGTAAAGCATTCGTTGAGTAAATTAGAGGGCGGGCCTCCCCTTGAACCTGAAGAGAAGAGGAAGTACCTCATTCAGGTGAGTACATCTTTCACCTTTCCGTCTTTCAGCTTCGTAAACTTCTTCTTTTGTACAACATTTCTATAAAAACGTATGATTTAGGGTTGGAAGCAATACTGTTGCACAGTAGTCCAGGTGTGTTATTGTCATGGTTTGGTAAATTGTCAGGATAATGTTCTATAGAGAATTTGGGCAATGGTACCTGGTGTAAAGGCATCAGCTCTGTTGCACATCCTCTGCCATTTGGATTGGTCAGATTTGCAACACAGGTGTAAGAGTAAACGTACTGTCCAGAAAGATATATAAAACAGCATTTAAATGTTCTCCTCTCCCACTTCCTCCACTCTCCTTCCTTTATATGCAACTGATTATGTTTGTCACCAGGTTAAACAATACTTTACCTTGACAGCTTATTTTACAAAAACACTTGGACAAGCCACTGTAAGATAGTTCTTGTTTAAGATCTGTAGAAGACGTAAGAAGTTTTAATATCTGTAGAAGACGTAAGGAGTTTTAATATCTGTAGAAGACGTAAGGAGTTTTAATATCTGTAGAAGACGTAAGGAGTTTTAATATCTGTAGAAGACGTAAGGAGTTTTAATATCTGTAGAAGACGTAAGGAGTTTTAATATCTGTTGAAGACGTAAGGAGTTTTAATATCTGTAGAAGACGTAAGGAGTTTTAATATCTGTAGAAGACGTAAGGAGTTTTAATATCTGTAGAAGACGTAAGGAGTTTTAATATCTGTAGAGGACGTAAGGAGTTTTAATATCTGTAGAAGACGTAAGGAGTTTTAATATCTGTAGAAGACGTAAGGAGTTTTAATATCTGTAGAAGACGTAAGGAGTTTTAATATCTGTAGAAGACGTAAGAAGTTTGAATATCTGTAGAAGACGTAAGTTGTTTTAATATCTGTAGAAGACGTAAGGAGTTTTAATATCTGTAGAAGACGTAAGGAGTTTTAATATCTGTAGAAGACGTAAGAAGTTTTAATATCTGTAGAAGACGTAAGGAGTTTTAATATCTGTAGAAGACGTAAGGAGTTTTAATATCTGTAAAAGACGTAAGAAGTTTTAATATCTGTATTAGACGTAAGGTTGTATGGGTCTTGTGGAGACATTTTATTAAACAGTCATCTAAAATACCTAAATATGAAACATTTTAACAGGTTTCATTGTGTTATGTTTCCTTCTTCAGGTCATAACAGATTTCAATGAGCAGATTACCCAACTGTCCAAAGGGGATATTATCGTTGAGGAGAATCTATTTGAGCTCATGCGAAAGGAATTTACAGAGTGGATGGAATGTCTCAAAAATGCCAAATCACATTGTAGGTACAATTTGAATAGCCCAAGTATTGCTCATCATGATACCTTGTATAACCAATAAATATTTATGTTTCTAAATATCCATAATATTTACTGATATAATTATTACACTACTAATAGCTATGTCATACAACAGTGATTATAATCTCCAATAAACGATTGACATTGTTTTCCTGAATTTAGACCACGAAGTAGTGCAACAAGTGGTGGATGAATATGATCAGGAGCACAGGGGAAGTGAGCTGCCAGGATTCAGTAACTACAGGGTATTTCAACATGTTGTTCAGAAACTAGTGGCTGAACTTAAGAGACCAGCTATGTCGACACTACAGACAATCAGAGGTAAGTGACCAAAACCCATGTTCATGTCTACTCCATCTCTCCCCCTCTGGCGCTTGTTGTCACCAGTTTATTCATTATTACGCACACCTGTCACCATCGTTACGCGCACCTGCGCCTCAAACTCATCTGGACTCCATCACCTTCCTGATTACCTCCCCTATTTCTGTCACTCCCTTTGGTTCTTTCCTCATGCGTTATTGTTTCTGTTCTGTGTTTCTGTCTGTACTACTCATGTTTCTTGTTTTGTTTCATGTTGATTTGTTTATTCTATTCACTTCCTGTACTTGCTTCCTGTTTATTAGTGTACATGTTATAGAAATACACCTCACCAAAGAGAAGGAACAGGGTTTTCTGGGGCTTTTTTACTGGTGACATTTGGTCCAAGTGCAACTGCCGAAGCAACCGGGGATGCTTCAGCTGGCTTGTCAGGCTTCCCATTGTCAAAGCAACCGGGGATGCCTCAGCTGGCTCGTCAGGCTTCCCATTGCCAAAGCTACTGGGGATGCCTCAGCTGGTTCGTCAGGCTTCCATTGCCAAAGCTACTGGGGATGCCTCAGCTGGCTCGTCAGGCTTCCATTGCCAAAGCTACTGGGGATGCCTCAGCTGGCTCGTCAGGCTTCCATTGCCAAAGCTACTGGGGATGCCTCAGCTGGCTCGTCAGGCTTCCCATTGCCAAAGCTACTGGGGATGCCTCAGCTGGCTCGTCAGGTTTCCAATTGCCAAAGCTACTGGGGATGCCTCAGCTGGCTCGTCAGGCTTCCATTGTCAAAGCTACTGGGGATGCCTCAGCTGGCTCATCAGGCTTCCATTGTCAAAGCTACTGGGGATGCCTCAGCTGGCTCGTCAGGCTTCCATTGCCAAAGCTACTGGGGATGCCTCAGCTGGCTCGTCAGGCTTCCATTGCCAAAGCTACTGGGGATGCCTCAGCTGGCTCGTCAGGCTTCCATTGCCAAAGCTACTGGGGATGCCTCAGCTGGCTCGTCAGGCTTCCATTGCCAAAGCTACTGGGGATGCCTCAGCTGGCTCGTCAGGCTTCCATTGCCAAGGTTACTGGGGATGCCTCAGCTGGCTCGTCAGGCTTCTATGATTCTGCTGGCTCAACAGGTTCTCTAGCTCGTCAGGCACCCATGTCTCAGCCGGCTCTACAGGTTCCTGCGCCTCAGCCGGCTCTACTGGTTTCCATGCCTCTGCCGGCTCTACAGGTTCCCGCGCATCAGCCGATTCTACTTGTTCCCGTTCCTCAGCTGGCTGAACAGGATCCTGCGCCTCAGCCGGTTCTACAGGTTCCCTAGCCTCAGCCGGTTCTACTGGTTCTTGTGCCTCAGCTGGCTCTACAGGTTCCCGCGCCTCATCCGGTTCTACAGGTTCCCGAGCCTCAGCCGGTTCTACAGGTTTTCGCGCCTCAGCAGAAGCGACCGGCCCCTGCTCCTGGTCCTCGGTACCATCCCTCTGATCGGCGTCCTGCGGCTGGAACAGCGCATGGCAGGGAGGGGGTACTGTCATGTCTACTCCCGCTCCGCCTCTCTGGTGCTCTCTGTCACCAATTATTTCATTATTACACCTTATTGTTTCTGTTCCTGTGTTTCATGTCTGTGCGCTAATCGTGTTTATTTTTTTGTTCCGTGTTCGTTTATTCCTTTAAATTCACCCCCTGTACTTGCTTCCTGTTTATTAGCGTACACGTTACAGCTCTAGGGTCGATGTGTTCTTCCAAAAGCCCCTTTATTGTACATCATTCATGGGTCTCTTATGGTACTTCTGAGAAGACAAACATGCCTATTATATTAAGCATTAACACCCAAGAAAGCAGGTATTGGTGAATCACACCCCCAACCACACCATCAGGGCTGAAGTGGAGCACGTCGAGAGCATTAAGTTCCTCCGTGTCCAAAAGGCTAATGAGTTAAAGTGGTCCACACATGCCCACAGTAATGAGGATGGCGAGACAGCACCCCCTCAGGAGGTTGAAAAGCTTTGTCATGGGCCCTCAAATCCTCAACAAAGTTATACAGCTGCAACATTGAGAGCATCTTGACCAGCTGCAGCCCGGAAAATTGTTAAAGACCACAGCCACCCAAGCCATAGACTGTTCTCTCTGCTTCTGCACGACAAACGGTTCCTGAACAGGCTCCAGAACAGCTTCTATCTCCAAGCCATGAGATTGCTAACTAGCAAACAAAATGGCTACCGGACTATCTGAGTCGACTCCTTTATTTATTTGTATCTTTGCACCATCTCTATGCACGCTGTCACGCCAACACACACACACACACACACACAAAAACACACACACACACACACTGTCAGAACTCTACAGATGCACACACACGGTCATTCCATCATACACATGCACACACTGTCACTCCAACACACATACACACACACACACTTCATTTTCTCAACCACGTAACATCTACACACATTTATACTGACTCTAAACACACACAAACAGATGCTACTCTGTTTATCATATACCCTGATGCCTAGTCAATTTACCACTATACATACAGTATCTAACCATACCAATTCAGTATCCCTTCACATTGTACATATGGTACTGGAACTGACCCTGGAACTGTCCATGTATATAACTACTGACCCTGGAACTGTCCATGTATATAACTACTGACCCTGGAACTGTCCCTGTATATAACTACTGACCCTGGAACTGTCCATGTATATAAGTACTGACCCTGTATATAACTACTGACCCTGGAACTGTCCATGTATACAGCTACTGACCCTGGAACTGTCCCTGTATATAGCTTACTTAATTTCTCGCGTTCTTCTTCTTCTTCGTGTTTTTGTCCTACTTGATGTTATTTTTATAATACTTTATTGTTGGGTTTAGAGTTTGCAAGATCGGCATTTCATTGTACTTGTGCACGTGACATTTTAACTTTAAATGACTAAATAGGACATGTTGAAGGGATTGTTCACTCAAATGACAAAATGACATATTGGTTTCCTTAGCCTGGAAGCAGTCTATGGACAAGGTGTGACATCAATCCATGCTTTGGTTTAATTTACCTGTTTCCATTTTTCACTCTTCATGTCCAAATGATCCTAATGTATCTCAAATTGATTGTGTAGCTCAATGAAGTTACTCAATGATTGTTTGGACATGAAGCACAAACAAATTATAATATTGGGATTATTGACTTGTAATTTGGCTGAACTATCCCTTTAAATAAAAACGTTTTGTGGAATATATTTACCAAATACATTTGTCTCTTTTAACATCTCTTTGCCAAATACATTTGTTTTGGTTTTTCAGACATGGTGCAAAAGCAATTTGATCATTTGTCCAGAGAGAGCTTTAAGAATTATCCTTATCTTCATCTGGTCTCAAAGGTAATGACAATTGTAAACTGTTAAGCGCTCTGACATGATAATCATACAATTCTCTATGTTGTGATTTTAGGCTAAAATTAAATTCTTAGTTAGTGGCACTAGCAGGAAGAGAGAGAAACATGAGGCAAAGCAGCACTTAAAAATCACAATACATGTTTATGAAGAATTACAATTGACATGTTGTCCCATGCTGGATTGTAGCTTGAACTGTTCAACAGAC
Source organism: Oncorhynchus clarkii lewisi (assembly GCF_045791955.1). Lineage (NCBI taxonomy): Eukaryota > Metazoa > Chordata > Actinopteri > Salmoniformes > Salmonidae > Oncorhynchus > Oncorhynchus clarkii. The sequence goes on from NC_092149.1 coordinate 85,048,184, forward strand.
ACTTAGATCATGTCGAACTGAACCTTGTTCTGAAACAGTAACAATATTTCACTGCCTCCCTGCATCCACGATTCTTTATGTTCTCATGGAATCTTCATCTTTGTTTGAACTCAGAAAAACATTGAAACAATCCAGGAAAAGCAGTCAAACATTGTGAAGGAGAGGATCGTGGAGCAGTTTGAGATGGAGATGCAGGTCTACACACAGGATGAAATCTTCAACAAACAGAGTCGAAAGGAGGGAACAGCAGAAGGCTCAGATCACGACACCAGGAGCAAGTACCCTGGGCTGCTCAAGGCATACTATGAGGTACAATGCAACACATCTACTGTGCAGTATGTATAGAATGTTCCAAAAATAAAATATAATTTACTAAACGTGCAGCTAACATAAAACTGGCATGTTATGTAGCTTGCTTATCGACAAACTCACACACTTTCTCATCACTAATGCTGAAGCTCCAGATACTCAACTAATCTAAAGAAGGCCGGTTTTATTGCTTCTTTAATCAGGACAACAGTTTTCAGCTGTGCTAACATCGTTGCAAAAGGGTTTTCTAATGATCAATTAGCCTTTTAAAATGATAAACTTGAATTAGCTAACAGAACGTGCCATTGGAACGCAGGAGTGATGGTTTCTGATAATGGGCCTCTGTACGCCTCTGTAGATATTTCCAGCTACAATAGTCATTTACAACATTAACAATGTCTACACTGTATTTCTGATCAACTTGATGTTATTTTAATGGACAAAAAATGTCAAAAACAAGGACATTTCTAAGTGGCCCCAATCTTTTGAACGTTAGTGTACATTATATAGCTCTGCTCCAGTCTGTACAATGAATCCATGACATCATCAATGGGATGATCAGATCTGTAATTAATTCCTTAATAAGACAATTGTTTCCAAAATACATTGTTGTGGCAGGGTTGCATTATGGTATATTGCATTTTGCAGACCTATCAAACTCTGAAGTCTATATGTTCACCTTGCTGAGCCTTTGTTGTCATTTGGTAATCTTTTGGTTGCCTTGTGGCCATCTCATCACTTCTAGCCCTCACTCTCCATCCCACCTCACCTCTCTCGCAGATTGTGGTGCAAAGACTGGCTGACCAGGTACCCATGCTGATCCGTTACTTCATCCTGAAGCAGTCAGCCAAGATTGTGTGCAGTGAAATGCTGGATCTGCTACACAGTGATGACACTGATAACATCCTACAGGAGGATTCAGAGATCGGACAGTATCGTGCAAAGTTGCAAGCCCAAGCGGATCGCCTTATACTGGCCAATGACAAAATCAGCAGCCTCTGAGAAGGTGATGTCTTGTCAGTTACAAAATCAGCAGCCTCTGAGAAGGTGATGTCTTGTCAGTTACAAAATCAGCATCCTCTGAGAAGGTGATGTCTTGTCAGTTACAAAATCAGCAGCCTCTGAGAAGGTGATGTCTTGTCAGTTACAATATCAGCAGCCTCTGAGAAGGTGATGTCTTGTCAGTTACAAAATCAGCAGCCTCTGAGAAGGTGATGTCTTGTCAGTTACAAAATCAGCAGCCTCTGAGAAGGTGATGTCTTGTCAGTTACAAAATCAGCAGCCTCTGAGAAGGTGATGTCTTGTCAGTTACAAAATCAGCAGCCTCTGAGAAGGTGATGTCTTGTCAGTTACAAAATCAGCAGCCTCTGAGAAGGTGATGTCTTGTCAGTTACAAAATCAGCAGCCTCTGAGAAGGTGATGTCTTGTCAGTTACAAAATCAGCAGCCTCTGAGAAGGTGATGTCTTGTCAGTTACAAAATCAGCAGCCTCTGAGAAGGTGATGTCTTGTCAGTTACAAAATCAGCAGCCTCTGAGAAGGTGATGTCTTGTCAGTTACAATATCAGCAGCCTCTGAGAAGGTGATGTCTTGTCAGTTACAAAATCAGCAGCCTCTGAGAAGGTGATGTCTTGTCAGTTACAAAATCAGCAGCCTCTGAGAAGGTGATGTCTTGTCAGTTACAAAATCAGCAGCCTCTGAGAAGGTGATGTCTTGTCAGTTACAAAATCAGCAGCCTCTGAGAAGGTGATGTCTTGTCAGTTACAAAATCAGCAGCCTCTGAGAAGGTGATGTCTTGTCAGTTACAAAATCAGCAGCCTCTGAGAAGGTGATGTCTTGTCAGTTACAAAATCAGCAGCCTCTGAGAAGGTGATGTCTTGTCAGTTACAAAATCAGCAGCCTCTGAGAAGGTGATGTCTTGTCAGTTACAAAATCAGCAGCCTCTGAGAAGGTGATGTCTTGTCAGTTACAAAATCAGCAGCCTCTGAGAAGGTGATGTCTTGTCAGTTACAATATTCAGAGATCTTGAAAATTAAACCGATTTATAGAAGTATAACCAGATTGTTGGAAAGGTCACTTTCGGCTAAATGCTATTTATTTAAATAAGATATGTTTTGTATATTTTTTATTCAACAAATGTATAAGAACGGCTAAGATCAGTGAGATGCTGTAGAGACGACCCCAGTGAAATCCTACAGGAGAAACCAGATTTCGGCCGGAAACGTAAAAGGTTGTGGGACCAAGCGGATCGTCTTTGACTGGCCAATGACAAGCGGATCGTCTTTGACTGGCCAATGACAAGCGGATCACCTTGGACTGGCCAATGACAAGCGGATCGTCTTTGACTGGCCAATGACAAGCGGATCACCTTTGACTGGCCAATGACAAGCGGTTTGTCTTTGACTGGCCAATGACAAGATTATTAGACTGTGGTTGACAATTTGTCATTGCAGAAACTCTGAGATGTAGCCAACAAAGCCTGCAATAATTATACCTGCATTTATCAGCATACAGGACATTTTATATGTTGGGCATCTCTACATTTTATATGTTGGGCATCGCTACATTTTATATCTTGGGCATCTCTACATTTTTTATATTGGGCATCTCTACATTTTATAGGTTGGGCATCGCTACATTTTATATGTTGGGCATCTCTACATTTGATCAAAAATGTGTTTAAAAGAAAATGATGTGACAGTTGTATCATCACATATCTGCATTCTGTTATATGTTTTCATCTCAAAATTTACGGAGGAAATATGTGAAGATGGTTGATAACATAATAGAAAGTGACAAATGAAATGAAGGTTGTATCCATTTTCTGATTGGTCAGAGCAGATCAATGTTGAGAATAATTGCATAATGGCATTATAATAACTTGATGCCTGTTTTTTTAAACGTGTTGAGAATCAGCATGACGGTTGTGTTGTTACCTACCCTTACCACCTGGGGACGGCCCGTCAGGAAGTCCAGGTCTAAGATGCAGAGGGAGGTGTTTAGTCCCAGGGTCCTTAGCTTAGTGATGCGTTTTTGAAGGCACAATGTGTGGTTGTGATGATGTCAGGTTCTTCTTCAATAAGTCCAGGTCTAAGTTGCAGAAGGAGGTTTTTAGTCCCAGGGTCCTTAGCTTAGTGATGCGTTTTTGAAGGCACAATGTGTGGTTGTGATGATGTCAGGTTCTTCTTCAATAAGTCCAGGTCTAAGTTGCAGAAGGAGGTGTTTAGTCCCAGGGTCCTTAGTTTAGTGATGCGTTTTTGAAGGCACAATGTGTGGTTGTGATGATGTCAGGTTCTTCTTCAATAAGTCCAGGTCTAAGTTGCAGAAGGAGGTGTTTAGTCCCAGGGTCCTTAGTTTAGTGATGCGTTTTTGAAGGCACAATGTGTCCCTGCGTCTTCATTTGGACATTGAAGTGAAATTGTGTATATTTGGCCCCAAACATTTTTTTTTTAACGAAGTCAAATGAATGTACTGTGTTCAAGGTTTCATGATGCTTGTCTGTAAAGCAAAGTAGATCATTTTAAGATTGTTCCTAATCGAACATCTCTGGAGAGACCTGAAAATAGCTGTGTAGCGATGCTCCCAATCCAACCTGACACAGGGGATCTGCAGAGAAGAATGAGAGAAAGTCCCCAAATAGAGGTGTGCCAAGCTTGTAGCTTCATACCCAAGAAGACATGAGACTGTAATCGCTTCCAAACGTGCTTCAACAAAGTACTGAGTCTGAATACCAATGTAAATGGGATATTTGTGCTTTTAATTTTTAATACATTTTAAAAAGTTTCATCGTGGGGTATTGTCTGAAGATTGAGGGGAAAAAATACTATTTCATCCATTTTAGAATAAGGCTGTAACAAAGTCAAGCGTGTCTCAATACTTTCTGAATGCAATGTAAAAGTCTGCTAATGATATAAATACCAGAGAAAACTCCAGTCCAGATACGCTGTAAATCTACACTGAGCTGTATTGGTGTATTGGTGTATTGGTATTCTGGGGCCAATATAAAAAAGGCTTAATTTGAATCCAGCTCTCTCTATATGTATTACCAGAGAGAGGGGGACCTGTGTCCATGATCTTGACCAGCTAGACAGATCACCTGCAGAGATGGAGAACCTTATAATTAACCAGGGCTGGTAACAAACAGGGTTTGACTTTTACTGAGAACTGGAAGGACATTGTTTTACTGCCTTTCTATTCAGTAAAAACGCATTCAAATGCTACTTGTAGAACAGCAAAAACAATTTAAAAAATAACACCAGCCATTATCGCCTTGGCTGCTGTGGGTTCATTCACCTCAGTCCATCTACAAACACACAGCATATTAACTATGCAATTGTAATGTTGTACTCCTGAAAGAGGGAAATGTGATGAATTATTCACGCTGACACGTAGGATCAGCGACGAAATGAAAATGTAATACATTTATAGAACTGTATTTTTTTTATTTTTTTTATATAAAATATACATATATATTTTTTAAAGGGCTGGATCAGCTTAATATTGCAGAAAGAATGTTGCTTCCATCAATGTAATTGTTTGCATCATTTCCAATCCCCCATGTTTTTTGGTTAAAAATATATATCTATATACATTCACGAGTTTAACCACAATATTTGTTGTATTATTTGTTCTGTCTTTTCAGGTTTATTATTATTGATTAAACTGAAATTGCAGCCAACTTTCTAAGGCTTTTTTGATATTTTGGAGATTATTTCCTTTTCAAACAACCAAAAGTTGAATACATGAATAAAGGGGAAAAGGCCCTTCTTGAACATAGGATGAGACATTCTTACCAATTTACTAGAGAACCAGTTTGGATTTAAGTATAACTTTTGTATGACTGATGCCTTTAGTGAGAGGTCTAATGCTTTAATATTTAATCATTTCTGCCCTCTGAATTCATATTCTGTATGTAAATAGGTCCTTTTAATTTTGTCTGGCTTGCAGTTCCATATATAATATAATTTTTTTTTGTTCATATAATTTAAAAAGCAGGTCACTAGGTGTGGGCAAAACTATAAGCAAATAGGTAAACTGTGATATGACTAAAGAGTTAATCAGGGTGATTTTTCCACAAATAGACAGGTATTTGCCTTTCCATGGTTCCAAGATCTTATCTATTTTTGCTAACTTTCTATTTCTTTCTTTTGGGATTTGTATACCGAGTATGTCCACATCTCCGTCAAACCATTTAATTGGTAAAATAAAGGGTAATGTAAAATTAGCATTTTTTTAGTGATCCAATACGGCAGGAGACGTTTCATAATTTGGTTAGCAAATGTATCTAGATCGTCTATAAGGCCGTGGAGAGATTCTAAATGTGGTTTAAAAAGAAAACATGAATCATCAGCGTACAATGACACCTTAGTTTCTAGGCCCCGAATTTCTAATCCCTTAATATTATTGTTTGATCTAATTTCAACAGCTAACATTCCAATGGCAATAATAAATAGATATGCCGATAGTGGACAACCTTGTTTTACTCCTCTAGATAGGTTAAAACGTTCTGAGATGTAGCCATTATTTACTATTTTACACCTAGGGTTGCTATACATAACTTTAACCCATTTTATAAGAGATTCTCTAAAATTGAAATATTCTAGGCATTTATAAATAAACTCTAGTTGTACTTTATTAAAAGCCTTTTCAAAGTCAGCTATGAAAACCGGGCCTGGTGTCCCCGATATTTCATAGTTGTCTATTGTTTCCAGTACTTGTCTTATATTATCTCCAATGTCTCATCCATGTAAAAAACTTGTCCGATTAGAATGAGTAATATCTGACAATACTTTTTTAATTCTGTGCGCCAAGCATTTTGCTAGAACTGTATTGGTTGCATGTTGATTGCATTTTAATGTCGGCCTATAGGGAAGATAGGTCCTGTGGAGATGTTCATATTGAAACATATCTTCTTTTTAAGAAGTTTGATAAGATTAGTACAGATTTTCTCAGGGGACCATACATGGCCACCTACCCCAAGTCAGGGATCCACGGTACTAACCACTCTCTCTGCTTGCTTACTTTCTCGTTCCGTCTCTTCTGCTTCCTCCTGCATGCATTGCAGCATGCCTCAGCCTCACAACTTAGTGCCACATGACTGTCTGTCTCAGTAGCCTATACTCTGTGAAAAAAAATGTTATTATGAGAACTTAGTGTCAGATGTTTTGCTCCTGTTGTGGTAGGCTCCGTTTAGCGTTAGCTTCTTAATTCATCCTTCTAGCTGGCTAAGTAATACTATCCAGAGCCCTTCAACGTTACTGCAGTAGAAGTCTGCCGTCACCTGACTGACTGGAATATCAATAAGAGACTATTTATCAGTTGTCTGCTAATTTTATAAGAGTCATTTTTTGTTTATTTGGGGGATATATGTAGACACGGCAGGAGACATGGGACGCTTTTAAATGGCCTTTTGTCCGACATCAGCAGAGCCGACAGTGAGATGCGACAGTTCGTTTCATGTTTCAGCCATTTGTGAGAGTGGTGAGTGTGCTGTTAAGAAACAAATCCAGATGGCAATCCAGGATTCAGGCAAACATAATGCACAAACCACTGATTCCACTCGTTCACAAAGAGGCAGGCGGTAATAGAACTCAGTCAGATCTATAATATATGCGTTCTGAGTTTTGATCAATGAGAAATAGCCTATTTAGATGTTGAACTGAAATTGATTTTCTTTATTGTGTACAAAATATATCTTTGTATTATTATTATTATCTTCAAATTAGAAAAAAAATGACAGAGGTCTTGACCTCGGTGTCCTCATATGTGGTTAAGGCCATGGTACTTGCCTGTGTTAGAACTGATTACCTGTCATTCAGGGCAGGTGGGGCAGAAAATACCTAGAAAATAACTGAGAAAATAAAACAATTATTGTTTTCATTAGACGTGCCCATTGAAGAAAGCTCAAGGTCATGGCCAACAGATAGAATGACGTCAAAACAGGTTTTATCTACCGTCACTTTGGTTGGAATGATCTTTTAAACTTCCAACCCTTAGATAGCAAGCTAGACAACCAGTCATCAACCAGACAATCTACTGGCAAATCATTTTTAATCCATGTCATATGAAGAGAAATGATGGATAAAACGTATCGGTGCTCATTTGCCATAAACATTACACAACAAGTTGGAAATCGCAAATTCAACAATGAGCGGTTTGGAAGGAATTAGTGGCTAACTGCAAGCGCTGTAAAGCAATCCCTATTGTGCTTCCTCTTCCTGCTATTCGGTAGAGAGGGTGTGTTTAACTAGCAAGTCAGTTATGAACAAATTATTGTTTACAATGACAGCCTAGGAACAGTGGGTTAAATTGCCTTGTTCAGGGGAAGAACGACTAGGCTACCTGCCGCCCCATGTCAGGGTTTAAGGGTCCCTTTTCCGAGCTTAAAAGGATAAATATTGACACGCAACACCAGAAAAGGGCCAGAAAAGGCAACATGACTTCTGCTGCGTTCAAACAACTGGAAACTCAGAACTGGGAAATCTCAGACATCAGTAAGTTCAAGACAACTGGGAACTCGGAACTGGGAAATCTCAGACATCAGTAAGTTCAAGACAACTGGGAACTCGGAACTGGGAAATCTCAGACATCAGTAAGTTCAAGACAACTGGGAACTCGGAACTGGGAAATCTCAGACATCAGTAAGTTCAAGACAACTGGGAAAAACGAGCTCTGACTGGGAAAATACATTTTGAATAGTCATCCAACTCGGAATTCCAAGTCGGGAACTCGGGCTTCTTTCTAGGAAACCTGTCTTGAAAAGCACCATAACTCCAGGGAATGCCAGACTTCGATGACAAAGTTTTATGACAAATTTGCCCACAAGAAGGACTGCCGCGCCACCTTCCTGTTCAAGTGAGCACAGCACAACTAACTGTGAGTCCAAAAATGTATTGTATGCTGCTGCATAAATGATGCATTATGCCAGGGAGATATTTATACTGTAGCTAAGAAAGTAATACTAAGTGTTTGTTGTGTAGTATGCTGTTAGTAGCCTATGTGCTTCACCCTAATAATTTGGTCCCTTTCCCCCTCATAACTTAGCCCACTGTTCCGACTTGGTGGTGCACATTTAACCTATAGCCTGTTTTAGAGAAATGTCATCATCAAATATTGTCAGAGCTTTCATTGTCTGCTTCTATGCCACCTTTATTTATTTTTATTTATTTTTATTTTTTATTTCACCTTTATTTAACCAGGTAGGCTAGTTGAGAACAAGTTCTCATTTGCAACTGCGACCTGGCCAAGATAAGGCATAGCAGTGTGAACAGACAACACAGAGTTACACATGGAGTAAACAATTAACAAGTCAATAACACAGTAGAAAAAAGGGGAGTCTATATATACATTGTGTGCAAAAGGCATGAGAAGGTAGGCAAATAATTACAATTATGCAGATTAACACTGGAGTGATAAATGATCAGATGGTTATGTAAAGGTAGAGATAGAGATATTGGTGTGCAAAAGAGCAGAAAAATAAATAAATAAAAACAGTATGGGGATGAGGTAGGTGAAAATGGGTGGGCTATTTACCAATAGACTATGTACAGCTGCAGCGATCGGTTAGCTGCTCAGATAGCAGATGTTTGAAGTTGGTGAGGGAGATAAAAGTCTCCAACTTCAGCGATTTTTGCAATTCGTTCCAATCACAGGCAGCAGAGAACTGGAACGAAAGGCGGCCAAATGAGGTGTTGGCTTTAGGGATGATCAGTGAGATACACCTGCTGGAGCGCGTGCTACGGATGGGTGTTGCCATCGTAACCAGTGAACTGAGATAAGGCGGAGCTTTACCTAGCATGGACTTGTAGATGACCTGGAGCCAGTGGGTCTGGCGACGAATATGTAGCGAGGGCCAGCCGACTAGAGCATACAAGTCGCAGTGGTGGGTGGTATAAGGTGCTTTAGTGACAAAACGGATGGCACTGTGATAAACTGCATCCAGTTTGCTGAGTAGAGTGTTGGAAGCAATTTTGTAGATGACATCGCCGAAGTCGAGGATCGGTAGGATAGTCAGTTTTACTAGGGTAAGTTTGGCGGCGTGAGTGAAGGAGGCTTTGTTGCGGAATAGAAAGCCGACTCTTGATTTGATTTTCGATTGGAGATGTTTGATATGGGTCTGGAAGGAGAGTTTAGAGTCTAGCCAGACACCTAGGTACTTATAGATGTCCACATATTCAAGGTCGGAACCATCCAGGGTGGTGATGCTGGTCAGGCGTGCGGGTGCAGGCAGCGAACGGTTGAAAAGCATGCATTTGGTTTTACTAGCGTTTAAGAGCAGTTGGAGGCCACGGAAGGAGTGCTGTATGGCATTGAAGCTCGTTTGGAGGTTAGATAGCACAGTGTCCAAGGACGGGCCGGAAGTATATAGAATGGTGTCGTCTGCGTAGAGGTGGATCAGGGAATCGCCCGCAGCATGAGAAACATCATTGATATATACAGAGAAAAGAGTCGGCCCGAGAATTGAACCCTGTGGCACCCCCATAGAGACTGCCAGAGGACCGGACAGCATGCCCTCCGATTTGACACACTGAACTCTGTCTGCAAAGTAATTGGTGAACCAGGCAAGGCAGTCATCCGAAAAACCGAGGCTACTGAGTCTGCCGATAAGAATACGGTGATTGACAGAGTCGAAAGCCTTGGCAAGGTCTATGAAGACGGCTGCACAGTACTGTCTTTTATCGATGGCGGTTATGATATCGTTTAGTACCTTGAGCGTGGCTGAGGTACACCCGTGACCGGCTCGGAAACCAGATTGCACAGCGGAGAAGGTACGGTGGGATTCAAGATGGTCAGTGATCTGTTTGTTGACTTGGCTTTCGAAGACCTTAGATAGGCAGGGCAGGATGGATATTGGTCTGTAACAGTTTGGGTCCAGGGTGTCGCCCCCTTTGAAGAGGGGGATGACTGCGGCAGCTTTCCAATCCTTGGGGATCTCAGACGATATGAAAGAGAGGTTGAACAGGCTGGTAATAGGGGTTGCGACAATGGCGGCGGATAGTTTCAGGAATAGAGGGTCCAGATTGTCAAGCCCAGCTGATTTGTACGGGTCCAGGTTTTGCAGCTCTTTCAGAACATCTGCTATCTGGATTTGGGTAAAGGAGAACCTGGAGAGGCTTGGGCGAGTAGCTGCGGGGGGGGGGGGGAGCTGTTGGACGAGGTTGGAGTAGCCAGGCGGAAGGCATGGCCAGCCGTTGAGAAATGCTTGTTGAAGTTTTCGATAATCATGGATTTATCGGTGGTGACCGTGTTACCTAGCCTCAGTGCAGTGGGCAGCTGGGAGGAGGTGCTCTTGTTCTCCATGGACTTCACAGTGTCCCAGAACTTTTTGGAGTTGGAGCTACAGGATGCAAACTTCTGCCTGAAGAAGTTGGCTTTAGCTTTCCTGACTGACTGTGTGTATTGGTTCCTGACTTCCCTGAACAGTTGCATATCGCGGGGACTGTTCGATGTTAGTGCAGTCCGCCACAGGATGTTTTTGTGCTGGTCGAGGGCAGTCAGGTCTGGAGTGAACCAGGGGCTATATCTGTTCTTAGTTCTGCATTTTTTGAACGGAGCATGCTTATCTAAAATGGTGAGGAAGTTACTTTTAAAGAAAGACCAGGCATCCTCAACTGACGGGATGAGGTCAATGTCCTTCCAGGATACCCGGGCCAGGTCGATTAGAAAGGCCTGCTCACAGAAGTGTTTTAGGGAGCGTTTGACAGTGATGAGGGGTGGTCGTTTGACTGCGGCTCCATAGCGGATACAGGCAATGAGGCAGTGATCGCTGAGATCCTGGTTGAAGACAGCGGAGGTGTATTTGGAGGGCCAGTTGGTCAGGATGACATCAATGAGGGTGCCCTTGTTTACAGAGTTAGGGTTGTACCTGGTGGGTTCCTTGATGATTTGAGTGAGATTGAGGGCATCTAGCTTAGATTGTAGGACTGCCGGGGTGTTAAGCATATCCCAGTTTAGGTCACCTAACAGAACAAACTCTGAAGCTAGATGGGGGGCGATCAATTCACAAATTGTGTCCAGGGCACAGCTGGGAGCTGAGGGGGGTCGGTAGCAGGCGGCAACAGTGAGAGACTTATTTCTGGAGAGAGTAATTTTCAAAATTAGTAGTTCGAACTGTTTGGGTATGGACCTGGAAAGTATGACATTACTTTGCAGGCTATCTCTGCAGTAGACTGCAACTCCTCCTCCTTTGGCAGTTCTATCTTGACGGAAGATGTTATAGTTGGGTATGGAAATCTCAGAATTTTTGGTGGCCTTCCTGAGCCAGGATTCAGACACGGCAAGGACATCAGGGTTAGCAGAGTGTGCTAGAGCAGTGAGTAAGACAAACTTAGGGAGGAGGCTTCTGATGTTGACATGCATGAAACCAAGGCTTTTTCGATCACAGAAGTCAACAAATGAGGGTGCCTGGGGACATGCAGGGCCTGGGTTTACCTCCACATCACCCGCGGAACAGAGAAGGAGTAGTATGAGGGTGCGGCTGAAGGCTATCAAAACTGGTCGCCTAGGGCGTTGGGGACAGAGAATAAGAGGAGCAGGTTTCTGGGCATGGTAGAATATATTCAGGGCATAATGCGCAAACAGGGGTATGGTGGGGTGCGGGTACAGCGGAGGTAAGCCCAGGCACTGGGTGATGATGAGAGAGGTTGTATCTCTGGACATGCTGGTTGTAATGGGTGAGGTCACCGCATGTGTGGGGGGTGGGACAAAGGAGGTAACAGGGGTATAAAGAGTGGAACTAGGGGCTCCATTGTAAACTAAAACAATGATAACTAACCTGCACAACAGTATACAAGGCATATTGACATTTGAGAAAGACATACAGCGAGGCATACAGTAATCACAGGTGTTGAATTGGGAGAGCTAGCTAAAACAGTAGGTGAGACAACAGCTAATCAGCTAGCACAACAACAGCAGGTAGAATGGCGATTGATTAGGCAGAGAGGGTCGGATTAACTACACACAGAGCCTAAGTGCGGCTGGGGCCGACAGATAGAACATAAACAAGCAGAATGGATTACCGTGATTAATGGACAGTCCAGCATGCATCAGCTATGTAGCCAAGTGATCAGTGTCCAAGGGGCAGCGGTGGATGGGGCAGGGAAGCTGGACTGGCGAGTGTTATCCAGGTTAGAAAACTAACAATGACCAAATAGCTTGTAGCCAGTTAGCTGGTTAGCTTCTGGAGGTTCTTGAGTGTGTTCTAAAAATGTAAAGATAATAGCGGTTCCGTATCACATTGGGTGAGGCAGGTTACCGGAAGGTATAAACAAATTAAAAATCGAAAAGGGATAGAAAGTAAATATGGGTTCAGTGAGTGTTTGGGACGCGGCGATTCAGACGGTTAGCAGGCCTGTGCTAACAAGCTAACAGTTAGTAGACGGTGCTAAACACGGTAGCAGTTAGCGGACCGGGCTAAACAAGCTAGCAGTTAGCAGGCCGAATTTGCAAGCAAGGAGATAGCAAGGGCTAGAGAGTTAGCCTTTGGGGACGTCGCGATGGGGGTATCTGTTTATTCCTCTTCATGCAGTGACATCGATGGACCGGTCGTGGGTCTGGATATTGTAGCCCAGGAGCTCAAAATGTTCCGTTTGCGATGGGAATCCGGGGATGAAAAATAAAATAAAATAATAAATAGGTCCGTTATGCTCTGGTTAGAGTCGCGTTGTTCGAACTGGCGAGAGCTTTCCGAGCTAAAGGTTAGCTGATGACCGGTTAGCTGAAGACCGCTAGCATTGTTTTGCTGAAGCTGGTAGTTCGTTGGCTAGCTTCAGTTGAGGGGTTCCAAGGTCCGAAGTAAATATAAATACTTTAGGAAAAATAGCTACGTTGGGTGAGGCGGGTTGCAGGAGAGTATTTAGAAGAAGTTGAGGTTCAGCAAAAAGTTTTAAAGATATGTGAAGAAAAAAAAAAAAACGAAAACAAACGATATATACAAGGGACACAACACGACAATACGTCCTACTGCTACGCCATCTTGGATCTATCCTTCGGGTTCTGACTTGGTGTACAGGGACAATAGCGTAAGAACGGCCCATGTTCTATATTCTGTCGCTGTACATTTCAAAGTGCTGAACAAGTAGTTATATTGACTATGTCCGACTCGCTCATGAATGTATTAATCAAAATTATGGATTGCCTCTTTATCCCCTCATCGTTCTGTTATGCCATAGTTTGTACATATCAATTGTCAGTAGAAAGCACATTTGTTTAAGCAAGTCAGTCATATCAGCGCTGTTTTTTTATCAAGTCTGCTTTACACGCAGAAGGTCCTGGGTTCGAGCCTCAGTAGAACCAGGTAGCCTAGCGGTTATAGAGATGAGCCAGCAACCGGAGCGCTGCCAGTTTGTATTTTGCTACACTCGCATTAAAATCTGCTAACCATGTGTATGTGACAAATAATATTGGATTTGATTTGATTCTTCCTTCCTTTCAGGTTATAGGACTCGATTTACTGATACTTTTGTACCTGTTTCCTCCAGCATCTTCACAAGGTCCTTTGCTGTTGTCCTGGGATTGATTTGCACTTTTCACACCAAAGTACGTTCATCTCTAGGAGACAGAACGCATCTCCTTCCTGAGCGGTATGACGGCTGCATGGTCCCATGGTGTTTATACTTGCGTACTATTGTTTGTGCAGATGTACGTGGTACCTTTAGGCATTTGGAAATGGCTCCCAAGGATGAACCAGATGTCTTGGCTGATTTATTTTGCTTTTCCAACGATGTCAAGCAAAGAGGCACTGAGTTTGAAGGTAGGCCTTGAAATTGATCCACAAGGACACCTCCAATTGACTCAAATGATGTCAACTAGCCTATCAGAAGCATCTAAAGCCATGACATCATTTTCTGGAATTTTCCAAGCTCTTTAAAGGCACAGTCAACTTAGTGTATGTAAACTTCTGACCCACTGGAATTGTGATACAGTGAATTATAAGTGAAATAATTGGTCTGTAAACAATTGTTGCAAAAAATGACTTGTGTCATGCACAAGGTCGATGTTCTAACCGACTTGCCAAAACTATAGTTTGTTAACAAGAAATTTGTGGAGTGATTGAAAACGAGTTTTAATGCCTCGATCCTAAGTGTTTTAAACTTCCGACTTCAACTGTACATGTAGATACGGTTAAAGTGAATATTCATGTATAATGAACAGTGAAAAAAAAAAAAGTTTAAATAATGAACAGAGGGGTTGGCAGGTGGTGGGTGGCGGGATACAATGCAGATAGCCCGGTTAGCCAATGTGCGGGAGCTCTGGTTGGTCGGGCAAATTGAGGTAGTTGGGTACATATGTGCATGAATGTATAATTAAAGTGACTATGCATATATAATAAACAGAGAGTAGCAGCAGCGTAAAAGAGGTGTTGGGGGGGACACCATGCAAATTGTTCAGGTAACCATTTGGTTATCTGTTCAGGAGCCTTATGGCTTGGGGGTAAAATCTGTTGAGAAGCTTTTTTGTCCTGGACTTGGCACTCCGGTACCACTTGCCATGCGGTAGTAGAGAGAACAGTCTATAACTGGGGTGGCTGGGGTGTTTGACAATTTGTAGGGCCTTCCTCTGACACTGCCTGGTGTAGAGGTCCTGGATGGCAGGCAGTTTAGCCCTAGTGATGTACTGGGCTGTACGCACTAACCTATGTAGTGCCTTGCGGTTGGAGGCCGAGCAATTGCCGTACCAGACGATGATGCAACCTGTCAGGATGCTCTCGATTTTGCAGCTGTAGAACCTTTTGAGGATCTCAGAACCCATGCCAAATATTTTTAGTTTCCTGAGGGGAAATAGGCTTTGTCGTGCCCTCTTCATGACTGTCTTGGTGTGTTTGGACCATTCTAGTTTGTCGGTGATGTAGACAACAAGGATCTTGACGCTCTCAACCTGCTCCACTACAGCCTGGTCGATGAGAATGGGGGCGTGCTCGGTCCTCCTTTTCCTGTAGTCCACAATCATCTCCTTAGTCTTGGTTATGTTGAGGGATAGGTTGTTATTCTGGCACCACCCGGCCAGGTCTCTGACCTCCTCCCTATAGGCTGTCTCGTCATTGTCGGTGAATAGCCTACCACTGTTGTGTCGTCTGCAAACGTAATGATGGTGTTGGAGTCGTGCCTGGCCATGCAGTCATGGGTGAACATGGAGTACAGGAGGGGACTTAGCACGCACCCCTGGGGGGCTCCAGTGTTGATGATGAGTGTGGCAGATGTGTTGCTACCTACCATCACCACCTGGGGGTGGCCCGTCAGGATGTCCAGGAGGTGTTTAGTCCCAGGATCCTTAACTTAGTGATGAGCTTTGAAGGAACTATGTTGTTGAACACTGAGCTGTAGTCAATTAACAGCATTCTCACATGTGTTCCTTTTTTCCAGGTGAGAAAAGGCATGTACGACATTCCTTGTAGTCTGCAAACAATTATTTTTTATTTTTTATTAGCCTATCATTTTTGTATGTTCTCTATACTTACGTAACTGAAAATGTATTAATTGACCAATTCGGCCCATTTGGCAAGACTTGCCTTGATTCAAAATTTTGTGCAATAATGTCATGCTTCACTGCATCAGTCTGAAACGTTGCACACATACTGCTGCCATCTGGTGGCGCAAATCTAAATTGTGCAATGCAATACTAATGTTGTTTTATGGCCTTTCTCTTGCTTTTCAAAGATTATGAAAGAAATTATAATTTGAAAACGTGTTTTTTTGTTTGTATTATCTTTTACCAGATCTAATGTGTTATATTCTATTACATTAATTTCACATTTCCACAAACTTCAAAAATGTTTCCTTTCAAATGGTATCAATAATATGCATATCCTCGAAGGTCTGAGCTACAGGCAGTTAGATTTATCAATTCTTAAATCCAATTGGTACTATAGTCAAATTATGGTAAATCAGCTTTTTAGTACCCATGTGGATCGTACCTTGGAAAAAACAGCTGTACTTTAATTAATTTATTTACTTTATTTAAGGGAACATTTTTATATTTTAGATTTACAAAATATGCAAATGAACTGTCATTTTGCTAAAATAACACTTTTTTTATTTTATTTTTAGAAAACATTATGTATATCTAATGATGTCGTCATATTTTTTAGATAAAATTATTTATATATCAAATTGTTTTCATAAGAATGTTTTCACATGGAATGTGAGGTTTGTTGTCACTATCAACTACATTATAACCATATCGTTCATGTTCCTAATAATCAGTGTTATGGTGTCTCTGTCACTAGCCACCACTCTGATAGAACAAATATAGCCTTTGAGGACTATGCTGTGCTGTCATGTACACTTCAAACACTCAAGATTAGCCATCCTGCGTGACTGGTGCACGTACCCACTATGAACCCTCCTGCATAGAAATGCAATGTGGTTGTGTTGCCCTCTGGTGGTTGAGTTAAGTAAGTGCGGTGGAGGAGAGGAGTTTAATTGAGTGAATGAGTTGAGTCTCAGTTTGTGTATCCTACTCTATGTAATAGAGGACATTGTATGAAAGGGCAGAGGATTTGGATGAGGTTTTGTTCTCCATGTTAATGCTGGATCTAACTTTCCTTTCCTTTGATTTGTTCTTGTTGTTTCTTCATATTAATCTAATCATTATTTTCACCATATTTGTTATATTTATGATCCTGTATCTGTGTAGTCATGTTATTATTTCATATTATGGATATTTATGATTATTTTAAAAAGTTTTTCTTCTTATTTAATTTTGTACTATCAGATATTGGTCTAAAATAAAATAAAAAAGAGATATACACATTTAAATGAGAACACTTAAAGTAGCCACCCTTTGCCTTTGACAGCTTTGCACACTCTTGACATTCTCTCAACCAGCTTCACCTGGAATGCTTTTCCAACAGTCTTGAAGGAGTTCCCTCATATGCTGAGCACTTGTTGGCTGCTTTTCCTTTACTCTACGGCCCAACTCATCCCAAACCATCTCAATTGGGTTGAGGTCAGGTGATTGTGAAGACCTGGTCATCTGATGGAGCACTCCATTACTCTCCATGGTCAAATAGCCCTTACACAGCCTGGAGATGTGTTTTGGGTCATTGTCCTGTTGAAAAACAAATGGTTGCCGCGCTAAGTGTAAAACAGATGGGATGGCGTATCGCTGCAGAATGCTGTGGTAGTGTAATGGATGTCGTCAGGAGAAAGAGAGGAGGACCAAAGCGCAGCGTGGTAAGTGTTCATCATTTTAATCAAAGAAAGCACTGAACACTGAATCAATGCAAAAATAACAAAATGAACGAAACGAAACATTCCTGTCTGGTGACATACACACGTAACACAAAGACAGAAAATAACCACCCACAAAACACAATGGAAAACAGGTGGTTCTCAATCAGGGACAACGATTGACAGCTGCCTCTGATTGAGAACCATACCAGGCCAAACACAGAAATAGAAAATCATAGATAAACTAACATAGACAACCCACCCAACTCACGCCCTGACCATACTAAAACAAAAGACAAAACAAAGGAAGTAAGGTCAGAACGTGACACGTAGGCATACTGGTTAAGTATGTCTTGAATTCTAAATAAATCACAGACAGTGTCACCAGCAAAGCACCCCCACACCACCACACCTCCTCCTCCATGCTTCACGGTGGGAACCACACATGCAGAGATCATCTCTTCAACTACTATGCGTCTCACAAAGACACAAATTTGGACTCATGCGACCAAAGGAAAGATTTCCACCAGTCTAATGTCAATTGCTCGTGTTTCTTGGTCTCTTTTGAGACGTGTCTGTTAATTGAACTATGTGAAGCATTTATTTGGGCTGTAATCTGAGTTGTAATTAACTCAAATGAATGAGCGTATCCTCTGCAGAAGAAGAACCTCTGGGTCTTCCTTTCCTGTGGTGGTTCTCATGAAAGCCAGTTTCATCATAGCGCTTTATGTTTTTTTGCGTTCTTGAAATTTTCCGGATTGACTAACCTTGATGTCTTAGACTGTCATTTTTTTTTGCTTAGTTATGGGTGCCCTAGTGGCACAGGGTGGCCTAGTGGTTAGAGCGTTGGACTAATAACCGAAAGGTTTCATGTTCAAATCCCCGAGCTGACAAGGTACAAATCTGTTGTTCTGCCCCTGAACAGGCAGTTAAACCCACTGTTCCTAGGCTGTCATTGTAAATAAGAATTTGTTCTTAACTGACTTGCCTGGTTATATAAAGGTAAAAAAACAGCAGTCTAAGGCACTTCATCTCATTGCTAGAGGCGTCAATACGGACCCTGATTTGATCCCAGGCTGTATCACAACCAGCCTTGATCGAGAGTTTGGCTCACAATTAACCCAGCGTTGTCTGGCTTAGGGGAAGGTTTGGCAAGGGGTAGGCCGTCATTGTAAAATAAGAATTTGTTCTTAACTGACTTGCCTTGGTGAATAAACCCCTACATTGTCACAACACAACTGATTGGCTCAAATGTGTTTGGATGGAGAGAAATTCCACCAAATTATTTTTTACAAGGCACATGTGTTATTTGAAATTCATTATAGCTTAAATCAAATCAAATGTTATTGGTCACATACACATGGTTAGCAGATGTTAATGGTCAAAATACACATGGATAGCAGATGTTAATGCGAGTGTAGCGAAATGCTTGTGCTTCTAGTTCCAACAGTGTAGTAATATCTAAAAAGTGATATCTAACAATTCCCAACTACCTACTACACACAAATCTAACAAGTAATCTAACAATTCCCCACCAACTACGTATTACACAATTCTAAAGGGGTGAATGAGAATATGTACAAGTAAGTATATGGATGAGCGATGGCCGAGCGGCATAGGCAAGGTGCAGTAGATTCTATAAAATACAGTATATACATGTGATATGAGTAAAGTAAGATATGTCAACATTATTAAAGCGGTTGAGGATGGTGCAGTTGCCGTACCAGGCTGTGATACAGCCCGATAAGATGCTCTCGATTGTGCATCTGTAAAGGTTTGTCAGGGTTTTGGGTGGCAGGCCAAATTTCTTCAGCCTCCTGAGGTTGACAAGGTGCAGTTACATCTTCTTCACTACACTGTCTGTGTGGGTGGACCATTTCAGTTTGTCTGTGATATGTAAGCCCACTACTGTTGTGTCATCTGCAAACTTGATGATTGAGCTGGAGGCGTGCGTGGCCATGCAATCGTGGGTGAACAGGGAGTACAGGAGAGGGCTGAGCACACACCCTTGTGGGGCCCCAGTGTTGAGGGTCAGCGAAGTGGAGATGTTGTTTCCTACCTTCACCACCTGGGGGCAGCCCGTCAGAATGTCCAGGACCCAGTTGCACAGGGAGGGGTTGAGACCCAGGGCCTCCAGCTTGATGATGAGCTTGGAGGGCACCAGGGTGTTGAATGCTGAGCTGTAGTCAATGAACATCGTTCTTACATAGGTATTATTTTTGTCCAGATGGGATAGTGTGTGCAGTGTGATGGCAGTTGCGTCATTGTGGACCTTTTGGTTGCGGTATGCAAACTGAAGTGGATCTAGGCTGGCCGGTAAGGTGGCGGTGATGTGATTCTTGGCTAGCCTCTCAAAGCACTTCATGTTGACAGAAATGAGTGCCACGGGGCGGTAGTCATTTACTTCAGTTATCTTTGCCTTCTTGGGTACAGGAACAATGGTAGCCATCTTGAAGCATGTGGGGACAACAGACTGGGATAGGGAGCAATTGAATATGTCTGTAAACACACCAGACAGCTGGTCTGCGCATGCTCTGAGAACATATGCATTTTATTTGTTTAACACTTTTTTTTGGTTACTACATGACTCCATATGTGTTATTTCATAGTTTTGATGTCTTCACTATTATTCTACATTGTAGAAAATAGTAAAAAATTAAGAAAAACCCTTGAATGAGTAGGTGTGTCCAAACCTTTGACTGTTCATCTGTATTTTGCTTGATATTAGAGGCCTTGAACAAAAACTCCTCCCCAACAGGGCTAATTCTCTCATGGGTATATCCTACTGAAGTCATAAAATAACTTCATTTTATATATTTTTGATATTCTTTAACTTATATTTAAAGTTAAATATGTTATTATCATGGAGAAACTATATTTGTCTTGAATATGTTCCCTTGCCTGAACACCTCCAATGATTACGAAAGAGGGCAGTTTGCTGATAGCTCCGTGCCTTTTCTCCCGATAGTCCCCAAGTTTGACCAGATCCCAGAGAACAAGAGGAACGATGTCCTCACTTGGACAGCTTTCCTGTCTGAAGACTTCAATGCTGAGGAGATCCGCCTGGTAGGTGCATCCTCACTTCAATGACCTTTCCAGGACTTTATGGATCCTCACTCGGGTCAAAGACAACCTGCAGCATTGTCCTTTTGCTATCAATTAAAGCCAAATGTATAGACAATGTATGGGCAGTGGACACACATCTTTAGTATGGTAACAGCTATAGGTAATGGACATGTTTTTTTAAACCTTTTTGGTGTTTGTGATTCTTATGGCATTGCTCAGTGTGAACGAGAGTGATTTAACACAACGGACGGAGCAAGCTGTACATACAAAAATAAATGAAACAGGACCTCTTATTTAATCAAAGGGGTTGAAGTCTGTCATGAAGCGTTCATCTGTGTATACAGGTAAGAGTCTAGCTACAGTTTTAGATATTATACGTTTCTAATTTTGTCAGAAATGTATTTTCATTGCAAGTTAACGTTTACTGTTAGTTGACGTCTAGCTGACGTTAGATGGCTGGCTCGCTAGCTAACATTATGTTCATGATCTGTGTGTAGTAACGTTATCTCAGAATGCCATTTCGCATTGCTAGTTATCGCCTAATGTTAACTAGCTAACAATGAACCTGTTTGGTTAACTATAGCTAGTTATGACAATGTGTTTCTTGTATTGCTTGTACTCTGTGGATTGGGATTATGGTTCATTGTTTAGCTAGCTAGCTAGCGACAAGTCTAACTAAAGACCACAAGTTAAATCTTCCTGTTAGCTAGCTAGCTGATGACCCATCAAGTTAGCCAGGTGTGTCTGACGGTGATTACAGCAATCTATTGTATAATAATGCTAAAATATTTGTATCTGGAATTTGTCTTTCAGCATCAGTAGAACACACCTGACTCTCCTCCACCAGTCATACAAGGAGAATGGTCTAATGCCTCCAATCAGAAAGACCTGTAGAACACACCTGACTCTCCAACACCAGTCATACAAGGAGAATGGTCTAATGCCTCCCATCAGAAAGACCTGTAGAACACGCCTGACTCTCCTCCACCAGTCATACAAGGAGAATGGTCTAATGCCTCCAATCAGAAAGACCTGTAGAACACACCTGACTCTCCTACACCAGTCATACAGGAAGAATGGTCTAATGTCTCCCATCAGAAAGACCTGTAGAACACACCTGACTCTCCTCCACCAGTCATTCAAGGAGAATGGTCTAATGTCTCCCATCAGAAAGAGAGCTGGCCCAAGCAAGCACAGGTTACACCTGAATCATGAGGACTTGCAGCGAGTGGTGAACTTCATCAACAACTACGCAGAGGATAATGCCATAGTGTTACCAGGACGCCACCCAGGACACCAACACTTTGGTGGAAAGCTGCTGCCGTCCCATGTGACAAAAGGAGCAGTGTGGCGTCTCTACAAGGAATCGATGACAACACTTGGTATGTAAAGCATAAACAACACGTTTTAATGATCTAATTGACCTCCAATATGATTGGCAATTTGTCTGAGGCAATCTCAATTGGTTTTGTGAAGGACAGCACTGTGACAGGGGCCAACATCCCACAGCTGATTGGAATGGAGGATGGTACGGTGCTGGTGGAAAGCTATGGCTGGCAACAACACCTGACTCTGTACTACCAGCACTTCAGGTGAATATCATTTACTTTGCATTGTATGAGGTTATTCTTCTTATCTAATCTCGGGAGGTGAATTGATGTTGTGCAAGTGTAACAGTATAACTTTAGACCGGCCCCTCGCCCAAACCCGGGCACGAACCAGGGACCCTCTGCACACATCAACAACAGTCACCCTCGAAGCATCGTTACCCATCGCTCCACAAAAGCCGCGGCCCTTGCAGAGCAAGGGGAACCACTACTTCAAGGTCTCAGAGCAAGTGACGTCACCGATTGAAACGCTATTTAGCGCGCACCACCGCTAACTAGCTAGCCGTTTCACATCCGTTACACCAGCACCATCGCTAACTAGCTAGCCGTTACACATCCGTTACACCAGCACCACCGCTAACTAAGCTAGCCGTTTCACATCCGTTACACCAGCACCACTGCTAACTAAGCTAGCCGTTTCACATCCGTTACACCAGCACCACCGCTAACTAGCTAGCCGTTTCACATCCGTTACACCAGCACCATCGCTAACTAGCTAGCTGTTTCACATCCGTTACACCAGCACCACCGCTAACTAGCTAGCTGTTTCACAACCGTTACACCAGCACCACCGCTAACTAGCTAGCCGTTTCACATCCGTTACACCAACACCACCGCTAACTAGCTAGCCGTTTCACATCCATTACACCAGCACCACCGCTAACTAGCTAGCCGTTTCACATCCGTTACACCAGCACCACCGCTAACTAGCTAGCTGTTTCACAACCGTTACACCAGCACCACCGCTAACTAGCTAGCCGTTTCACATCCGTTACACCAACACCAACGCTAACTAGCTAGCCGTTTCACATCCGTTACACCAGCACCACCGCTAACTAGCTAGCCGTTTCACATCCGTTACACCAGCACCACCGCTAACTAAGCTAGCCGTTTCACATCCGTTACACAAGGTTGCAATGTCTTCTGAATTCTTTGAGGGTTATTTCCTGTTTAACAGCTTCGACGCTCTGGAGCCATAGATGACCTGCTTGTACAAGCACCACCTGGACTGGACACAGCTAGACAAAAGTATCTTTTTGAGAAGATCAGGAAGTTTTGTGACGAAAAGGCTATGGCCATCACTTGCCCTGCACCAAAGTCAAGGACAGGACAGAAACAGGCTCTTTGATTATAGACTCCCTTGTTCATGCGTGGATCGGACGGACCAGTCATCAGTACTATCTGCAGTGCCTCTATTCAAATGACTCTCTCCTAACACACTCTCTCTCCTAACACATGTTGCTGCTACTATAGTTTTTCCATCCCGCTGCTCAGACACTTTACCCCTGATAGTATGCATATAACTTCCTCATCTATCACTGATATTGTTATTTATACTGTATTATTTTATTTATATTGACCACTATCTATTTCTGATATTGTTATTTATACTGTTCTTGTACATACTGTATATTATTTTATTTATATTGACCACTATTTATTTCTGATATTGTTATTTATACTGTTCTTGTACATACTGTATATTATTTTATTTATATTGAACAATTTCTGATATTGCTACTATGCATGTAGCCATTTGGCTGCACCGTTTACACCTTCTGTAGAGACCCATCCACTTGGCAAAGATGTGGCTGGGGTTTATAGCACCTTCTGTAGAGACCCATCCACTTGGCAAAGATGTGGCTGGGGTTTATAGCACCTTCTGTAGAGACCCATCCACTTGGCAAAGATGTGGCTGGGGTTTATAGCACCTTCTGTAGAGACCCATCCACTTGGCAAAGATGTGGCTGGGGTTTATAGCACCTTCTATAGAGACCCATCAACTTGGCAAAGATGTGGCTGGGGTTTATAGCACCTTCTGTAGAGACCCATCCACTTGGCAAAGATGTGGCTGGGGTTTATAGCACCTTCTGTAGAGACCCATCCACTTGGCAAAGATGTGGCTGGGGTTTATAGCACCTTCTGTAGAGACCCATCCACTTGGCAAAGATGTGGCTGGGGGTTATAGCACCTTCTGTAGAGACCCATTCACTTGGCAAAGATGTGGCTGGGGTTTATAGCACCTTCTGTAGAGACCCATCCACTTGGCAAAGATGTGGCTGGGGTTTATAGCACCTTCTGTAGAGACCCATCCACTTGGCAAAGATGTGGCTGAGGAATATAGCACCTTCTGTAGAGACCCATCCACTTGGCAAAGATGTGGCTGGGGAATATAGCACCTTCTGTAGAGACCCATCCACTTGGCAAAGATGTGGCTGGGGAATATAGCACCTTCTGTAGAGACCCATCCACTTGGCAAAGATGTGGCTGGGGAATATAGCACCTTCTGTAGAGACCCATCCACTTGGCAAAGATGTGGCTGGGGAATATAGCACCTTCTGTAGAGACCCATACACTTGGCAAAGATGTGGCTGGAGAATATAGCACCTTCTGTAGAGACCCATCCACTTGGCAAAGATGTGGCTGGGGAATATAGCACCTTCTGTAGAGACCCATCCACTTGGCAAAGATGTGGCTGGAGAATATAGCACCTTCTGTAGAGACCCATCCACTTGGCAAAGATGTGGCTGGGGAATATAGCACCTTCTGTAGAGACCCATCCACTTGGCAAAGATGTGGCTGGAGAATATAGCACCTTCTGTAGAGACCCATCCATTTGGCAAAGATGTGGCTGGGGAATATAGCACCTTCTGTAGAGACCCATCCACTTGGCAAAGATGTGGCTGGAGAATATAGCACCTTCTGTAGAGACCCATCCACTTGGCAAAGATGTGGCTGGAGAATATAGCACCTTCTGTAGAGACCCATCCACTTGGCAAAGATGTGGCTGGAGAATATAGCACCTTCTGTAGAGACCCATTCACTTGGCAAAGATGTGGCTGGAGAATATAGCACCTTCTGTAGAGACCCATCCACTTGGCAAAGATGTGGCTGGAGAATATAGCACCTTCTGTAGAGACCCATCCACTTGGCAAAGATGTGGCTGGGGGTTATAGCACCTTCTGTAGAGACCCATTCACTTGGCAAAGATGTGGCTGGGGTTTATAGCACCTTCTGTAGAGACCCATCCACTTGGCAAAGATGTGGCTGGGGTTTATAGCACCTTCTGTAGAGACCCATCCACTTGGCAAAGATGTGGCTGAGGAATATAGCACCTTCTGTAGAGACCCATCCACTTGGCAAAGATGTGGCTGGGGAATATAGCACCTTCTGTAGAGACCCATCCACTTGGCAAAGATGTGGCTGGGGAATATAGCACCTTCTGTAGAGACCCATCCACTTGGCAAAGATGTGGCTGGGGAATATAGCACCTTCTGTAGAGACCCATCCACTTGGCAAAGATGTGGCTGGAGAATATAGCACCTTCTGTAGAGACCCATCCACTTGGCAAAGATGTGGCTGGGGAATTTAGCACCTTCTGTAGAGACCCATCCACTTGGCAAAGATGTGGCTGGAGAATATAGCACCTTCTGTAGAGACCCATCCACTTGGCAAAGATGTGGCTGGGAAATATAGCACATTCTGTAGAGACCCATCCACTTGGCAAAGATGTGGCTGGAGAATATAGCACCTTCTGTAGAGACCCATCCATTTGGCAAAGATGTGGCTGGGGAATATAGCACCTTCTGTAGAGACCCATCCACTTGGCAAAGATGTGGCTGGAGAATATAGCACCTTCTGTAGAGACCCATCCACTTGGCAAAGATGTGGCTGGAGAATATAGCACCTTCTGTAGAGACCCATTCACTTGGCAAAGATGTGGCTGGAGAATATAGCACCTTCTGTAGAGACCCATCCACTTGGCAAAGATGTGGCTGGAGAATATAGCACCTTCTGTAGAGACCCATTCACTTGGCAAAGATGTGGCTGGAGAATATAGCACCTTCTGTAGAGACCCATTCACTTGGCAAAGATGTGGCTGGAGAATATAGCACCTTCTGTAGAGACCCATCCACTTGGCAAAGATGTGGCTGGGGAATATAGCACCTTCTGTAGAGACCCATCCACTTGGCAAAGATGTGGCTGGGGTTTATAGCACCTTCTGTAGAGACCCATCCACTTGGCAAAGATGTGGCTGAGGAATATAACACCTTCTGTAGAGACCCATCCACTTGGCAAAGATGTGGCTGAGGAATATAGCACCTTCTGTAGAGACCCATCCACTTGGCAAAGATGTGGCTGGAGAATATAGCACCTTCTGTAGAGACCCATCCACTTGGCAAAGATGTGGCTGGGGTTTATAGCACCTTCTGTAGAGACCCATCCACTTGGCAAAGATGTGGCTGAGGAATATAGCACCTTCTGTAGAGACCCATCCACTTGGCAAAGATTTGGCTGAGGAATATAGCACCTTCTGTAGAGACCCATCCACTTGGCAAAGATGTGGCTGAGGAATATAGCACCTTCTGTAGAGACCCATCCACTTGGCAAAGATGTGGCTGAGGAATATAGCACCTTCTGTAGAGACCCATCCACTTGGCAAAGATGTGGCTGGAGAATATAGCACCTTCTGTAGAGACCCATCCACTTGGCAAAGATGTGGCTGAGGAATATAGCACCTTCTGTAGAGACCCATCCACTTGGCAAAGATGTGGCTGAGGAATATAGCACCTTCTGTAGAGACCCATTCACTTGGCAAAGATGTGGCTGAGGAATATAGCACCTTCTGTAGAGACCCATCCACTTGGCAAAGATGTGGCTGCTGAATATAGCATCTTCTGTAGAGACCCATCCACTTGGCAAAGATGTGGCTGAGGAATATAGCACCTTCTGTAGAGACCCATCCACTTGGCAAAGATGTGGCTAAGGAATATAGCACCTTCTGTAGAGACCCATCCACTTGGCAAAGATGTGGCTGAGGAATGTAGCACCTTCTTTATAGTCCCATCCACTTGGCAAAGATGTGGCTGGAGAATATAGCACCTTCTGTAGAGACCCATCCACTTGGCAAAGATGTGGCTGGGGAATATAGCACCTTCTGTAGAGACCCATCCACTTGGCAAAGATGTGGCTGGAGAATATAGCACCTTCTGTATAGACCCATCCACTTGGCAAATATGTGGCTGGGGAATATAGCACCTTCTGTAGAGACCCATCCACTTGGCAAAGATGTGGCTGGAGAATACAGCACCTTCTGTAGAGACCCATCCACTTGGCAAAGATGTGGCTGGGGAATATAGCACCTTCTGTAGAGACCCATCCACTTGGCAAAGATGTGGCTGGAGAATATAGCACCTTCTGTAGAGACCCATCCACTTGGCAAAGATGTGGCTGGGGAATTTAGCACCTTCTGTAGAGACCCATCCACTTGGCAAAGATGTGGCTAGAGAAAATAGCACCTTCTGTAGAGACCCATCCACTTGGCAAAGATGTGGCTGGGGAATATAGCACATTCTGTAGAGACCCATCCACTTGGCAAAGATGTGGCTGGAGAATATAGCACCTTCTGTAGAGACCCATCCATTTGGCAAAGATGTGGCTGGGGAATATAGCACCTTCTCTAGAGACCCATCCACTTGGCAAAGATGTGGCTGAGGAATATAGCACCTTCTGTAGAGACCCATTCACTTGGAAAAGATGTGGCTGAGGAATATAGCACCTTCTGTAGAGACCCATCCACTTGGCAAAGATGTGGCTGGGGTTTATAGCACCTTCTGTAGAGACCCATCCACTTGGCAAAGATGTGGCTGAGGAATATAGCACCTTCTGTAGAGACCCATCCACTTGGCAAAGATTTGGCTGAGGAATATAGCACCTTCTGTAGAGACCCATCCACTTGGCAAAGATGTGGCTGAGGAATATAGCACCTTCTGTAGAGACCCATCCACTTGGCAAAGATGTGGCTGAGGAATATAGCACCTTCTGTAGAGACCCATCCACTTGGCAAAGATGTGGCTGGAGAATATAGCACCTTCTGTAGAGACCCATCCACTTGGCAAAGATGTGGCTGAGGAATATAGCACCTTCTGTAGAGACCCATCCACTTGGCAAAGATGTGGCTGAGGAATATAGCACCTTCTGTAGAGACCCATTCACTTGGCAAAGATGTGGCTGAGGAATATAGCACCTTCTGTAGAGACCCATCCACTTGGCAAAGATGTGGCTGCTGAATATAGCATCTTCTGTAGAGACCCATCCACTTGGCAAAGATGTGGCTGAGGAATATAGCACCTTCTGTAGAGACCCATCCACTTGGCAAAGATGTGGCTAAGGAATATAGCACCTTCTGTAGAGACCCATCCACTTGGCAAAGATGTGGCTGAGGAATATAGCACCTTCTGTATAGTCCCATCCACTTGGCAAAGATGTGGCTGGAGAATATAGCACCTTCTGTAGAGACCCATCCACTTGGCAAAGATGTGGCTGGGGAATATAGCACCTTCTGTAGAGACCCATCCACTTGGCAAAGATGTGGCTGGAGAATATAGCACCTTCTGTATAGACCCATCCACTTGGCAAATATGTGGCTGGGGAATATAGCACCTTCTGTAGAGACCCATCCACTTGGCAAAGATGTGGCTGGAGAATACAGCACCTTCTGTAGAGACCCATCCACTTGGCAAAGATGTGGCTGGGGAATATAGCACCTTCTGTAGAGACCCATCCACTTGGCAAAGATGTGGCTGGAGAATATAGCACCTTCTGTAGAGACCCATCCACTTGGCAAAGATGTGGCTGGGGAATTTAGCACCTTCTGTAGAGACCCATCCACTTGGCAAAGATGTGGCTGCTGAATATAGCATCTTCTGTAGAGACCCATCCACTTGGCAAAGATGTGGCTGAGGAATATAGCACCTTCTGTAGAGACCCATCCACTTGGCAAAGATGTGGCTAAGGAATATAGCACCTTCTGTAGAGACCCATCCACTTGGCAAAGATGTGGCTGAGGAATATAGCACCTTCTGTATAGTCCCATCCACTTGGCAAAGATGTGGCTGGAGAATATAGCACCTTCTGTAGAGACCCATCCACTTGGCAAAGATGTGGCTGGGGAATATAGCACCTTCTGTAGAGACCCATCCACTTGGCAAAGATGTGGCTGGAGAATATAGCACCTTCTGTATAGACCCATCCACTTGGCAAATATGTGGCTGGGGAATATAGCACCTTCTGTAGAGACCCATCCACTTGGCAAAGATGTGGCTGGAGAATACAGCACCTTCTGTAGAGACCCATCCACTTGGCAAAGATGTGGCTGGGGAATATAGCACCTTCTGTAGAGACCCATCCACTTGGCAAAGATGTGGCTGGAGAATATAGCACCTTCTGTAGAGACCCATCCACTTGGCAAAGATGTGGCTGGGGAATTTAGCACCTTCTGTAGAGACCCATCCACTTGGCAAAGATGTGGCTAGAGAAAATAGCACCTTCTGTAGAGACCCATCCACTTGGCAAAGATGTGGCTGGGGAATATAGCACATTCTGTAGAGACCCATCCACTTGGCAAAGATGTGGCTGGAGAATATAGCACCTTCTGTAGAGACCCATCCATTTGGCAAAGATGTGGCTGGGGAATATAGCACCTTCTCTAGAGACCCATCCACTTGGCAAAGATGTGGCTGGAGAATATAGCACCTTCTGTAGAGACCCATCCACTTGGCAAAGATGTGGCTGGAGAATATAGCACCTTCTGTAGAGACCCATTCACTTGGCAAAGATGTGGCTGGAGAATATAGCACCTTTTGTAGAGACCCATCCACTTGGCAAAGATGTGGCTGGAGAATATAGCACCTTCTGTAGAGACCCATTCACTTGGCAAAGATGTGGCTGGAGAATATAGCACCTTCTGTAGAGACCCATTCACTTGGCAAAGATGTGGCTGGAGAATATAGCACCTTCTGTAGAGACCCATCCACTTGGCAAAGATGTGGCTGGGGAATATAGCACCTTCTGTAGAGACCCATCCACTTGGCAAAGATGTGGCTGGGGTTTATAGCACCTTCTGTAGAGACCCATCCACTTGGCAAAGATGTGGCTGAGGAATATAGCACCTTCTGTAGAGACCCATCCACTTGGCAAAGATGTGGCTGAGGAATATAGCACCTTCTGTAGAGGCCCATCCACTTGGCAAAGATGTGGCTGGGGTTTATAGCACCTTCTGTAGAGACCCATCCACTTGGCAAAGATGTGGCTGAGGAATATAGCACCTTCTGTAGAGACCCATCCACTTGGCAAAGATGTGGCTGGGGTTTATAGCACCTTCTGTAGAGACCCATCCACATGGCAAAGATGTGGCTGAGGAATATAGCACCTTCTGTAGAGACCCATCCACTTGGCAAAGATGTGGCTGGGGAATATAGCACCTTCTGTAGAGACCCATCCACTTGGCAAAGATGTGGCTGGGGAATATAGCACCTTCTGTAGAGACCCATCCACTTGGCAAAGATGTGGCTGGAGAATATAGCACCTTCTGTAGAGACCCATCCACTTGGCAAAGATGTGGCTGAGGAATATAGCACCTTCTGTAGAGACCCATCCACTTGGCAAAGATGTGGCTGGAGAATATAGCACCTTCTGTAGAGACCCATCCACTTGGCAAAGATGTGGCTGAGGAATATAGCACCTTCTGTAGAGACCCATTCACTTGGCAAAGATGTGGCTGAGGAATATAGCACCTTCTGTAGAGACCCATCCACTTGGCAAAGATGTGGCTGCTGAATATAGCACCTTTTGTAGAGACCAATCCACTTGGCAAAGATGTGGCTGAGGAATATAGCACCTTCTGTAGAGACCCATCCACTTGGCAAAGATGTGGCTGGGGTTTATAGCACCTTCTGTAGAGACCCATCCACTTGGCAAAGATGTGGCTGAGGAATATAGCACCTTCTGTAGAGACCCATCCACTTGGCAAAGATGTGGCTGAGGAATATAGCACCTTCTGTAGAGAACCATCCACTTGGCAAAGATGTGGCTGGAGAATATAGCACCTTCTGTAGAGACCCATCCACTTGGCAAAGATGTGGCTGGAGAATATAGCACCTTCTGTAGAGACCCATCCACTTGGCAAAGATGTGGCTGCTGAATATAGCACCTTCTGTAGAGACCCATCCACTTGGCAAAGATGTGGCTGGAGAATATAGCACCTTCTGTAGAGACCCATTCACTTGGCAAAGATGTGGCTGGAGAATATAGCACCTTCTGTAGAGACCCATCCACTTGGCAAAGATGTGGCTGGGGTTTATAGCACCTTCTGTAGAGACCCATTCACTTGGCAAAGATGTGGCTGGAGAATATAGCAACTTCTGCAGAGACCCATCCACTTGGCAAAGATGTGGCTGAGGTTTATAGCACCTTCTGTAGAGACCCATCCACTTGGCAAAGATGTGGCTGCTGAATATAGCACCTTCTGTAGAGACCCATCCACTTGGCAAAGATGTGGCTGGGGTTTATAGCACCTTCTGTAGAGACCCATCCACTTGGCAAAGATGTGGCTGAGGAATATAGCACCTTCTGTAGAGACCCATCCACTTGGCAAAGATGTGGCTGGGGTTTATAGCACATTCTGTAGAGACCCATCCACTTGGCAAAGATGTTGCTGGAGAATATAGCACCTTCTGTAGAGACCCATCCAATTGGCAAAGATGTGGCTGGGGTTTATAGCACCTTCTGTAGAGACCCATCCACTTGGCAAAGATGTGGCTGGAGAATATAGCACCTTCTGTAGAGACCCATCCACTTGGCAAAGATGTGGCTGGAGAATATAGCACCTTCTGTAGAGACCCATCCACTTGGCAAAGATGTGGCTGGGGTTTATAGCACCTTCTGTAGAGACCCATCCACTTGGCAAAGATGTGGCTGGAGAATATAGCACCTTCTGTAGAGACCCATCCACTTGGCAAAGATGTGGCTGGAGAATATTTCACCTTCTGTAGAGACCCATTCACTTGGCAAAGATGTGGCTGGAGAATATAGCACCTTCTGTAGAGACCCATCCACTTGGCAAAGATGTGGCTGAGGAATATAGCACCTTCTGTAGAGACCCATCCACTTGGCAAAGATGTGGCTGAGGAATATAGCACCTTCTGTAGAGACCCATCCACTTGGCAAAGATGTGGCTGGGGAATATAGCACCTTCTGTAGAGACCCATCCACTTGGCAAAGATGTGGCTGAGGAATATAGCACCTTCTGTAGAGACCCATCCACTTGGCAAAGATGTGGCTGGAGAATATAGCACCTTCTGTAGAGACCCATCCACTTGGCAAAGATGTGGCTGCTGAATATAGCACCTTCTGTAGAGACCCATCCACTTGGCAAAGATGTGGCTGAGGAATATAGCACCTTCTGTAGAGACCCATCCACTTGGCAAAGATGTGGCTGAGGAATATAGCACCTTCTGTAGAGACCCATTCACTTGGCAAAGATGTGGCTGGAGAATATAGCACCTTCTGTAGAGACCCATTCACTTGGCAAAGATGTGGCTGGAGAATATAGCACCTTCTGTAGAGACCCATCCACTTGGCAAAGATGTGGCTGGGGAATATAGCACCTTCTGTAGAGACCCATCCACTTGGCAAAGATGTGGCTGGGGTTTATAGCACCTTCTGTAGAGACCCATCCACTTGGCAAAGATGTGGCTGAGGAATATAGCACCTTCTGTAGAGACCCATCCACTTGGCAAAGATGTGGCTGAGGAATATAGCACCTTCTGTAGAGACCCATCCACTTGGCAAAGATGTGGCTGGGGTTTATAGCACCTTCTGTAGAGACCCATCCACTTGGCAAAGATGTGGCTGAGGAATATAGCACCTTCTGTAGAGACCCATCCACTTGGCAAAGATGTGGCTGGGGTTTATAGCACCTTCTGTAGAGACCCATCCACTTGGCAAAGATGTGGCTGAGGAATATAGCACCTTCTGTAGAGACCCATCCACTTGGCAAAGATGTGGCTGGGGAATATAGCACCTTCTGTAGAGACCCATCCACTTGGCAAAGATGTGGCTGGGGAATATAGCACCTTCTGTAGAGACCCATCCACTTGGCAAAGATGTGGCTGGAGAATATAGCACCTTCTGTAGAGACCCATCCACTTGGCAAAGATGTGGCTGGGGAATATAGCACCTTCTGTAGAGACCCATCCGCTTGGCAAAGATGTGGCTGGAGAATATAGCACCTTCTGTAGAGACCCATCCACTTGGCAAAGATGTGGCTGAGGAATATAGCACCTTCTGTAGAGACCCATCCACTTGGCAAAGATGTGGCTGAGGAATATAGCACCTTCTGTAGAGACCCATCCACTTGGCAAAGATGTGGCTGGAGAATATAGCACCTTCTGTAGAGACCCATCCACTTGGCAAAGATGTGGCTGAGGAATATAGCACCTTCTGTAGAGACCCATTCACTTGGAAAAGATGTGGCTGAGGAATATAGCACCTTCTGTAGAGACCCATCCACTTGGCAAAGATGTGGCTGCTGAATATAGCACCTTCTGTAGAGACCCATCCACTTGGCAAAGATGTGGCTGAGGAATATAGCACCTTCTGTAGAGACCCATCCACTTGGCAAAGATGTGGCTGGGGTTTATAGCACCTTCTGTAGAGACCCATCCACTTGGCAAAGATGTGGCTGAGGAATATAGCACCTTCTGTAGAGACCCATCCACTTGGCAAAGATGTGGCTGAGGAATATAGCACCTTCTGTAGAGACCCATCCACTTGGCAAAGATGTGGCTGGAGAATATAGCACCTTCTGTAGAGACCCATCCACTTGGCAAATATGTGGCTGGAGAATATAGCACCTTCTGTAGAGACCCATCCACTTGGCAAAGATGTGGCTGCTGAATATAGCACCTTCTGTAGAGACCCATCCACTTGGCAAAGATGTGGCTGGAGAATATAGCACCTTCTGTAGAGACCCATTCACTTGGCAAAGATGTGGCTGGAGAATATAGCACCTTCTGTAGAGACCCATCCACTTGGCAAAGATGTGGCTGGGGTTTATAGCACCTTCTGTAGAGACCCATTCACTTGGCAAAGATGTGGCTGGAGAATATAGCAACTTCTGCAGAGACCCATCCACTTGGCAAAGATGTGGCTGAGGTTTATAGCACCTTCTGTAGAGACCCATCCACTTGGCAAAGATGTGGCTGCTGAATATAGCACCTTCTGTAGAGACCCATCCACTTGGCAAAGATGTGGCTGGGGTTTATAGCACCTTCTGTAGAGACCCATCCACTTGGCAAAGATGTGGCTGAGGAATATAGCACCTTCTGTAGAGACCCATCCACTTGGCAAAGATGTGGCTGGGGTTTATAGCACATTCTGTAGAGACCCATCCACTTGGCAAAGATGTTGCTGGAGAATATAGCACCTTTTGTAGAGACCCATCCACTTGGCAAAGATGTGGCTGGGGTTTATAGCACCTTCTGTAGAGACCCATCCACTTGGCAAAGATGTGGCTGGAGAATATAGCACCTTCTGTAGAGACCCATCCACTTGGCAAAGATGTGGCTGGAGAATATAGCACCTTCTGTAGAGACCCATCCACTTGGCAAAGATGTGGCTGGGGTTTATAGCACCTTCTGTAGAGACCCATCCACTTGGCAAAGATGTGGCTGGAGAATATAGCACCTTCTGTAGAGACCCATCCACTTGGCAAAGATGTGGCTGGAGAATATAGCACCTTCTGTAGAGACCCATTCACTTGGCAAAGATGTGGCTGAGGAATATAGCACCTTCTGTAGAGACCCATCCACTTGGCAAAGATGTGGCTGAGGAATATAGCACCTTCTGTAGAGACCCATCCACTTGGCAAAGATGTGGCTGAGGAATATAGCACCTTCTGTAGAGACCCATCCACTTGGCAAAGATGTGGCTGGGGAATATAGCACCTTCTGTAGAGACCCATCCACTTGGCAAAGATGTGGCTGAGGAATATAGCACCTTCTGTAGAGACCCATCCACTTGGCAAAGATGTGGCTGGAGAATATAGCACCTTCTGTAGAGACCCATCCACTTGGCAAAGATGTGGCTGCTGAATATAGCACCTTCTGTAGAGACCCATCCACTTGGCAAAGATGTGGCTGAGGAATATAGCACCTTCTGTAGAGACCCATCCACTTGGCAAAGATGTGGCTGAGGAATATAGCACCTTCTGTAGAGACCCATTCACTTGGCAAAGATGTGGCTGGAGAATATAGCACCTTCTGTAGAGACCCATTCACTTGGCAAAGATGTGGCTGGAGAATATAGCACCTTCTGTAGAGACCCATCCACTTGGCAAAGATGTGGCTGGGGAATATAGCACCTTCTGTAGAGACCCATCCACTTGGCAAAGATGTGGCTGGGGTTTATAGCACCTTCTGTAGAGACCCATCCACTTGGCAAAGATGTGGCTGAGGAATATAGCACCTTCTGTAGAGACCCATCCACTTGGCAAAGATGTGGCTGAGGAATATAGCACCTTCTGTAGAGACCCATCCACTTGGCAAAGATGTGGCTGGGGTTTATAGCACCTTCTGTAGAGACCCATCCACTTGGCAAAGATGTGGCTGAGGAATATAGCACCTTCTGTAGAGACCCATCCACTTGGCAAAGATGTGGCTGGGGTTTATAGCACCTTCTGTAGAGACCCATCCACTTGGCAAAGATGTGGCTGAGGAATATAGCACCTTCTGTAGAGACCCATCCACTTGGCAAAGATGTGGCTGGGGAATATAGCACCTTCTGTAGAGACCCATCCACTTGGCAAAGATGTGGCTGGGGAATATAGCACCTTCTGTAGAGACCCATCCACTTGGCAAAGATGTGGCTGGAGAATATAGCACCTTATGTAGAGACCCATCCACTTGGCAAAGATGTGGCTGGGGAATATAGCACCTTCTGTAGAGACCCATCCGCTTGGCAAAGATGTGGCTGGAGAATATAGCACCTTCTGTAGAGACCCATCCACTTGGCAAAGATGTGGCTGAGGAATATAGCACCTTCTGTAGAGACCCATCCACTTGGCAAAGATGTGGCTGAGGAATATAGCACCTTCTGTAGAGACCCATCCACTTGGCAAAGATGTGGCTGGAGAATATAGCACCTTCTGTAGAGACCCATCCACTTGGCAAAGATGTGGCTGAGGAATATAGCACCTTCTGTAGAGACCCATTCACTTGGAAAAGATGTGGCTGAGGAATATAGCACCTTCTGTAGAGACCCATCCACTTGGCAAAGATGTGGCTGCTGAATATAGCACCTTCTGTAGAGACCCATCCACTTGGCAAAGATGTGGCTGAGGAATATAGCACCTTCTGTAGAGACCCATCCACTTGGCAAAGATGTGGCTGGGGTTTATAGCACCTTCTGTAGAGACCCATCCACTTGGCAAAGATGTGGCTGAGGAATATAGCACCTTCTGTTGAGACCCATCCACTTGGCAAAGATGTGGCTGAGGAATATAGCACCTTCTGTAGAGACCCATCCACTTGGCAAAGATGTGGCTGGAGAATATAGCACCTTCTGTAGAGACCCATCCACTTGGCAAATATGTGGCTGGAGAATATAGCACCTTCTATAGAGACCCATCCACTTGGCAAAGATGTGGCTGCTGAATATAGCACCTTCTGTAGAGACCCATCCACTTGGCAAAGATGTGGCTGGAGAATATAGCACCTTCTGTAGAGACCCATTCACTTGGCAAAGATGTGGCTGGAGAATATAGCACCTTCTGTAGAGACCCATCCACTTGGCAAAGATGTGGCTGGGGTTTATAGCACCTTCTGTAGAGACCCATTCACTTGGCAAAGATGTGGCTGGAGAATATAGCAACTTCTGCAGAGACCCATCCACTTGGCAAAGATGTGGCTGAGGTTTATAGCACCTTCTGTAGAGACCCATCCACTTGGCAAAGATGTGGCTGCTGAATATAGCACCTTCTGTAGAGACCCATCCACTTGGCAAAGATGTGGCTGGGGTTTATAGCACCTTCTGTAGAGACCCATCCACTTGGCAAAGATGTGGCTGAGGAATATAGCACCTTCTGTAGAGACCCATCCACTTGGCAAAGATGTGGCTGGGGTTTATAGCACATTCTGTAGAGACCCATCCACTTGGCAAAGATGTTGCTGGAGAATATAGCACCTTCTGTAGAGACCCATCCACTTGGCAAAGATGTGGCTGGGGTTTATAGCACCTTCTGTAGAGACCCATCCACTTGGCAAAGATGTGGCTGGAGAATATAGCACCTTCTGTAGAGACCCATCCACTTGGCAAAGATGTGGCTGGAGAATATAGCACCTTCTGTAGAGACCCATCCACTTGGCAAAGATGTGGCTGGGGTTTATAGCACCTTCTGTAGAGACCCATCCACTTGGCAAAGATGTGGCTGGAGAATATAGCACCTTCTGTAGAGACCCATCCACTTGGCAAAGATGTGGCTGGAGAATATTTCACCTTCTGTAGAGACCCATTCACTTGGCAAAGATGTGGCTGGAGAATATAGCACCTTCTGTAGAGACCCATCCACTTGGCAAAGATGTGGCTGGAGAATATAGCACCTTCTGTAGAGACCCATTCACTTGGCAAAGATGTGGCTGAGGAATATAGCACCTTCTGTAGAGACCCATCCACTTGGCAAAGATGTGGCTGAGGAATATAGCACCTTCTGTAGAGACCCATCCACTTGGCAAAGATGTGGCTGGAGAATATAGCACCTTCTGTAGAGACCCATCCACTTGGCAAAGATGTGGCTGCTGAATATAGCACCTTCTGTAGAGACCCATCCACTTGGCAAAGATGTGGCTGAGGAATATAGCACCTTCTGTAGAGACCCATCCACTTGGCAAAGATGTGGCTGGGGAATATAGCACCTTCTGTAGAGACCCATCCACTTGGCAAAGATGTGGCTGGGGTTTATAGCACCTTCTGTAGAGACCCATTCACTTGGCAAAGATGTGGCTGGAGAATATAGCACCTTCTGTAGAGACCCATCCACTTGACAAAGATGTGGCTGAGGAATATAGCACCTTCTGTAGAGACCCATCCACTTGGCAAAGATGTGGCTGGGGTTTATAGCACCTTCTGTAGAGACCCATTCACTTGGCAAAGATGTGGCTGGGGTTTATAGCACCTTCTGTAGAGACCCATCCACTTGGCAAAGATGTGGCTGGAGAATATAGCACCTTCTGTAGAGACCCATCCCCTTGGCAAAGATGTGGCTGGGGTTTATAGCACCTTCTGTAGAGACCCATCCACTTGGCAAAGATGTGGCTGGGGAATATAGCACCTTCTGTAGAGACCCATCCACTTGGCAAAGATGTGGCTGGAGAATATAGCACCTTCTGTAGAGACCCATCCACTTGGCAAAGATGTGGCTGGGGTTTATAGCACCTTCTGTAGAGACCCATCCACTTGGCAAAGATGTGGCTGGGGAATATAGCACCTTCTGTAGAGACCCATTCACTTGGCAAAGATGTGGCTGAGGAATATAGCACCTTCTGTAGAGACCCATCCACTTGGCAAAGATGTGGCTGGGGTTTATAGCACCTTCTGTAGAGACCCATCCACTTGGCAAAGATGTGGCTGGAGAATATAGCACCTTCTGTAGAGACCCATCCCCTTGGCAAAGATGTGGCTGGGATTTATAGCACCTTCTGTAGAGACCCATCCACTTGGCAAAGATGTGGCTGGGGAATATAGCACCTTCTGTAGAGACCCATCCACTTGGCAAAGATGTGGCTGGAGAATATAGCACCTTCTGTAGAGACCCATCCACTTGGCAAAGATGTGGCTGGAGAATATAGCACCTTCTGTAGAGACCCATCCACTTGACAAAGATGTGGCTGAGGAATATAGCACCTTCTGTAGAGACCCATCCACTTGGCAAAGATGTGGCTGGGGTTTATAGCACCTTCTGTAGAGACCCATTCACTTGGCAAAGATGTGGCTGGGGTTTATAGCACCTTCTGTAGAGACCCATCCACTTGGCAAAGATGTGGCTGGAGAATATAGCACCTTCTGTAGAGACCCATCCACTTGGCAAAGATGTGGCTGGGGTTTATAGCACCTTCTGTAGAGACCCATTCACTTGGCAAAGATGTGGCTGGAGAATATAGCACCTTCTGTAGAGACCCATCCACTTGACAAAGATGTGGCTGAGGAATATAGCACCTTCTGTAGAGACCCATCCACTTGGCAAAGATGTGGCTGGGGTTTATAGCACCTTCTGTAGAGACCCATTCACTTGGCAAAGATGTGGCTGGGGTTTATAGCACCTTCTGTAGAGACCCATCCA
The DNA here is from genome assembly GCF_045791955.1 of Oncorhynchus clarkii lewisi. Classification (NCBI taxonomy): domain Eukaryota; kingdom Metazoa; phylum Chordata; class Actinopteri; order Salmoniformes; family Salmonidae; genus Oncorhynchus; species Oncorhynchus clarkii. The sequence continues at coordinate 85,087,508 of NC_092149.1, forward strand.
CTTGGCAAAGATGTGGCTGGAGAATATAGCACCTTCTGTAGAGACCCATCCCCTTGGCAAAGATGTGGCTGGGGTTTATAGCACCTTCTGTAGAGACCCATCCACTTGGCAAAGATGTGGCTGGGGAATATAGCACCTTCTGTAGAGACCCATCCACTTGGCAAAGATGTGGCTGGAGAATATAGCACCTTCTGTAGAGACCCATCCACTTGGCAAAGATGTGGCTGGGGTTTATAGCACCTTCTGTAGAGACCCATCCACTTGGCAAAGATGTGGCTGGGGAATATAGCACCTTCTGTAGAGACCCATTCACTTGGCAAAGATGTGGCTGAGGAATATAGCACCTTCTGTAGAGACCCATCCACTTGGCAAAGATGTGGCTGGGGAATATAGCACCTTCTGTAGAGACCCATCCACTTGGCAAAGGTGTGGCTGGAGAATATAGCACCTTCTGTAGAGACCCATCCACTTGGCAAAGATGTGGCTGAGGAATATAGCACCTTCTGTAGAGACCCATCCACTTGGCAAAGATGTGGCTGGGGTTTATAGCACCTTCTGTAGAGACCCATCCACTTGGCAAAGATGCGGCTGAGGAATATAGCACCTTCTGTAGAGACCCATCCACTTGGCAAAGATGTGGCTGGGGAATATAGCACCTTCTGTAGAGACCCATCCACTTGGCAAAGATGTGGCTGGAGAATATAGCACCTTCTGTAGAGACCCATCCACTTGGCAAAGATGTGGCTGAGGAATATAGCACCTTCTGTAGAGACCCATCCACTTGGCAAAGATGTGGCTGGGGTTTATAGCACCTTCTGTAGAGACCCATCCACTTGGCAAAGATGTGGCTGGGGTTTATAGCACCTTCTGTAGAGACCCATCCACTTGGCAAAGATGTGGCTGAGGAATATAGCACCTTCTGTAGAGACCCATCCACTTGGCAAAGATGTGGCTGAGGAATATAGCACCTTCTGTAGAGACCCATCCACTTGGCAAAGATGTGGCTGGGGAATATAGCACCTTCTGTAGAGACCCATCCACTTGGCAAAGATGTGGCTGAGGAATATAGCACCTTCTGTAGAGACCCATCCACTTGGCAAAGATGTGGCTGGAGAATATAGCACCTTCTGTAGAGACCCATCCACTTGGCAAAGATGTGGCTGCTGAATATAGCACCTTCTGTAGAGACCCATCCACTTGGCAAAGATGTGGCTGAGGAATATAGCACCTTCTGTAGAGACCCATCCACTTGGCAAAGATGTGGCTGGAGAATATAGCACCTTCTGTAGAGACCCATCCACTTGGCAAAGATGTGGCTGAGGAATATAGCACCTTCTGTAGAGACCCATCCACTTGGCAAAGATGTGGCTGGGGTTTATAGCACCTTCTGTAGAGACCCATTCACTTGGCAAAGATGTGGCTGGGGTTTATAGCACCTTCTGTAGAGACCCATCCACTTGGCAAAGATGTGGCTGGAGAATATAGCACCTTCTGTAGAGACCCATCCACTTGGCAAAGATGTGGCTGGGGTTTATAGCACCTTCTGTAGAGACCCATCCACTTGGCAAAGATGTGGCTGGAGAATATAGCACCTTCTGTAGAGACCCATCCACTTGGCAAAGATGTGGCTGGGGTTTATAGCACCTTCTGTAGAGACCCTTCCACTTGGCAAAGATGTGGCTGGGGTTTATAGCACCTTCTGTAGAGACCCATCCACTTGGCAAAGAAGTGGCTGGGGAATATAGCACCTTCTGTAGAGACCCATTCACTTGGCAAAGATGTGGCTGGAGAATATAGCACCTTCTGTAGAAACCCATCCACTTGGCAAAGATGTGGCTGGGGTTTATAGCACCTTCTGTAGAGACCCATCCACTTGGCAAAGATGTGGCTGGGGTTTATAGCACCTTCTGTAGAGACCCATCCACTTGGCAAAGATGTGGCTGGGGTTTATAGCATTTCTCTCTTATGATCCATTCATTTAGACAAGTGTGTCTGGGTCAGCGGCATCTAATATTTATAACATATTTTTATATGAACACTTCCTGTTTACCTGGAATTTTTCGTTATTGTAAGCCACTACTTTTACCACTTTTTAGTCTTAATCTTTACTACACTACTCAGCACATGACCTCACATGTGAATCCTTCAAGAGATGGGTGGGGCTAAAACTTTAGAGGGTGTGAACGATGCTGATTGGGTGTAGACAAAGAAGAGCTCTCCAGTAGTAGTACCAAAACATTCAAAGGCCATTTTCTCAAAAATTAGGTTACATGTATATCAACTTTCAAAGCAGAATTGCTTTCCCATTGTTCCTCAAAAATGCAGTGTATGTTGTACCATTTTGTTTCTCTGTGTCTCTGCTTATATCCAATATAAAAAATACAATTTAAAATGTTCCTACGTAAGACCGAATCAAGGTGGTCGGTCAAATACGGTATACTGTTATTTCTGTACATGAGTCTCTAAGAGTGTGTATAAATATCTCCTCAATCACTGAAAACGTGTGCTTCTTATTGTAGGTCATAGAGAAGAGATACTTCACAAGAGTCCCAAGTCAAGTAAGTAAGTGTTTGTCTTTGTGTCCATAACAAACATGCAACACTGGTCCGGTCTTTGCCATGTCGAAACCATTAATTTATCAGCTCTCGACTTGAAACATAAAACCATCTCCCTTTTTCTCTCCAGATGACAGGTTTCACAGAGAGGAAACCCTTTGACTTCAAAAGCACCCATTATGACTGAGAGGAACAACACAGGTCTCTGTGGTTTCAGCATCATGCCTCTGTGCAGTCTGTCACTCAACAGGTCAACATCCCTTTATTTCTCTCTCTCAACGACATTTCTGTGTAAATACTTGATCAGTTAATTGTTTTTGACTGCAATTGAGTGGGCCCCTAAATAGTGGAAGACATCCTGGGTATGCTTGGGGAAATTTTGGTTCAAATGCACACAGCATTGTTATAGGAATTGATACATTAAATAAGTAGATTTTTTAATACTTTCAACAAATGTAATTTATGTAATTGTTATCTTAAATATTTGTTTGCTATGTTAGCAAATGGATTGTATGTTTTCTGTGAACATCCCATTTTAACAAGTAAAATAATAACAAATATGACACAATAAAGATGTATTCAGTGTTTACATTTATTTTCCAATTCTAATTGCTAAAAAAAAACATTTGTGTAAAATTGAGAGGACATTAATCGCGGACACTAAGGTATTTTCGTCTACACATGGGTGTCCTTGGGACCATCACATTCCTTGGAATAAGTAAAAGCAGACACTGGGTCCAAGCATGGGATGCTTCCTGTGGTATCATTGAATAGGAACCGTCCTTAGTGCTTGTCGATATTTGGTCTAAGAGTTTGACCGCCTTTCTGGGAAATTAAAGCGATTATAAGAAAAAACAGTGTGGATGAGCATACAAGGTGTGTGTGCCCTGCTGTAAACTATGTAGACTCAGGGTGTGTGCTATGAATCACTGTTTTAAAAAGTACAGGAACAGATACTAGATTAGATTAGATGACCTTTATTGTCTACTTAGGCAAATAAATACTTTCTTAAGGTCTCAGCACACAGTCAACTCACATAATGCAGTCAGATACAAACAGATACAAACAATTCACAGATTCAGAGAGAGGGTCAAAACAGCAGGTCCAGGGACAGGTAGCATGTCCGGTGAACAGCTGGATGGCCGCAGACAGAACAGCAGACACTGGATCAGCAGCACAACAAGGTAGCACATCTGGTGAACAGTTCTGGGTTACCTAGCCGCATTCATGAATAGCAGAAACTGGATCAGCAACACGACCAGGTGGAATGGGAACGTGGACAACCAGCTACCACCCAGGACACAATCGCGGCCCGCGGAAAACTATTTTTCGCAGGCCCTCCTACAACCAAATAGAGGATAATCAAGTCTTTATAAAAAAAACTCTTATCAGTTTGGTTTATAGGCTAATGATTTACCTCAACCCTGATCAAATTATCAAACACTTTCACTTTCACTGTGTATGCGTTCTATAAAAGCTGCAAGATTTGAGCTGTAGACCACTATTCAAGAAGAGCCTGAAACATCTCAAACAATTCAGCAAGCAACCTGCCTGCCCGAAAGCATCCACTCCTTCAAGGTAATTCTGCATGTAAGTCAATCTCCAGGAGGACTACATCTGTAGCTCTGTCCATTGTATTACAATACCACTGTACCATGCCATTGTATTATAAGAAATTATTGCTCATTCAAGGCCCCACACGGGAGTCTTTCAATGGTGAACACCTTATACCAGACCAATTAAATTAAATGTTTAAAGAATTTACTTTTTCGAAAATTGTCAGCGAGCAAAGAAAAATAGAAAATACATTTAAATTACTATAGTGACTTTAGTTCAACCTAGTCAATAGATTTTAGCCTCTTGGGAAGGCTATGTTGGTTTCTAGTTTGAGTTAGAAATACTTGCTATATTAGAAGTTATAGGTTACATGTATGAGGAATATATATATGCTGGGGTCAATGGAGGGTGAATAAAAGCCAGGGGCCTGAAGAGTTACTAGGTAAGGGAAAAGGCAATCACACTGATAAGGGTAGATAGCTGTGGATTAGTGATGAAATGGGGGCTGAGGTCAGGTCAGGTCACATGAAGTGGGAAGGAACAGTTTATTACCCACATCACTGAACTTCCTGCCTAGCAACACAGGTGTAATGTTTAGAGAGAAGGTAGGAGACTATAAATACTGGTGCTGGTGGGAGCATGTCTTTTGTCTGGACCCCATTGGGTGAATAAACCTGGTTTTAGCTTTTCCTATTTGTCCGTCAGGTTCTAAATAAACAGAGTAAAAACTAACACCTAAAAGGGGAACATACTGGTTTAATCAACGTTGTTTCAACGTTATTTCAACAACAACAAAAAAAACAATGTGATGACATTGAATCAATTTGGAAAACTGAAATTTCATAATAATAACTTTTCATTTCAATCAATTGACATGGTTCACATTTTTGTTGATTTCAGGTTGAATTCACATTAGTCGACAACTCAATCAAATATAAAAATCAAAACCCAGACGTTAAACTGAAGTCTTAGACCAGTTGGATAGTTCGGCCGTAATCCAAGAGGATGATAATCTGAAGGATGATGTGCAACTCCATATTGGAAGCTTGAGGACATCATATTTGTTATAATTTAAACGTTTCAAATATTTTTGATGAATATTGAAGAGGGGCATTTGTTAAACATTTAATAAAATGTGTAAGGCTACAAAAAAATATGCCAGGTGTTCACCATTGAAACCCATGTGAATGAATAAAATATAATGTGACAGACAAGTAGTGACTTATAATCCTTCTAAAAGCTAATTAATTGCTCTTAAAAAAATTATAAAAGTTAAGAAATACAATTCGGATTATTGTAACAGCTGCATAATGCGGTTACATTTATTGAGTAGCTGGCTTCTAATATAAGTTAATAAACAAATGCCCAACTATATCTCATTCCCAAACATTGAACGAATGCTTGAAAATGTGAAAAATTACAATATGGATGTGCTCGCTTGTCACAAATGTGTTTGTAAAATGGAAAGTTGGAGTCGAGAAGCAAGTACGGGGAGTTGAACATAAAGAACAGACATCAAACAGGACAGCTTCAGAACTGGGTACGCAAAGACAAACAAACATTAATCCTAAAGCAGGGGGAACAGACCTGGGGAACAGACAGATATAGACAAACAAACATTACTCCTAAAGCAGGGGGAACAGACCTGGGGAACAGACAGATATAGACAAACAAACATTACTCCTAAAGCAGGGGGAACAGACCTGGGGAACAGACAGATATAGACAAACAAACATTAATCCTAAAGCAGGGGGAACAGATCTGGGGAACAGACAGATATAGACAAACAAACATTAATCCTAAAGCAGGGGGAACAGACCTGGGGAACAGACAGATATAGACAAACAAACATTAATCCTAAAGCAGGAGGAACAGATCTGGGGAACAGAAAGATATAGACAAACAAACATTACTCCTAAAGCAGGGGGAACAGACCTGGGGAACAGACAGATATAGACAAACAAACATTCATCCTGAAGCAGGAGGAACAGACCTGGGGAACAGACAGACATAGGGGAGGTAATGACACAGGTGATTGAGTCCAGGTGAGTCCAATAATCGCTGATGCGCGTGACGGAGGGAAGGCAGAAGTATGTAATGCTGGGGAGCCTTTGAGCGCCAGGTATTTTAGTATTTTATTTGGATCCCGGTTAGCTGTTGCAATAGCAGCAGCTACTCTTCCTGGGGTTCCACACAGAACACAGAACACAGAACACAGAACACAGAACATGAAACATAATACAAAATGACATAATACAGAACATCATTAGCCTCTTAAGGATATGGAGATGCTAGCGTCTCAACTGGCCAATTGCCGGGGGAAATGCAGAGAGCCAGATTCAAATAAAATTCTATAAAATTCAAACTTTCATTAAATCACACATGTAAGATACTCAATTAAAGCTACACTCGTTGTGAATCCAGCCAACATGTCAGATTTTAAAAATGCTTTTCGGCAAAAGCATAAGAAGCTATTTTCTGATAGCATGCACCCATCTGAACCAGTAGTAAACAAAAGAGCTAGCGTAGCAGGCGCTACACAAAACGCTGATATAAAATATAAAACATGCATTACCTTTGACAAGCTTTTTTGTTGGCACTCCAATATGTCCCATAAACATCACAATTGGTCCTTTTTTTCCGATTAATTCTGTCCAAGTATACCCAAAATGTCCATTTATAAAGCACGTTTGATCCAGAAAAAAACAGCTTTCTAAAACACAACGTCACTACAAAACATTTCAAAAGTTGCCTATAAACGTTGCCAAAATATTTCAAACTATTTTTGTAATACAACTTTAGGTATTTATAAACGTTAATAATCGATCAAATTGTAGACGGGGCAATCTGTATTCAATACAGGAAGTAAACAAACCATGCTCCTTTTTACGTCTTGCGCAACTCTCAACAGTGTAACCTTGTTCCAGGAATTGCTTCTTCTTCGTTGCACAAATGATTAACTTCAACCAAATTCCAAGACTGGTGACATCCAGTGGAAGTCGTAGGAACTGTAAAATGGTCCCTATCAAATATCCTATGGCAAAGACAACAGTGGGAACGGTCAGAGGCAAAAGAGAAAAAAAAATCTGAACAGTTAGTCCTCGGGGTTTTGCCTGCTACATAAGTTCTGTTATAGTCACAGACATGATTGAAACAGTTTTCGAGTGTTTTCTATCCACACCTACTACTATCATATGCTTATCATATATTCCTGGCATGAGTAGCAGGAAGTTGAAGTTGGGCATGCTATTTATCCAAAGGTGAAAATGCTGCCCCCTATCCCAAAGAGGCTTTAGACAAGAACAGCTCAAAGACAGAACTACATAGGGAGTGGGAGCAGGTGTGACAGAAAATATCATATTTTTACTCAAGGGTGTATATGAACACATTTTTATGAGATTTAATAGTCCTACAATGGTCAATTCCTTTGTAAAAGTCCATAAAAATGTCAATTGAATTCCAGAAAGTCCAGACAGTTTTGAAATTCAAGTATTCAGGTAATGTTAAAAATCTGAGGTGGGTTGGGCATGTACGTTGCTACAGGTAATCAACTTGGTGGAACTTGAAGGTGCATCTTCAGGATAATGGGCTGGTCTCATGGGAGAAAAAAATATGTTTTAATTGATACGGGTGAGAGATAAATAGCCCATGGTCCTTTAAGAAATGTTATTATGATTTTTTATAAGTATTTGGCTAATTGGCTGCTGTACCATTTCAAAGATACCAGCTCAAAATGAACCCAAGTGTTAGAGAGTTCTGGTTCCAGTCCGGTCCGGCCAAAAAACAGGAGACGCTCCATTCTTCAAGAACTGAGAAAATAAAGGATCTCCGGACTACTGTGATGAGGGAACCAGTGTATCTGATTGAGGTGAGACGTTGGTTTGTTAGGAAGTGAACGTTATTTATATTGAGGGATACCTGGATGGCCCTCCACCTGAGGAAAATATGTTTAAAATATATTTTTACCCTGGACCTCCCCCGAGCGTTTGAAAAAACAAACATGTAACCCTCCCAAAATGATAATTAAAACAAAAGTAGCAGGGAATATTACATCTCTTTTTAGTAGGCAATCAAGGTTGCAGTCCTGGGGCCGGATTCACAAAAACACATCTTATTCAGAAATAACTAAAGAAGCTTCTTAAAAAAAACAGTAAGAATATCATGAGGGTAACAAATGTGATCGCTCCCTTAGACAGGACACCATCTGGACAAACGATTTGTACTTTTAATGTGTTCTATTGTTTATTTGTTCTATTGTATTCCATGTTTGGAAATTGAAATATACAGATCATTTTTCTTTCATATGGAGCAATATTTATTTAAATGTTTAAATCATATATTGAAGATGTAAAGTACCATTTAAGGGTATCATAATAACAACACCAGTACGCTTAATATATTTTATTTGTACTTAAATTCAAAGAAAATACATGAAATATATTAAAAGTGTGTCCAATTTAGTATGACAAATAATACGTATATATATATATACAGTGCCTTGCGAAAGTATTCGGCCCCCTTGAACTTTGCGACCTTTTGCCACATTTCAGGCTTCAAACATAAAGATATAAAACTGTATTTTTTTGTCAAGAATCAACAACAAGTGGGACACAATCATGAAGTGGAACGACATTTATTGGATATTTCAAACTTTTTTAACAAATCAAAAACTGAAAAATTGGGCGTGCAAAATTATTCAGCCCCCTTAAGTTAATGCTTTGTAGCGCCACCTTTTGCTGCGATTACAGCTGTAAGTCGCTTGGGGTATGTCTCTATCAAATCAAATCAAATCAAATTTTATTTGTCACATACACATGGTTAGCAGATGTTAATGCGAGTGTAGCGAAATGCTTGTGCTTCTAGTTCCGACAATGCAGTAATAACAAGTAATCTAACTAACAATTCCAAAACTACTGTCTTGTACACAGTGTAAGGGGATAAAGAATATGTACATAAGGATATATGAATGAGTGATGGTACAGAGCAGCATAGGCAAGATACAGTAGATGGTATCGGGTACAGTATGTACAAATGAGATGAGTATGTAAACAAAGTGGCATAGTATAGTATAAAGTGGCTAGTGATACATGTATTACATAAGGATACCGTCGATGATATAGAGTACAGTATATACGTATGCATATGAGATGAATAATGTAGGGTAAGTAACATTTATATAAGGTAGCATTGTTTAAAGTGGCTAGTGATATATTTACATCATTTCCCATCAATTCCCATTATTAAAGTGGCTGGAGTTGAGTCAGTGTCAGTGTGTTGGCAGCAGCCACTCAGTGTTAGTGGTGGCTGTTTAACAGTCTGATGGCCTTGAGATAGAAGCTGTTTTTCAGTCTCTCGGTCCCAGCTTTGATGCACCTGTACTGACCTCGCCTCCTGGATGATAGCGGGGTGAACAGGCAGTGGCTCGGGTGGTTGATGTCCTTGATGATCTTTATGGCCTTCCTGTGACATCGGGTGGTGTAGGTGTCCTGGAGGGCAGGTAGTTTGCCCCCGGTGATGCGTTGTGCAGACCTCACTACCCTCTGGAGAGCCTTACGGTTGAGGGCGGTGCAGTTGCCATACCAGGCGGTGATACAGCCCGCCAGGATGCTCTCGATTGTGCATCTGTAGAAGTTTGTGAGTGCTTTTGGTGACAAGCCGAATTTCTTCAGCCTCCTGAGGTTGAAGAGGCGCTGCTGCGCCTTCTTCACGATGCTGTCTGTGTGAGTGGACCAATTCAGTTTGTCTGTGATGTGTATGCCGAGGAACTTAAAACTTGCTACCCTCTCCACTACTGTTCCATCGATGTGGATAGGGGGGTGTTCCCTCTGCTGTTTCCTGAAGTCCACAATCATCTCCTTAGTTTTGTTGACGTTGAGTGTGAGGTTGTTTTCCTGACACCACACTCCGAGGGCCCTCAGTTTTGCACATCGAGAGACTGAATTTTTTTCCCATTCCTCCTTGCAAAACAGCTCGAGCTCAGTGAGGTTGGATGGAGAGCATTTGTGAACAGCAGTTTTCAGTTCTTTCCACAGATTCTCGATTGGATTCAGGTCTGGACTTTGACTTGGCCATTCTAACACCTGGATATGTTTATTTTTTAACCATTCCATTGTAGATTTTGCTTTATGTTTTGGATCATTGTCTTGTTGGAAGACAAATCTCCGTCCCAGTCTCAGGTCTTTTGCAGACTCCATCAGGTTTTCTTCCAGAATGGTCCTGTATTTGGCTCCATCCATCTTCCCATCAATTTTAACCATCTTCCCTGTCCCTGCTGAAGAAAAGCAGGCCCAAACCATGATGCTGCCACGACCATGTTTGACAGTGGGGATGGTGTGTTCAGGGTGATGAGCTGTGTTGCTTTTACGCCAAACATAACGTTTTGCATTGTTGCCAAAAAGTTCAATTTTGGTTTCATCTGACCAGAGCACCTTCTTCCACATGTTTGGTGTGTCTCCCAGGTGGCTTGTGGCAAACTTTAAACAACACTTTTTATGGATATCTTTAAGAAATGGCTTTCTTCTTGCCACTCTTCCATAAAGGCCAGATATGTGCAATATACGACTGATTGTTGTCCTATGGACAGAGTCTCCCACCTCAGCTGTAGATCTCTGCAGTTCATCCAGAGTGATCATTGGCCTCTTGGCTGCATCTCTGATCAGTCTTCTCCTTGTATGAGCTGAAAGTTTGGAGGGACGGCCAGGTCTTGGTAGATTTTCAGTGGTCTGATACTCCTTCCATTTCAATATGATCGCTTGCACAGTGCTCCTTGGGATGTTTAAAGCTTGGGAAATCTTTTTGTATCCAAATCCGGCTTTAAACTTCTTCACAACAGTATCTCTGACCTGCCTGGTGTGTTCCTTGTTCTTCATGATGCTCTCTGCGCTTTTAATGGACCTCTGAGACTATCACAGTGCAGGTGCATTTATACGGAGACTTGATTACACACAGGTGGATTGTATTTATCATCATTAGTCATTTAGGTCAACATTGGATCATTCAGAGATCCTCACTGAACTTCTGGAGTGAGTTTGCTGCACTGAAAGTAAAGGGGCTGAATAATTCTGCACGCCTAATTTTTCAGTTTTTGATTTGTTAAAAAAGTTTGAAATATCCAATAAATGTCGTTCCACTTCATGATTGTGTCCCACTTGTTGTTGATTCTTCAAAAAAAATACAGTTTTATATCTTTATGTTTGAAGCCTGAAATGTGGCAAAAGGTCGCAAAGTTCAAGGGGGCCGAATACTTTCGCAAGGCACTGTATATATAAGTATATATATATATATATATATATATATAAAATATTGGGATGGCCACAACTCAATATAAACCGTTCAATAAGATGTGCCCCACTCTTTCCGATTTAAAAAGGCGACTCATCAAAGATTGCACAATTCAACCGCCCTCGGTTATGTCCAGTCTGACCCAGCAGTTTCTACAGTGATGATGGAGGAACCAGTGTGTCGGATTAAGAACGACATCGCTCGTGTGTTTGAGCCCCTGGAGGAGGCTTTGAGTCATGGATCCTATATTCACCCAGGGGGTTACAAAGACTTCCATGACAACCTACAGGAGCTAACCAAGCAATACAGAACAGAGAGAGGCAGGGGAGTTATGGTACGTATGAGGACGGGGGGGGGACGTGGGGGGGACGGGGGATGGGGGGACGAGGGGGACGTGCGGGACGTGGGGGCACGGGGACGGGGACCAGATGGGGGCGACGGGGGGTACGGGGATGGGGACCAGACGGGGGGGACGGGGGGTACGAGGACGGGGGACGGGGGTGACGGGGGGGCGGGGACGGGGGGTACGGGGACGGGGACCAGACGGGGGGGGGGTACGGGGACCAGACGGGGGGGACGGGGACCAGACGGGGGGGACGGGGACGGGGGTACGGGGGACGGGGACCAGACGGGGGATACGGGGACGGGGACCAGACGGGGGGGACGGGGGCGGGGACGGGGAATGGGGGTACGGGGGACGGGGACGGGGACCAGACGGGGGGGGACGGGGGATACGGGGACGGGGGACGGGGGGGTCGGGACGGGGATGGGACGGGTGGACTAGCATTTAAACACACGTCCATGTTTCATACAATAACCATGTAACTGCTCTTAGGTGTTCTAGTCCTTTTAATAGCTGCTCTGGTGTTATTTGTGTGCGTGTGGGTGTGTGTGTGTGTGTGTGTGTGTGTGCGCGTGTGCGTGTGTGTTTTCAGAGTGAGGAACTATTGAGAGAATATCTGGATGAGAAGGCTAGAGTGGGGAACACTATCCTCTTGGTCGACCAGACTCTCAGCAAACAAGAACACAAAAGTGAAGGTAAAGTCTGTATCATAATTACTCTGCCATTTGAGATGTGTGATCAGTTCCAAATGGCATAGACTATTAACAATTATATAATTAAATAATCAATCAACTAACTTACGTTTAAAAACAAAACAATCAATTTGGGGGGGGGGGGGGGCAGGAAATGGAAAACAAAAAAAATATTAAGGCATTGTACATGTTTCCCTTTTTTATCAAATAATCAAATACATAAATAAAAGTACTACAATAAAAGTCCAAATCAAAGTTTTGGGCTGTGTAACTGAAAATCACAAGAGGCTGCTGAAGGGAGAACGACTCATAATAATGGCCGGAACGGAGCAGGTGGAATGGCATCGAACACCTGGTAACCATGGAAACCATATGTTTGATGCCAGTTTGTTTTCTTCAATGGGACTTGCTTATTATTAACAATTCTCATCAATACTTTCATAAACACAATCAGTGCCATTTCAGGGTCATCCTCAGTCCCTGGGGCGGCAGGTAGCCTAGTGGTTAGAGTGTTGGGCCAGTAACCAAAAGGTTGCTAGATTGAATCCCCCGAGCTGACAAGGTAAAAAAATCTGTTGTTCTGCCCCTGAACAAGGCAGGTCACCCACCGTTCCTAGGCTGTCATAGTAAATAAGAATTTCTTCTTAACTGACTTGCCAAGTTAAATAAAATTAAAAACTACACACTTCTTAACTTCATCCGCAAATGAGTCCTGATTCAACCCCTTTGTAGGACCTTCGGTAGATTACCTTCGGTAAAACAACAAATGCCAACAACTACAACCGCTGATAAAGCTTGAAAACAATGTTCAGCCATGATGGTAAGAATATGATCAATACAGGTTGATGTGGTGCTGAACCTATGCTCAGGTTGGTAGTGTCATAACCTGGGTCAGGTTACGTATTGTATTTTGTCCAGAGAAAGAAGATTTGTGCTTAGCGGACAATACATTTCCCTGTTTTCATTAGATTCCTTAGCCAACATTTCACAAATTTCATGAAGATATTTCACATCAGCACTATGTAGCAGCAGCGAGCTAGTTTATGTTTCCAATGTGGTAAATGCACCGACAGAGCTTCTATTTAATTCAAAATGAAGTCCTTGCATTGTTTGGGTGGAATCGATAAAAGACAGTGCTGTGCAGCCGTCTTCATCGACCTGGCCAAGGCTTTTGAATGTCAATCACCTTATTCTTATCGGCAGACTCAACAGCTTTGGTTTCTCAAATGACTGCCTCGCCCGGATCACCAACTACTTCTCAGATAGAGTTAAGTGTGTCAAATTGGAGGGCCTGTTGTCCGGACCTCTGGCAGTCTCTATGGGGGTACCACAGGGTTCAATTCTCAGGCCGACTCTTTTCTTTGTATATATCAATGATGTCGCTCTTGCTGCAAGTGATTCCCTGATCCACCTCTACGCAGACGACACCATTCTGTATACATCTGGCCCTTCTTAGGACACTGTATTAACTAACCTCCAAACAAGCTTCAATGCCATACAACACACCTTCTGTGGCCTCCAACTGCTCTTAAAGTCCAGTAAAAACAAATGCATGCTTTCATCCGTTCTCTGCCCTCACCTGCCCGCCCGACTAACATCACTACTCTGGACGGTTCTGACTATGTTGGCAACTACAAATACCTAGGTGTCTGGCTAGACTGTAAACTCTCCTTCCAGACTCATATTAAACATCTCCAATCCAAAATTAAATCTAGAATCGGCTTCCTATTTCGTAACAAAGCCTCCTTCACTCACGCCGCCAAACTTACCCTAATAAAACTGACGATCCTACCGTTCCTCGACTTCGGCGATGTCATTTAAAAATAGCTTCCAATACTCTACTCAGCAAACTGGATGCAGTCTATCACAGTGCCATCCGTTTTGTTACCAAAGCCCCTTATACCACCCACCACTGCGACCTGTATGCTCTAGTCGACTGGCCCTCGCTACATATTCGTCGCCAGACCCACTGGCTCCAGTTCATCTATAAGTCTATGATAGGTAAAGCTCCGCCTTATCTCAGCTCACTGGTCACGATAACAACACCCACCCGTAGCATGCGCTCTAGCAGGTATTTCACACTGGTCATACCCAAAGCCAACACGTACATTGGCCGCCTTTCCTTCCAGTTCTCTGCTGCCTGTGACTGGAAAGAATTGCAAAACTCGCTGAAGCTGGAGTCTTATATTTCATTCTATTTTATCAGCCATCTGAGCAGCTAACCGATCGCTGTAGCTGTACATAGCCCATATGTAAATAGCCCACCCAATCTACCTCTCATTCCCATATTGTTTTTATTTACCTTTCTGCTCTTTTGCACACCAGCTATATACAGAAAAGAGACAAAATGGAGGCTATATACAGTAAAGAGACAAAATGGAGGCTATATACAGTAAAGAGACAAAATGGAGGCTATATAGAGTAAAGAGACAAAATGGAGGCTATATACAGAAAAGAGACAATATGGAGGCTATATAGAGTAAAGAGACAAAATGGAGGCTATATACAGTAAAGAGACAATATGGAGGTACCAGGTCAATGTGCAGGGGTACCGGTAACAGGTCAATGTGCGGGGGTACAGGTTAGTTGATGTACAGGACATGTAGGTAGGCTATATACAGTGGGTACCGGTACCAGGTCAATGTGCAGGGGTACAGGTACCAGGTCAATGTGGGGGGGTACAGGTACCAGGTCAATGTGGGGGGGTACAGGTCAATGTGGGGGGGTACAGGTACCAGGTCAATGTGCAGGGGTATAGGTACCAGGTCAATGTGGGGGGGTACAGGTACCAGTTCAATGTGGGGGGGTATAGGTACCAGGTCAATGTGCGGGGGTACAGGTACCAGGTCAATGTGGGGGGGTACAGGTACCAGGTCATTGTGCGGGGGTACCGGTACCAGGTCAATGTGCAGGGGTACAGGTACCAGGTCAATGTGGGGGGGTACAGGTACCAGGTCAATGTAGGGGGGTACAGGTACCAGGTCAATGTGCAGGGGTACAGGTTAGTTGTACCACCGACTGAATTTTGCTCGGCCAGGAGTTCCCCTGAAGTAACCCCTCGTGTACATTTGACCAGTGGGTGTATGGTCTGATGAGTCTTCTCAAGGGTTCCCTGGGTATAGGCCAATATCTTTCTGAGCTTCAATTTACCTTTACTGCCTGTTAGAAAGCCTTCGTTGAATTGAAGATGTTTAATGCAGGTAATAAAAAAAAAAAGTTGATGCTATTTTCTAAATCACATTTAAAAAAAACATTCTGTGGATTTGTGCACTCACTGATCATATCTGGGCATCTAGATTGACGAACAGGCTTTCCTACACAAAACAGTTAGTTAAAAGAAATTGAGAATTAAAATAGGCTTCCTGTACAAGAACAGATCATGCCTTTCATTAAATAGACGAAATAAATAATTCAATCAACATTTATTCCATAATCGACTATGGCAATATGATCTAAACCAGTGGTGCGCAACTCCTCCAGGGCCTGATTGGAGTCACACTTTTCCTCCATCCGTAGCAAGCACAGCTGATTAATCAAATTGCATTCTAAACTGAAGATCATGATTAGGTGATGATTGGAGTCAGGTGTGTTAGCTGGGGCAAAACTGTGACACCTATCAGGCCCTCGAGGACTGGAATTGCCCAACCCTGATCTATATGAATGCAGCTTCCACTGTATTGGAGCCCTTAGACACAGTTTACCATAGAGCAAAACGTTTTATTAAGGGCGCTAGGTTTAGCACACATCACTGCATTTTGAATCAAATCAAAATCAAAATCAAATGTATTTATATAGCCCTTCGTACATCAGCTGATATCTCAAAGTGGTCCAATAATAATAAGGCGGAACAGTTGAAACTGGAGCAGCAGCACGGCCAGGTGGACTGGGGACATCACTGCATTTTGTATCAAAAAGTAGACTGGCCCTCTTTGAGGTCTTGTAGATCGATGCATTGCACTTTGTTTATGAAGCCCTCTCACATAAACTCCCACCATACCTTACTACATTGTTGACGTACAGGCATATGGCTGCCAGACCTGGGAACAGGGATGGCTAACATTGAGACCTTGGTCTCAGTGTGACTTCCCTGTTAAAAAAAATAATACTAATAAAAACAATTTAAAAAAAAACATATACAGCGCAAAGCTGAGAGAGGAAGACTTTCAATTGCTTCTGCTGAGTGGGACAATGCCTGACACCCATTGACAAATTTCCCCTGGTAATAACATTGAATCTGTCTCTGTCTCTGTCTCTCTCTCTCTCTCTCTCTCTCTCTCTCTCTCTCTCTCTGTCTCTCTCTCTCTCTCTCTCTCTCTCTCTCTCTCTCTCTCTCTCTCTCTCTCTCTCTTTCTCTGCCTCCCTCTCTCTCTTTCTCTGCCTCCCTCTCTCTCTGTGTTTCTCTTTCCCTCTCTCTCTTTCTCTTTCTCTCTGTCTCTCTCTCTTTCTCTCTGCCTCTCTCTCTCTCTCTCTCTGCCTCCCTCTCTCTCTCTCTGCCTCCCTTTCTCTCTCTCTCTCTCTGTGTCTGTCTCTCTCTCTCTCTCTGCCTCCCTCTCTCTCTCTCTCTCTCTCCCTCTCTTTCTCTCTCTCTCTCTCTCTGTCTCTCTCTCACTCTGCCTCCCTCTCTCTCTCTCTCTCACCCCCTCTCTCTCTCTCTCTCTCTCTCTCTCTCTCTTTCTCTGCCTCCCTCTCTCTCTTTCTCTGCCTCCCTCTCTCTCTGTGTTTCTCTTTCCCTCTCTCTCTCTCTTTCTCTCTCACTCTCTCTTTCTCTCTGTCTCTCTCTCTCTCTTTCTCTCTGCCTCTCTCTCTCTCTCTCTCTGCCTCTCCTCTCTCTCTCTCTCTCTGCCTCCCTCTCTCTCTCTCTCTCTCTCTCTCTGTGTCTGTCTCTCTCTCTCTCTGCCTCCCTCTCTCTCTCTCTCTCACCCTCTCTCTCTCTCTCTCTCTCTCTTTCTACAGTGGAGAGGGTGAAGAAGGAGGCAGCAGAACAGGCTCGGAGAGCGGCAGAAGAGCAGATTCAGATTCAGCAACAGCTGATGGAAAAGATTGAAAAAGAACGAGAGATCACCAAACAGGAATATAAACAAGTGCTGGAGGCCAGACTTAAGGTATGGAATGAAGATGAGGTTACCACACCATCTTCTTAGCTAACTGGCTAGCCAGTTCAAATAGTGACCACAAATTATGACAACGCATTGACTGCAGCCAACAATTATTCATTATAACAGGAAAATGAACATGTTACAAGATAATTATTTACAAGTTACAAGTTGCTTGCCAAATATATTGGCACACTTGCACTTTTCTAAAATAGTTCCCTATTCTAAAATAAAAAACTTTCTTTTGGTCATCACATGTTGTTATGTGATTGTCAACATTGCAGAAACAAATGTGTTTTGGGAAACTTAAGTAAAGAATTTCATACTACCTTAGACAGGTAGTATTAATGACTGTGTTAACTATGGCCCTGTAGCAGCTCAGACCTTAGACAGGTACTATTAATGACTGTGTTAACTATGGTCCTGTAGCAGCTCAGTCCTTAGACAGGTAGTATTAATGACTGTGTTAACTATGACCCTGTAGCAGCTCAGACCTTAGACAGGTACTATTAATGACTGTGTTAACTATGACCCTGTAGCAGCTCAGACCTTAAACAGGTAGTATTAATGACTGTGTTAACTATGGCCCTGTAGCAGCTCAGACCTTAAACAGGTAGTATTAATGACTGTGTTAACTATGACCCTGTAGCAGCTCAGACCTTAAACAGGTAGTATTAATGACTGTGTTAACTATGGCCCTGTAGCAGCTCAGACCTTAGATAGGTAGTATTAATGACTGTGTTAACTATGGCCCTGTAGCAGCTCAGACCTTAGATAGGTACTATTAATGACTGTGTTAACTATGGCCCTGTAGCAGCTCAGACCTTAGACAGGTACTATTAATGACTGTGTTAACTATGACCCTGTAGCAGCTCAGACCTTAAACAGGTAGTATTAATGACTGTGTTAACTATGACCCTGTAGCAGCTCAGACCTTAGACAGGTAGTATTAAACAAAATTAGAGCTCCTTGGCTCAATACCGATCAGAACTGTACTAACTGATGACCAAATGAAACATTCAATGAATTGAACACCCTCACTACAATCAAACATGGGGGAGGTTTGATGATGCTCTGGGGTTGCTTTGCTGCCTCTGGTATGGGAGCTTTGAAGGTGTGCAAGACATGAAATGAAATCAGTAGATTATTAAGGTGTTTTTTGGAGGGCAATGTTCGATCCGCTGTCAAACAAAAAATGGGTCTCCGTTTGAAGGTTATGGGTCTTCCAGCAGGACTACAACCATAACACATTTAGACATAGCGTTTCAAATTGTACGGCTCTTTAACTTATTAAACATAACGGTGGTTTTCTTTCTTTGTATTATCTTCTACCCGATTTATTGTGTTTTATTCTACTACATTCCTTTCACATTTCCACAAACTTCAAAGGGTTTTCTTTCAAATGGTACCAAGAATACGCACATCCTTGCTTCAGGGCCTGAGTTACAGGCAGTTAGATTTGGGAATGTCATTTTAGGCGAAAATTGCGGGGGGAAAAAGGGTCCGATCTTTAGTATTATTTTTATAAATACTACAATCATGGATTTTGTTTGATAAGATGGTTGAAGCAGGCACACACATTTTCCCTTTAAAATCTATGTTTTCTACTTGTTCATTTTGTTTTCATTATTACATTTCAGGAGCTGAAGGACCTAACGGAAGAAGGCTTTAAGGAAATAGGAGAATACATGGAGAAAAACAAAAACGCCATTCAAAGTAACGATAATCCAACTCCTCAAAACAATGTCTCCAAAATGTTGGATGGAGTTGGGACTATTTGTTCCTTTGTTCCTGGCGTTGGCACTGCGATTGGGGGCGGTCTTATCGCCAGTGCCAAAGCTCTAGACTACGCTTCAGAACTCGTAAAGTAACTGTCAGATTTTTATAAAATGTGACCAATTATTAATAAAAATATGAGGGAAATGTTTTCCTTAAAAAAAAAAAAAATGGTAATTAGGTTTGTTTTCTGTGTTGGTGTGGGTCTGTACAGAAACAGAAGGGTGTGAGTGTATACCAGTCATTGCATATATTCATGCAAGTAGACCACTGATTGGCTAGCTTTGCCAATGATGTAGGATGGCATCATTCTCTATGAGGAAATAGAGCAAATTTTTTTAAAACTGTATGTTTGAGATACAAAGTTTGATGTTGATTAAAAATTATATAAAAAACTCTCCCATTTATGATTTGGCCACAATTCCGAGTATTGGAAGAGTCAACAACAGTATTCCGGTATGAGGTAACAGAATATGTACGATTTACACTGGACAGTTACTTTAAAGGGGCAACAGCCCAAATTAATATTGTACTTTGTAATGGAAACAAATAAGCGGCACTTGGCCAGCTGAAGGCCAGGCACCTCAGGTTGTTCTTGGCCAGCTGAAGGCCAGGCACCTCAGGCTGTTCTTGGCCAGCTGAAGGCCAGGCACCTCAGGCTGTTCTTGGCCAGCTGAAGGCCAGCTGAAGGCCAGGCACCTCAGGCTTTTCTTGGCTAGCTGAAGGCCAGGCACCTCAGGCTTTTCTTGACTAGCTGAAGGCCAGGCACCTCAGGCTTTTCTTGGCTAGCTGAAGGCCAGGCACCTCAGGCTGTTCTTGGCTAGCTGAAGGCCAGGCACCTCAGGCTGTTCTTGGCTAGCTGAAGGCCAGGCACCTCAGGCTGTTCTTGGCTAGCTGAAGGCCAGGCACCTCAGGCTGTTCTTGGCTAGCTGAAGGCCAGGCACCTCAGGCTGTTCTTGGCTAGCTGAAGGCCAGGCACCTCAGGCTGTTCTTGGCTAGCTGAAGGCCAGGCACCTCAGGCTGTTCTTGGCCAGCTGAAGGCCAGGCACCTCAGGCTGTTCTTGGCTAGCTGAAGGCCAGGCACCTCAGGATGTTCTTGGCTAGCTGAAGGCCAGCTGAAAGACAGGCACCACAGGCTGTACTTGGCCAGTTGAAGGTCAGGCACCATAAAGGCTGAAATTACATTTGAGCATCTACATATCAATAATGAGATATGCTGATACGTGGATCCATAGTATTATTAAAAAGTAACATAAATTCAACTGATGAACGCTGATTGTTATACGATTAAGGGGGAAACATGACCTTATGAGGGTGGTGCCTGGCCTTAAAGCCACAGTATAATCATTCTATTTGATTTTCCTTTATTCTTCCAGCTTGTCCTTTTCCTTTTAGATTTTTACTGTAAAGTGTATTGCAATTTTAAACAAAGATTGATTTGATTTGATAAACAAACTATGTATAATAATGTTAGCCACAATTTGTTGATTATATCTAATCTAGTAATGATGAGTCGATTATTAACTGTGGAAAAAGACGTTGACAAAGTTTTGCCAAAATGTCTAATGACTTCTAATCGCTTCCATTACTTTATGACAAGTAATGTAACCTTATTGTAAACAGTTACCAAATATGATATCCTTTCAACACGTAAAATAAGACACAGTAAAGATTTGTCTTTAGAAAAAGTTTGATTTAATAATTAACGTTCTAACTACAGTGAAAAGCAGTGATTTGGGGACAGCACTGGATAGCTGTGCCGATCTCAATAATACACTTTCAAATGTAAACAAAATAAAAATCTGCTGAGAAATGTATTTCCTGTTTCTTAAGGTATACAACAGACAAGGTGTACTATGCAGAAATAGAGTCATTTGTATTAGAACACATGTTAAAATGTATCTATTAATGCATTCTAGAACTGAGTTTTGTGTCATTTTGTCAATATCCATGATCACCTCTTCAATCCAGGACGAACAAATGATTGTTAATGTTAACACGGGGGGTACTTAGGATCATCACATGTTGTTGAATTAGTAAGAGCCACAATACCCTTCAAAAGCCTGCACTACGACACTGCACTGAGCCTACACACACACACACACACACACACACACACACACACACACACACACACACACACACACACACACACACACACACACTCCCTCTCTGTCTGTCTGTCTCTTTCTCTCTGTCTCTCTTTCTCTCTCTAAAAAACTATGAACGGGTAAAGGTTTAGCTTTATCAGAAACTTGTCCTCTATCCAGGGCATGATGAGAAGTGTATTTATGCAGGAATAGATACCATTATGTTAGTACTCTAACAACTATGAACGGGTAAAGGTTTAGCTTTATCAGAAACTTGTCCTCTATCCAGGGCATGATGAGAAGTGTATTTGTGCAGGAATAGATACCATTATGTTAGTACACTATAATCAATGTCCTTCCTAGTCCTTTATTCCTGCTTGTTTAAAGACATGTTGGCACCATATCCGTGCAACACCTCTTTAATCCAGGGCATGAAGAAAGGGATTTTCATGAACACATGAGGATATTGGGAATCATCACATCTCTCAAGATAATTAAAAGCAACGATACCCCGTGCCTTGTTGTTACAAATAAGAGGTCCCCCTGAATCTCCCTGGAACACAAAACAACAGGAATTAGAGAAGAGACATACAGAAGTGAGATTGTGAAAGGAGAATAAGTGAACACTTCCAAGTCTGTTTTAGTGTTTCAGTACAGTAATGTTACAGATAAATAAACACTGCATATCTGATCAACTAAAACCTGTACTGGTTGTCCTCTACAGCATGTTGTTTCTACCATTACTATAATCATTTGATCCAAATGTAATTTAGTTACCTGACAAAATCCTTTCCCTTCGGTAGAACGAGTGCACATCATTTGTTTTTTGTCAAAGTATTTCTGCCACACCTTCTTGCATTCAGAGACATCCTCCACCGTCACCGCCACTTCCATCAAAACGCCAGAACCCTGGTTGTTGTTCGAGTTAGTCTTGCCCCAACCAGCTACGGAGCATTTGGGGGATGCTGGGAAATGTTCTTCCTCCTTTGGGAGTCCAATGACCTTCACATACTCGGTTAGACGAGCTGTGGTCCTTAACTATAAGAGGAAAAAAATAAAATAAAATTAGATTCAATTATTATATTCTATTTGTATAATTCAGAATAAACCTTGAATAAAACTGTATAAATATTCATGTCAGTGAAGATAATCAGTATCAATTGAATGCATTTCTTATAAGGCCCTGCATTCAATTAAAGTTCATACGAAATAAGTACTACATACTGTAGAAAGGAGACGTTAGGGGTGTCTTGAAGATTACCTTCAGTAGCATGACGTCATAACTGATCTGCGTTGCATTCTCATGTAATGGATGCCGAAGGTAATGGGACACCTGAACTTTCTGACAACTCTTCTTCCACTTCTTTAAGTCGTGGGCTCCAAGCACCACCGTTAAAGGATAAGCACTAACAGATAATCAAAACGGGTCGCAAGACATAGAATGAAATAGGTGTAGAAGCACGGTGGCTAGGAAAAACTCCCTAGAAAGGCCAAAACCTAGGAAGAAACCTAGAGAGGAACCATACTATGTGGGGTGGAGATTATAACAGAACAAGACATAGAATGAAATAGGTGTAGAAGCACGGTGGCTAGGAAAAACTCCCTAGAAAGGCCAAAACCTAGGAAGAAACCTAGAGAGGAACCGGGCTATGTGGGGTGGAGATTATAACAGAACATGGCCAAGATGTTCAAATGTTCATAAATGACCAGCATGGTCGAATAATAATAAGGCAGAACAGTTGACATAGAATGAAATAGAAGAATTCCTCAAGAGACGTAACAAGATGCAACAAAACAAATTGCACCTGGATTCATTTGTTGTCTACGACAAAGAAAGACTCACTTCCTTAAGCAGTGTGCTGAAGTCAGGACAAAGTCCTCCCGGATGAGCATTCCTCCACAAACATGGTGTCCTCTGTGTTGCAGAGAGACCATATAGGGCCTTGAGTGGGGCTTAGCTATCTTACCACCCACAATACCACTCTCAGAGGCTCCTTGGAAGGAGGAGGAAAGAGGATATCATGTTAACTATGTCTTCTGGGACATACAAGCAGCAAAACAACAACATCATTTGTGTTCAATTTGGTTAACAATTAGCTAACTTCTTTACTGTCTGCTACCAAGTGATTATTTTAGGGAATAATCAGCTGTACCTTCTTTACTAGCTAGTTCTTATATAGAGAATAATCAGCTATACCTTCTTTACTAGCTGGTTCTTATATAGAGAATAATCAGCTATACCTTCTTTACTAGCTGGTTCTTATATAGAGAATAATCAGCTATACCTTGTTTACTAGCTGGTTCTTATATAGAGAATAATCAGCTATACCTTCTTTACTAGCTGGTTCTTGTATAGAGAATAATCAGCTATACCTTCTTTACTCACTGGGTCTTCGTAGATATATAATGTATAGAATAGATCAACTCACCAGCAGAGGAAAGGAGTTGGAGGAGGATGAGGAGGTTCAGGTACATGGTGGTGGACTGGCAGAGATCTAGATGATTTGAGAGACTGCAGGTTTCTCCTCTCTATTTAAACCACATTTTAAAACCGCCCCTTCCCCCTTTCTCCTCTCCATACCCCCCACAAACACTCATTCATACTGAAAGTGAAAGCTGAGGTAAGGTGAGATGGAGTGGAAATATCACACATTTTTAAGTTGGTTGTAAGTGGCCTCAGATGCTCCATACAAAAAAAACACCTTTTAAAATACAGTACATCATCCGTATGTCTCTTTAGAATGTCATTCATGTCCCTAACCTGTCAGGACCTCAACAGGAACAGGAACATTAGAAATGCTTCTCTTACTATACAATTCAACCAATAATTACCTTGCTTACTTATCACTGAGCACTTTGTAGTTGTAAATCCCAGGTTACACAGCTGTAACACACGATGGGGTATGGTGTGGGCAGGGATTTTTCCTACAACCAATCATGTGATTCAATTTTTCTTTCGAACCAATCAGGTGAGGTGTTGTCTCTCTATATATAGGCCTACCTCCTTTCCAACCCCCCACCTTCCTCCTTCCACACGCCTCCCTCCACACACATACACACACAGTGAAAGGGGGCTGGTGGTCTTAGCAGATTATTCATACTGAAAGTGAAAGCTGAGGTAAAAGTAGATGGAGTGGAAATATCACTCATTTTAAGTCGATTGTCAGTGGTGAGTGGTCTCAGATGAAGCAGAAATAATCGTTTTAAATAAAGTAAAAGACCATCTGAATGTCTGCTCAGATATCCTCCTTTTCTTTCCATTCATGTCCCTAACTAGCCTGTCAGGACCTAAACCGAAACAAGACTAGGATGTTTTCAAATCCTCCACTTTTTTATCAAATTGAACCAATAACCTCACTACTTTCTTAGTCAATGAGTGTGGAAAGCACTGAATTTGCTTTTAGCCACACAAGTTTACACTCCAGACCCCCCACCCAAATAAACAAAAAAACACTCCATAATATCCCAGTACAGTACAGTAGGTCAACAGTACAATACAGTACAGTAGGTCAACAGTACAATACAGTACAGTAGGTCAACAGTACAATACAGTACAGTAGGTCAACAGTACAATACAGTACAGTTGGTCAACAGCACAGTAGAGTAGGTCAACATTCCAGTACATGACAATAGGTCAACAGTACAATACAGTACAGTAGGTCAACAGTACAATACAGTACAGTAGGTCAACAGTACAATACAGTACAGTTGGTCAACAGCACAGTAGAGTAGGTCAACATTCCAGTACATGACAATAGGTCAACAGTACAATACAGTACAGTAGGTCAACAGTACAATACAGTACAGTAGGTCAACAGCACAGTAGAGTACAGTTGGTCAACAGCACAGTAGAGTAGGTCAACATTCCAGTACATGACAATAGGTCAACAGAACAGTAGGTCAACAGTACAGTATATTAGGTCAACAGTACAATACAGTGGGTCAACAATACAGTATATTACAGTGGGTCAACAGTACAGTACAGGATGGTAGGTCAACAGTGGACCAAGTTGCGCAGCGTTCTGCATCTGCATCTGCAGTGCTCGTGGCATTACTACAGACCCGGGTTCGATCCCGGGCTCCCAATCACTAATTAACTCAATCAATAATTAACATCACTAGGGTAGGGGGCACTATTTTCACCTCTGGATGAAAAGCGTGCCCAAAGTGAACTGCCTGCTACTCAGGCCCAGAAGCTAGGATATGCATATAATTAGTAGATATGGATAGAAAACATTCCAAAGTTTCTAAAACTATTACAATAATGTCTGTGAGTATAACAGAACTGAAATCGCAGGCGAAAACCTGAGAAAAAAATCCATCCAGGAAGTGGGATTTTGTTATGTTTGTAGTTTTCCATTGACTGCCTACACAGATTCCATTGACTTAGGACTTCCTATAGGTTCCACTAGATGTCACCAGTCTTTAGAAACTGTTTCAGGGTTGTGTTCTGAAAAATGAGGGAGTAAGACCACTCTGAGTGAGTCAACACTACAGTGTTGTCCGGTTGAAATATTATTGATTACTATGACTAAAAACAGCCTGAGGATTGATTATAAACATCGTTTAACATGTTTCTACAAACTTTATTGACACTTTCAGATTTTTCGTCTGCCTGTTGGGACTGACTTTGAGCCTGTGGATTACTCAACAAAACACGCAAACAAAACTGAGGTTTTTGAATATAAAGAGTGACTTTATCGAACAAAATTAACATTTATTGAGTAAATGGGAGTCTTTTGAGAGCAAACACATGAAGATAATCAAAGGTAAGTGATTAATTTTATCGTTATTTCTGACTTGTGTAACTCCTCTACTTGGCTGGTAACTGTTTGTAATGATTTGTCTGCTGGGCACTGTTCTCAGATAATCGCATGGTATGCTTTCACCGTAAAGCCTTTTTGAAATCTGACAACGTGGTTGGATTAACAAGAAGTTAATCTTTAAAACGATGTACAACCGATGTATGTTTTATGAATTTTTAATGATTATTTCTGTTTTTGAATATGGTGCTCTGCAATTTCACTGGATGTTGGCCAGGTGGGACGCTCCCGTCCCACACCCCCTAGAGAGGTTAACAGACCTTTTCCAGCCAAAACTCTAACACGTTTGAAAAAGTGAATACTGGAACAATATTTCTAACATAAGAATGCTGAGAATGGTCAGTGGGGAGCTGTAAAAAACTTAATGTCGGTTTTCATTTTGTGACCTCATTAAAAATTGTAAGGACGAAATACTGTCACTTGGAAAGTATATCCCATTAATCTGTCAAGTTTCCATCCAAAACGTTACACATAAAATTTGAAAAAGGATGAACGTATTTTTGTTAAGATAGGCATGTGATTTTAGGAGTCATAAGAGATAACTTGCAATCATATCCTTTGCACAGTAAGTAGCCACACCCAGAGTGAGGTCAGAAGAGCATGTCAGCCTGATGGAACCGTCCTTTTCCACCAGAGTGCTTAAAAGAACTGGACAAGAATGAACATTTCAGACCAGAACATTGGCAGGTTGCAGCAGTTCGTGTAAAGTTGTCTGAATCTTGAATAATCAACACGAGGTGTAGGCGAGAAGCTCAACTCGCAGACAATCACTGGTACGGCTGATTAGCTGTCCTAAGTCAAATATTGAGAAAAGCAAATCTTAGAGGGACCACCATACTACTCTTCAAACCATCCCATCTTATTACGAGTCTCAAATCACCGGATTCTCCTACCATCAACACCAATGGGAACCGTCAACACAACGGTCTATCTTCCAGAGTGAACAACAGTCGAAGAGATGTTCCCGGACGCTTTCGGACAATCAGAGCCTTACAAGCATGCCGCTGAAAGCATCCTTTCTATGGAGGTTCTGACAGAGATAAACAAAGGCACTCACATGTAAATACATTCATGATTTCTTATTTCCGGACGGGCGGCTGTTCGTGTGCAAAATATATGATTCATGTGAGAATGGTTCTAAAATGTATCCATGATAAGTGTCCCTTTTTTCTTTTCACGTGGCTGAGGGTGCGCACCTCGTTATTTATCTCCGGTAATGAACATACTACATTCCGTCTTAAATGTTATTGTTTATTTACGTATTAGGGTACCTGAGGATTTATTAGAAACGGTGTTTGACTTGTTTGGATGAAGTTTATTGGCATGTTGAACGAGGGAAACCAGTGGATCAAGCACGTCAACTAACTTCTAACTTCTATAACTTTTTTGTGATATGAAAAAGGACTTTATCGAACAAAACAACCATTTGTTATGTAGCTGGGACCCTTGGGATTGCATACAGAGGAAGATCATCAAAGGTAAGTGATTTCTTTTTTCGCTATTTCTGACATTTGTGATGCCTCTGCTTGTTTAGAAAATGTTTGTAATGCTTTTGTATGCGGGGCGCTGTCCTCAGGTAATCGCACAGCATGTTTTCACCATAAAGCTTTTTTGAAATCTGACAAAGTGGCTGGATTAACAAGAAGTTAAGCTTTTAAATGATGTAAGACACTTATATTTTCATGAATGCTTAATATTACGAATTTTGTATTTTGAATTTCGCTTTATGCAATTTCACCGGATGTTGTTGAGGTGGGGCGCGAGCGGCACACCTAGACCTAAGAGGTAATAAATGGCCATGTGCTCTTATAATCTCCACCCAGCACAGTCAGAAGAGACTGGCCATGCCTCAGTCTTGTTGCTCTCTATGTTTCTTCCTAGGTTCCTGCCTGTCTAGTGAGTTCAAACCCCCTCGCAGCCTGGTTCCTCTCTAGGTTTCTTCCTAGGTTCCTGCCTTTCTAGGGAGTTCAAACCCCCCCCCCCACAGCCTGGTTCCTCTCTAGGTTTCTTCCTTGGTTCCTGCCTTTCTAGGGAGTTCAAATCCCCTCACAGCCTGGTTCCTCTCTAGGTTTCTTCCTTGGTTCCTGCCTTTCTAGGGAGTTCAAATCCCCTCAAAGCACAGTTGGTCAACAGTACAGTACATAAAAGTCGCTCAACATTACAGTACAGGACAGGATAGTAAGTCAACAGGACAGTAGATCAACAGTACAGTACAGAACATTAGGTCAAAAGTACACAGTGCTTAATTTCAGCTGGATCCGGCAGGAAACAGGATCCGACACCTCTCTGTTTCGTTCCGGGAACCGATTTGGCCGGATTCAGCATCTCTTGTGGCATGAAAAGTAATAGTAACTTTCTACAATGTAAAAAATGTGAATAAAGGCGATCAAAGTTAATTCGAGTTGCCTTTTCGTTATTTAGATTTACTGCCTGGGCCTGATATTTTAAGAGTTGATTTGGGTTGGCCGGGCTTACGGTTTGCGTAACATTGTAAGCTATATTTGAGACCAACATGTTGCCATGGCTACGTGAGAAGCTCACCTGTATCTCTCACAGATCAACTCTCATCTCTCCAGCGTTGCATTGAATAATTTTTTTCCTTTCTAGAATCATAGCCGAGCGGCTCGGTGGACGTGAGAGGATGTACTTTTCTCAGCTTCTCGCCAGAGCGTTGAAACATTTCATTTGTTTGTTCCAAAACAAACAGATCAAAACACCACTCTATAACCTGAGACTCCAGATCGGGTCACTCACAGAGGAGAGGTGAGAGAAGGTGAGAAAGAGTGTGAAAGACCTGCAAATGTCACCGTAAAGTTGTTTCCGGAGAATGTATTGCCTAGCAACAGAGACCACGTTGAGCTGGGTGAGTTTGGGGTCCTGTCTATTTCTGAGACGGTGTTGGTTCACAGAACAACAACAGGAAAAGCACAGAGGTGGATGGTGGTTTCTCAATAACTAGGTGAGAGGTAGACATATATGACAGGTTTCAGTGGAACAGAAGAGGACAGGCCACACAATCTTAGACACACGCACGCACGCACACACGCGCACACACACACACACACACACACACACACACACACACACACACACACACACACACACACACACACACACACACACACACACACACACACACACACAGGGTCAAAAGTCTATACAGTCATCTATGGTCATTTTGCTGTATTTCAGCCTGCATTTTAAATACAGTAGATTGAATGTTGTGTCACTGGCCTACACACAATACCAAATGACTGTAAAGGGGAATTTTGTTTGTTGAACATTTTAGAAATTAATTAAATTGTGAAGCTGATATGTCTTGAATCAACGAGTATTCAACCCCTTTGTTAAGGCAAGCCTAAATAAGTTCAGCACACGCAAAATCCTAGAGGAAAACCTGGTTCAGTCTGCTTTCCAACACACTGGGAGATAAATTCACCTTTCACATGGACAATAACCTGAAACACAATTCCAAATCTATACGGGAGTTGCATACCAACAAGACTTTGAATGTTCCTGAGTGACAGAGTTAAAGTTTTGTCTTAAATCAGCTTGAACATCTATTGCAAGACTTGCAAATGGCTGTCTTTCAATGACCAACAATCAACTTGGCAGAGCTTGAAGAATTTTTTAAAGAATAATGGGCAAATATTGTAACAGTCTAATGAAGTATACCCCTGGATTTACAGTCTAATGAAGTATACCTCTGGATTTACAGTCTAATGAAATATACCCCTGAATTTACAGTCTAATGAAATATACCTCTGGATTTACAGTCTAATGAAGTATACCCCTGGATTTACAGTCTAATGAAGTATACCTCTGGAATTACAGTCTAATGAAGTATACCCCTGGATTTACAGTCTAATGAAGTATACCCCTGGATTTACAGTCTAATGAAGTATACCCCTGGATTTACAGTCTAATGAAGTATACCCCTGGATTTATAGTCGAATGAAATATACCCCTGGATTTACAGTCTAATGAAGTATACCCCTGGATTTACAGTCTAATGAAGTATACCCCTGGATTTACAGCCTAATGAAATATACCTCTGGATTTACAGTCTAATGAAGTATACCTCTGGATTTACAGTCTAATGAAATATACCCCTGGATTTACAGTCTAATGAAGTATACCCCTGGATTTACAGCCTAATGAAGTATACCCCTGGATTTACAGTCTAATGAAGTATACCCCTGGATTTACAGTCTAATGAAATATACCCCTGGATTTACAGTCTAATGAAGTATACCCCTGGATTTACAGTCTAATGAAATATACCCCTGGATTTACAGTCTAATGAAGTATACCCCTGGATTTACAGTCTAATGAAGTATACCTCTGGATTTACAGTCTAATGAAGTATACCCCTGGATTTGCAGTCTAATGAAGTATACCCCTGGATTTACAGTCTAATGAAGTATACCCCTGGATTTACAGTCTAATGAAGTATACCTCTGGATTTACAGTCTAATGAAGTATACCCCTGGATTTGCAGTCTAATGAAGTATACCCCTGGATTTACAGTCTAATGAAATATACCTCTGGATTTACAGTCTAATGAAGAATTCCGCTGGATTTACAGTCTAATTTTTATTTTACCTTTATTTAACTAGGCAAGTCAGTTAAGAAAAAATTATTATTTTCAATGACGGCCTAGGAACAGTGGGTTAACTGCCTTGTTCAGGGGCAGAACGACAGATTTGTACCTTGTCAGCTCGGGGGTTTGAACTTGTATCCTTCCGGTTACTAGGCCAACGCTCTAACCACTAGGCTACCCTGCCGCCCCATGATGTATACCTCTGGATATAAAAAGTATTTATGTACAACTGCCTTCCGGTTACTAGTCCAACGCTCTAACCACTAGGCTACGCTGCCGCCCCTCCACTCTAACCACTAGGCAACACTGCCGCCCATTCACTCTAACCACTAGGCTACGCTGCTGCCCCTCCACTCTAACCACTAGGCTACCCTGCCGCCCCTCCACTCTAACCACTAGGCTACGCTGCCGCCCCTCCACTCTAACCACTAGGCTACCTGCCACCCCTCCACTCTAACCACTAGTCTACCCTGCCGCCCCCTACTCTAACCACTAGGCTACCTGCCACCTCTACACTCTAACCACTAGGCTACCCTGCCGCCCCTTCACTCTAACCACTAGGCTACCTGCCGCCCCTTCACTCTAACCACTAGGCTACCTACCGCCCCTTCACACAAACTTCAAGATTTGAGTGTTTCAAGATTAATCTTTCAAGCATTCTGTTACATCAATGTATTAGGGGTAAATGAAAGGATTGATGCAGACAATGACTAAGCATTGACAATATTTTAAAATCACTAGTTAATTAACAAATACAAATATTAAAAAATTATATTATCCTAAAGTACAAAAATGTATTTTTACAAATGTTACATGGGTTCAACATGCAACATATTAACCACTGTGTCACAAAGATTTGGCTTTAGAAAACATTGTATTTCATTGTAGTAAAAGCAGTAATTGATTAAAAACACACAAAAAAACAGAGAATGTGGGACATGCCATTACTGTACAGCTACACCAATCAAAACGGAAAGAAAAAAAGACATACAATATGCAATGTGCCTTATTAAGCAGACCTGTACAGGTAACTGCCAAAGTAAAGGAAACACCAACACAAAGTGTCTTAATAGGGTCATTGGGCCTCCACCAGAACAACTTCAATCCACCTTGGTATAGATTCTACAACTGTCTGGAACTCTATTGGAGGGATGTGACATCCTTCTTCCACGAGAAATGCCATCATTTGGTGTTTTGTTGACGGTGGTGGAAAACGCTGGTGTCAGGAGTCGCTCCACAATCTCCCGTAAAGTGTTCAATTGGGTTGAGATCTGGTGTCTGAGACGGCTATGACATGGTTTACATCGTTTTTCATGCTCATCAAATCATTCAGTGACCACTCGTGCCCTGTGGATGGCGGCATTGTCATTCTTTGTATTCATTGCCATGGTAGCCAAAATAATGGTCTGCCCAGCATTTTTCTACATGTGAACATAATCATGATGTTAATTGCTTAATCAACTCAGGAACCACACCTTTGTGGAAGTGTATGTTTCAAAATCATTTGTATCCCTCAATTACTCAAGAGTTTCCACTATTTTGGCAGTTACCTGTATATTCGTACACAACAAGTTATGCATTTATGATATATCTGTAAATGCATGCATTATTTTTATATGTATATATATATTTTTTTTATAGCTATCCATTAATCACCTCTTCAATCCAGGACTTAAAGAAGGAAATATTTATGTACACACGGGGGAATTTACCATCATCACATTTCAGTGGATTACGAAAAGAAGTAACAATACCCTGTGCCACGTTCTTGTTCTTGCAAATAACAGGTCCGCCTGAATCTCCCTGGGAAACATTAAAACAAACATTTGTAAGTAAGTAGTGTATTGTACATACTGCTGGAACAGAAAAAAGAGAGCTCATCTTTTTTTCCAACTAACACCTCTTATCATTCCATGTTGTTTCAAACTGTACTCGTCAAATTTACTCGATTCAAAAATGTACTTGATTCCAAAATTTACTTGATTCAAACATTTACTTGATTCAAATATTTACTTGATTCAAAAATATACTTGATTCAAAAATTTACTTGATTCAAATAATTACTTGATTCAAAAATGTACTTGATTCAAATAATTACTTGATTCAAATATTTACTTGATTCAAAAATTTACTTGATTCAAATAATTACTTGATTCAAAAATTTACTTGATTCAAATAATTACTTGATTCAAATATTTACTTGATTCAAAAATGTACTTGATTCAAATATTTACTTGATTCAAAAATGTACTTGATTCAAATATTTACTTGATTCAAAAATGTGTAATTTACCTGACAAAAGCCTTTCTGTCCATCATCAGTGCATATCATTTGGCTACTTATAAAGTAATCTTTCCACTTTTTTACGCATTCAAAGTTGAACTGCATTGTGACTTCAACTTCCATCAATACATCTGCAGCACCAGATGTTTTATCTGGTGAAGTCTTGCCCCAGCCAGCGACAGAGCACTTGGTTCTGGCTGGGATACGTTTATCTTTATTGGGTAGTCCAATGACCTTCACATACTCGTTCAGAACGGCGTTGGCATGTAACTGTAAAAGATAAACATGATATGAATTAGATTCTAATGAACCACTTAAAAACAGGTAGAAGCTGTGGATGAAATGGGGGGGGGGGGTAAATATAATATCTACAAGTATCACTTGACCAGCTAAGGTGGAACAAAGAGCCAAAAGTGGCTCACTAGACCGATATTAATGATGTTGATGTCTGTAAGCAGGACATTGTGTATGATAAAGTAATATCAGGGAGTTTACCGTCCTAACAAAAAAACATTAAGAATAGAGAATAGAGAAAGGAAATGTGTCTGAGACATTCCTTCAGTAGCATGATGTCGTAACTTAACTGCGTTATATTCTCATGTAAGGGATGCCGATGGTAATGTGACACTTTCCTCTCTTGCCGACTCTTCTTCTCTTCTTTGGTTAGGTTGTGAGCTCCAAGAACCACCGTTAAAGGATAAGCACTAAAAAACAAATCGAAACGAGTCTCATTAAACCACAAGACAGTCAACATTGAGTTATTACTCATGATGCATTTGTATTCGTTGTTGACTCACTCTTTCAAGCAGTGTGCTGAAGTCAGGACAAAGTCCTCCCGGATGAGCATTCCTCCACAAACATGGTGTCCTCTGTGTTGCAGAGAGACCATATAGGGCCTTGAGTGGGGCTTAGCTATCTTACCACCCACAATACCACTCTCAGAGGCTCCTTGGAAGGAGGAGGAAAGAGGATACCATGTTAACTATGTCTTCTGGGACATACAAGCAGCAAAACAACAACATCATTTGTGTTCAATTTGGTTAACAATTAGCTACCTTCTTTACTGTCTGCTACCAAGTGATTATTTTAGGGAATAATCAGCTGTACCTTCTTTACTAGCTGGTTCTTATATAGAGAATAATCAGCTATACCTTCTTTACTAGCTGGTTCTTATATAGAGAATAATCAGCTATACCTTCTTTACTAGCTGGTTCTTATATAGAGAATAATCAGCTATACCTTCTTTACTAGCTGGTTCTTATATAGAGAATAATCAGCTATTCCTTCTTTACTAGCTGGTTCTTGTATAGAGAATAATCAGCTATACCTTCTTTACTAGCTGGTTCTTATATAGAGAATAATCAGCTATACCTTGTTTACTAGCTGGTTCTTATATAGAGAATAATCAGCTATACCTTCTTTACTAGCTGGTTCTTATATAGAGAATAATCAGCTATACCTTCTTTACTAGCTGGTTCTTATATAGAGAATAATCAGCTATACCTTGTTTACTAGCTGGTTCTTATATAGAGAATAATCAGCTATACCTTCTTTACTAGCTGGTTCTTATATAGAGAATAATCAGCTATACCTTCTTTACTAGCTGGTTCTTCGTAGATATATAATGTATAGAATAGATCAACTCACCAGCAGAGGAAAGGAGTTGGAGGAGGATGAGGAGGTTCAGGTACATGGTGGTGGACTGGCAGAGATCTAGATGATTAGAGAGACTGCAGGGCTCTCCTCTCTATATATACCACCTTAATGTCACCCCCCCGCCCCCTTCCATACTACCCACATCCACAGCAAGAAGGTGTTTGGTGGTCTAGCCGATTATACGTACTGAAAGTGAAAGCTGAGGTAAAAGTAGATGGAGTGGAAATATCGCTCATTTTAAGTTGATTGTCAGTGGTGAGTGGTCTCAGATGAAGCAGAAATAACCGTTTTAAATAAAGTAAAAGACCATCTGAATGTCTGCTCAGACATCTTCCTTTTCTTTCCATTCATGTCCCTAACTAGCCTGTCAGGACCTAAACCGAAACAAGACTAGGATGTTTTGAAATCCTCCACTTTTTTATCAAATTGAACCATTAACCTCACTACTTTCTTAGACAATGAGTTTGGAAAGCATATTTACACAAACATTACTACAAACGTTATTTTGCTTTTCGACACACACTGAGTATACAAAAAATTAAGAAAACTTTCCATGATTTTGACTGACAAGGTGAATCCAAGTGAAAGCTATGATCCCTTATTGATGTCACTTATTAAATCATCTTCAATCTCTTGCAATAACATCTGCTAACCATGTTGTATGTGACCAACAAAATTTGATTTGATTTGAGATGAAAGGGAGGAGAAAGATTAAAGAAGGATTTTTAAACCTTAAGACAATTGAGACATGGATTGTGTACATGTGCCATTCAGAGGGTGACTGGGCAAGACAAAAGATTGAAGTGCTGGGGTACGGTAGTAGGTGACAGGCGCACCGGTTTGAGTGTGTCAAGAACTGCAACACTGCTTCCAGATGGCCTCCTGGATGGCCTCCCGGATGGAGCAGTGGTCTAAGGCACTGTCTATAGCTGTGCCACCAGAGATTCTGGGTTTGAGCCCAGGCTCTGTCGCAGCCGGCCGTGACCAGGAGGCCCAAGGGGTGGCACAAAATTGTCCCAGCGTCATCCGGGTTAGGGAGGGTTTGGCCGGGCAGGGATATCCTTGTCTCATCGCGCACTAGCGACTCCTGTGACGGGCCAGGTGCAGTGCAAGCTAACCAGGTGCACAGTGTTTCCTCCGACACATTGGTGCGGCTGGCTTGTGTCAAGAAGCAGTGCGGCTTGGTGAATGGGCACATGGCTCTCGACCTTCGCCTCTCCTGAGTCCGCACGGGAGTTGCAGCGATGAGACAAGACTGTAACTACTACCAATTGGATAACACAAAATTGGGGATTTTTTTTTCTTCCCGTGTGTTTCAAGAATGGTCCACCACCCAAAGGACATCCAGCCAACTTGACACAACTGTGGGAAGCATTGGAGTCAACATGGGCGCAGCATTTCTGTGGAACATTTACAACAGTAGGCCAACAGTACAATGTGTGTCGAAAAGCAAAATAAGGTTTGTAGTAATGTTTGTGTAAATATGCTTTCCACACTCATTGTCTAAGAAAGTGGTGAGGTTAATGGTTCAGTTGGCCTACTGTAGTACAGTAGGTCAACAGCACAGTAGTAGGTCAGCAGTTCAGTATAGTAGAGTAGGTCAAAAGTACAATACAGTAGATCAACTGTACAGTACAGTAGGTCAACAGTACAGTCGGTCAACAGTACAGTTCAGTACAGTACAGTACAGTAGGTCAACATAACAGTAGGTCAACAGTACAGTAGGTCATCAATACAGTACAGCACAGTACAGTAGGTCAACAGAACAGTAGGTCAACAGTACAGTAGGTCATCAATACAGTACAGCACAGTACAGTAGGTCAACAGTACAGTAGGTCATCAATACAGTACAGCACAGTACAGTAGGTCAACAGAACAGTAGGTCAACAGTACAGTAGGTAAATAATACAGTACAGTTGGTCAACAATACAGTAGGGCAAGTAGGTAGGTTAACTGTACAGTAGGTCAACAGTACAGTACAGTACAGTACAGTACAGTACAGTACAGAACAGAACAGTAGGTCAACAGTACAGTAGGTCAAGTAGGTAGGTTAACTTGTTATGGCTGCAATCCCGACATCGGGATAAGTGTCATCAACAACCGCTGAATAGCATAGCGCTACATTCAATAAATATTACTACAAGTATTTATATTCATGAAATCACAAGTGCAATATAGGAAAACACACCTTAGACTATTATTAATCCACCTGTTGTGTCAGATTTTGAAATTATGCTTTACAGCGAAAGCAATCCCAGCGTTTGTGTAAGTTTATCGATCACACTATAAAACATTAAGTACACTTAGCATCAGGAAGCTTGGTCACGAAAATCAGAAAAGCAATCAAATTAATCGTTTACCTTTGATGATCTTCCGATATTTTCACTCACGAGACTCCCAGTTACACAACAAATGTTCTGTTTGTTCCATAAAGATGATTTTTATATCCAAAATACCTCCGTTTGTTTGTCGCGTTATGTTCAGAAATCCACAGGAAAGAGCGGTCACGACAACGCAGATGAAAATTCCAAATAGTTTCCACAATGTCCACAGAAACATGTCAAACGTTTTTTATAATCAATCCTAAGGTTGTTTTTAAAATATATAATTGATAATATATCAACCGCATGTCTTTTACAGTAGGAGAGGGAAAAACAAAGGCTGTCCAAACTCTGTTGCGTGAGCAAAACTCATGTGACCACTTGACACGATGTTATCGTTCTGGCTCATTTTTCAAAATAAAAGCCTGAAACTATGTCTGAAGACTGTTGACACCTTGAGGAAGCGATAGGAAAAGGGATCTGGTTCATATCCCTTTAAATCCAGCAAAGGGAGGCTAATGGAACACAGTTTTCAAAATAGAAGCCACTTCCTGTTTTGATTTTCCTCTGGGTTTCGCCTGCAATATCAGTTCTGTTATACTCACAGACAATATTTTGACAGTTTTGGAAACTTTAGAGTGTTGTCTATCCAATACTAATAATAATATGCATATATTAGCAACTGAGACTGAGGAGCTGGCCGTTTACAATGGGCCCCTTTTCATCCAAGCTATTCAATACGGCCCCTGCAGCCATAAAAAGTTAACTGTACAGTAGGTCAACAGTACAATAGGTCAACAGTACAGTATAGCAGGTCAACAGTACATTAGAGTAGGTCAACAGTAAAATAGGTCAACAGTAGGTCAAGTACAGTACAGTAGGTTAACAGTACAGTACAGTAGGTTAACAGTACAGTAGGTTAACAGTACAGTAGAGAAGGTCAACAGTACAGTAGAGTAGGTCAAGTACAGTAGAGTAGGTTAACAGTACATTACAGTAGGTTAACAGTACAGTAGAGTAGGTTGACAGCATCAAATCAAATCAAAATGTATGTGTCACATACACATGGTTAGCAGATGTTAATGCGAGTGTAGCGAAATGCTTGTGCTTCTAGTTCCGACAATGCAGTAATAACCAACAATTAATCTAGCTAAAAATTCCAAAACTGCTACCTTATAGAAACAAGTGTAAGGGGATAAAGAATATGTACATAAAGATATATGATTGAGTGATGGTACAGAGCGGCATAGGCAAGATACAGTAGATGGTATTGAGTGCAGTATATACATATGAGATGAGTATGTAAACAAAGTGGCATAGTTAAAGTGGCTAGTGATACATGTATTACATAAAGATGCAGTAGATGATATAGAGTTCAGTATATACATATACATATGAGGGTATGTAGGGTATGTAAACATTATATTGGTTAGCATTGTTTAAAGTGGCTAGTAATATATTTTACATAATTTCCCATCAATTCCCATTATTAAAGTGGCTGGAGTTGAGTCAGTGTGTTGGCAGCAGACACTCAATGTTAGTGGTGGCTGTTTAACAGTCTGATGGCCTTGAGATAGAAGCTGTTTTTCAGTCTCTTGGTCCCAGCTTTGATGCACCTGTACTGACCTCGCCTTCTGGATGATAGCGGGGTGAACAGGCAGTGGCTCGGGTGGTTGTTGTCCTTGATGATCTTTATGGCCTTCCTGTGACATCGGGTGGTGTAGGTGTCCTGGAGGGCAGGTAGTTTGCCCCCGGTGATGCGTTGTGCAGACCTCACTACCCTCTGGAGAGCCTTACGGTTGTGGGCGGAGCAGTTGCCGTACCAGGCGGTGATACAGCCGGACAGGATGCTCTCGATTGTGCATCTGTAGAAGTTTGTGAGTGCTTTTGGTGACAAGCCGAATTTCTTCAGCCTCCTGAGGTTGAAGAGGCGCTGCTGCGCCTTCTTCACGATGCTGTCTGTGTGGGTGGACCAATTCAGTTTGTCTGTGATGTGTACGCCGAGGAACTTAAAACTTACTACCCTCTCCACTACTGTTCCATCGATGTGGACAGGGGGGTGTTCCCTCTGCTGTTTCCTGAAGTCCACAATCATCTCCTTAGTTTTGTAGATGTTGAGTGTGAGGTTATTTTCCTGACACCACACTCCTAGGGCCCTCACCTCCTCCCTGTAGGCCGCCTCGTCGTTGTTGGTAATCAAGCCTACCACTGTTGTGTCGTCCGCAAACTTGATGATTGAGTTGGAGGCGTGCGTGGCCACGCAGTCGTGGGTGAACAGGGAGTACAGGAGAGGGCTCAGAACGCACCCTTGTGGGGCCCCAGAGTTGAGGATCAGCGGGGTGGAGATGTTGTTGCCTACCTTCACCACCTGGGGGCGGCCCGTCAGGAAGTCCAGTACCCAGTTGCACAGGGCGGGTGACTAGACCCAGGGTCTCGAGCTTGATGACGAGCTTGGAGGGCACTATGGTGTTAAATGCCGAGCTGTAGTCGATGAACAGCATTCTCACATAGGTATTCCTCTTGTCCAGATGGGTTAGGGCAGTGTGTAGTGTGGTTGAGATTGCATCGTCTGTGGACCTATTTGGGCGGTAAGCAAATTGGAGTGGGTCTAGGGTGTCAGGTAGGGTGGAGGTGATATGGTATACACATACCTCTTGTGTCTGAGCCGTTGAATTAAGATTCTACTTTGTCTCTATACTGACGCTTAGCTTGTTTGATTGCCTTGCGGAGGGAATAGCTACACTGTTTGTATTCGGTCATGTTTCCGGTCACCTTGCCCTGATTAAAAGCAGTGGTTTGCACTTTCAGTTTCACAGTACAGTAGAGTAGGTTAACAGTACAGTAGAGTAGAGTAGGTTAACAGTACAGTAGTAGGTCAACAGTACAATAGGTCAACAGTAGTTCAAGTACAGTACAGTAGGTTAACAGTACAGTAGAGTAGGTTAACAGTACAATACAGTAGGTTCACAATACAGTAGAGTAGGTTAACAGTACAGTAGAATAGGTTAACAGTACAGTAGTAGGTCAACAGTACAATAGGTCAACAGTAGGTCAAGTACAGTAGAGTAGAGTAGGTTAACAGTACAGTACAGTAGAGTAGGTTAACAGTACAGTAGAGTAGAGTAGGTTAACAGTACAGTACAGTAGAGTAGGTTAACAGTACAGTAGAGTAGAGTAGGTTAACAGTACAGTAGAGTAGGTCAACAGTACAGTAGAGTAGGTCAACAGTACAGTAGAGTAGGTTAACAGTACAGTAGAGTAGGTTAATGACTGTGTTAACTATGACCCTGTAGCAGCTCAGACCTTAGACAGGTAGTATTAATGACTGTGTTAACTATGACCCTGTAGCAGCTCAGACCTTAGACAGGTAGTATTAATGACTGTGTTAACTATGACCCTGTAGCAGCTCAGACCTTAGACAGGTAGTATTAATGACTGTGTTAACTATGGCCCTGTAGCAGCTCAGACCTTAGACAGGTAGTATTAATGACTGTGTTAACTATGGCCCTGTAGCAGCTCAGACCTAAGACAGGTAGTATTAATGACTGTGTTAACTATGGCCCTGTAGCAGCTCAGTCCTTAGACAGGTAGTATTAATGACTGTGTTAACTATGACCCTGTAGCAGCTCAGACCTTAGACAGGTAGTATTAATGACTGTGTTAACTATGACCCTGTAGCAGCTCAGACCTTAGACAGGTAGTATTAATGACTGTGTTAACTATGGCCCTGTAGCAGCTCAGACCTTAAACAGGTAGTATTAATGACTGTGTTTCTCCACATGTTTCTTCACCAGGATGAGAGTGGTACCTCCAGGATGAGAGTGTAACCTCAATGAGAACAGTGTTATCTCCAGGAAGGTCTGGCCCACCTGTAAAACACTGAGGGTGAAGGTCTGGCCCAGCAGTAGAAACCTGAGGGTGAAGGTCTGGCCCAGCAGTGGAACGCTGAGGGTGAAAGTCTGGCCAACCAGTAGAACCCTGAGGGTGAAGGTCTGGCCCAGCAGTAGAAACCTGAGGGTGAAGGTCTGGCCCAGCAGTAGAACCATGAGGGTGAAGGTCTGGCCCAGCAGTGGAACGCTGAGGGTGAAGGTCTGGCCCAGCAGTAGAAACCTGAGGGTGAAGGTCTGGCCCAGCAGTAGAAACCTGAGGGTGAAGGTCTGGCCCAGCAGTTTGAGAAGGTGGATGTAGTTGGTTTGAGGTTGTGGTACCTGCAGGCCCAACAACAGGACAGGACATGAAAACACCAAAACCCACTGACACACAGAGGAGAGGTGAGAGAAGGTGAGAAAGAGTGTGAAAGACCTGCAAATGTCACCCTATACTTGTTTCCTGAAAACGCATTGCCTAGCAACAGAGACCACGATGAGTTGTGTGGGCTTTAGGGTCCTGTCTATTTCTGAGACAGTGTTTGTTCACAGAACAACAACAGGAAAAGCACAGAGGTGGATGGTGGTTTCTCAACAACTAGGTGAGAGGTACACAAATATGACAGGTTTCAGTGGAACAGAAGAGGACACGCCCCACACACACACACACACACACACACACACACACACACACACACACACACACACACACACACACACACACACACACACACACACACACACACACACACACACACACGTACAGGGTCAAAAGTACAAACATTAACGGAGGAAGAGAGTGCACATAGTCTACACACTTCTACAATTTCGGAAGGCACACTCCTCACAAACTTCAGAATGGGTTTGGTTCTGAGGCCGCTCACACCCCAAACCCTCTGTCTCCTGGTCCTGTGGCCTCACACCCCAGACTCTCTGTCTCCTGGTCCTGAGGCCTCACACCCCAGACTCTCTGTCTCCTGGTCCTGAGGCCTGACACCCCAAACCCTCTGTCTCCTCGTCCTGAGGCCTCACACCCCAGACCCTCTGTCCCCTGGTCCTGAGGCCTCACACCCCAGACCCTCTGTTTCCTGGTACCGAGGCCTCACACCCCAGACTCTCTGTCCCCTGGTCCTGAGGGCTCTCGGCCAGACCTTCTGTCCCCTGGTCCTGACGCCTCTCGCCCAGACCCTCTGTCTCCTGGTCCTGAGGCCTCTTGCCCAGACCCTCTGTCTCCTGGTCCTGAGGCCTCACACCCCAGATTCTCTGTCTCCTGGTCCTGAGGCCTCACACCCCAGACTCTCTGTCTCCTGGTCCTGAGGCCTCTCGCCCAGACCCTCTGTCTCCTGGTCCTGAAGCCTCTTGCCCAGACCCTCTGTCTCCTGGTCCTGAGGCCTCACACCCCAGACTCTCTGTCTCCTGGTCCTGAGGCCTCACATCCCAAACCTTCTGTCTCCTGGTCCTGAGGCCTCACACCCCAGACTCTCTGTCTCCTGGTCCTGAGGCCTCACACCCCAGACCCTCTGTCCCCTGGTCCTGAGGCCTCACACCCCAGACCCTCTGTCCCCTGGTCCTGATGCCTCACACCCCAGACTCTCTGTCTCCTGGTCCTGAGGCCTCACATACCAAACATTCTGTCTCCTGGTCCTGAGGCCTCACACCCCAGACCCTCTGTCTCCTGGTCCTGAGGCCTCTCACCCCAGACTCTCTGTCTCCTGGTCCTGAGGCCTCACACCCCAGACTCTCTGTCTCCTGGTCCTGAGGCCTCTCGCCCAGACCCTCTGTCTCCTGGTCCTGAGGCCTCACACCCCAGACCCTCTGTCCCCTGGTCCTAAGGCCTCACACCCCAGACCCTCTGTCCCCTGGTCCTGAGTCCTCACACCCCAGACCCTCTGTTCCCTGGTCCTGAGGCCTCACACCCCAGACTCTCTGTCTCCTGGTCCTGAGGCCTCACACCCCAGACCCTCTGTCTCCTGGTCCCGAGGCATCACACCCCAGAGAGTAAGTATGATGACAAAGTTCCAGCAGGCCCAACATTTGCCCCTAGTCTGGGACCCTGCTTCAAACTACACATCCCAGTCTTAGCCCTTGTCCCTGTCCCTATACTGCACCTTCTGGACAGTCCATCTCTCTGTGGAGCTGAAGGGACTCGTGGAGGAGGTTTTTTGCTCTGGACGATGAACTCTGAGTGGGATAGTGGGTCGGCCAGCAGACTGTGGTGCAGGTTGAGCTGTGATCTTAGAAGTTGTTGAGGATGAAAATAAAACTGGCCTCCCGTAGAGGAGGGCTGGAAACACTGGCCTAACCTGTAAGAGAACAGGGTGTGTGGCTTTGTTAATCACGTCGGCAATTCTCCTCGTTTGAAATATGTTTGTTGCTATATTCTACATTCATTAAAGCGTAGAAGTAAAAATAATTAATTGTGTTTAGATGTAAAAAAATATATATAAAATCAAAAAATAAATAAATACACGAGTCGACTAAACTGAACAAAAATATAAAAGAGTAAAGAGATATGAAGGTAAAGTGTTGGTCCCATGTTTTATGAGATAAATGAAAAGATACCAGAACTTTCCATACATACAAAAAGCTTATTTCTCTCAAATTTTGTGTACAAAATTTGTTTACATCCCTGTTAGTGAGCATTTCTCCTTTGCCAAGATAATCCAGCTACCTAACAGATAGATCAGTTATCAATTAGATATCAAGAAGCTGATTAAACAGCACGATCATTACACCTCGAGCTGAAGACAATAAAAAGGTCACTGTGTCTTTTGTCACACATCACAATGCCACAGATTGCAATTGGCATGCTGACTGCAGGAATGTCCACCAGAGCTGTTGCCGGAGAATGAAATGTTAATTTCTCTACCATAAAATGTCATTTTAGAGAATGTTGCATGGCATCGTGTGGGCAAGCGGTTTGCTGATGTCAACATTTTGAACAGAGTGCCCCGTGATGGCGGTGGGGTTATGGTATGGATCGGCATAAGCTATGCATCATGACCACAGTTGCATTTTATCTATGGCAATTGTAATGCTCAAAAATACCTTAATGAGGTCCTGAGGCCGGTGTGTGTGGGCGAGAGAAGAGAGCAGAAACACAGCATTAGAAGGGATAGAGGGCAGAAA
Source organism: Oncorhynchus clarkii lewisi (assembly GCF_045791955.1). NCBI lineage: Eukaryota > Metazoa > Chordata > Actinopteri > Salmoniformes > Salmonidae > Oncorhynchus > Oncorhynchus clarkii. The sequence goes on from NC_092149.1 coordinate 85,131,576, forward strand.
CACAGCATTATGAGGGATAGAGGGCAGAAACACAGCATTATGAGGGATAGAGGGCAGAAACACAGCATTATGAGGGATAGAGGGCAGAAACACAGCATTAGGAGGGATAGAGGGCAGAAACACAGCATTATGAGGGATAGAGGGCAGAAACACAGCATTAGGAGGGATAGAGGGCAGAAACACAGCATTATGAGGGATAGAGGGCAGAAACACAGCATTAGGAGGGATAGAGGGCAGAAACACAGCATTAGGAGGGATAGAGGGCAGAAACACAGCATTAGGAGGGATAGAGGGCAGAAACACAGCATTAGGAGGGATAGAGGGCAGAAACACAGCATTAGGAGGGATAGAGGGCAGAAACACAGCATTAGGAGGGATAGAAAGTAGAAACACAGCATTAGGAGGGATAGAGGGCAGAAACACACCATTAGGAGGGATAGAGAGCAGAGAGAGAAAAGTTGCTTTGCGAGGTATTGTAGCTCTACCTGTAAATACATTATCTAAATGATTGATAGTTGGTATTCAGCAGTCATAAAAGTATGCCTTACTTACTTTGAAGAACAACAAAATAGTAAAAACAAAGTTTCAGACAGTACACGTCCCTGTGCCTAAGGTAACCTGCCTAAATGACTAGCGACCCGTAACACTCACGTCCCTGTGCCTAAGGTAACCTGCCTAAATGACTAGCGACCCGTAACACTCACGTCTGTAACCATGAAGTGCTTTGAAAGGATGGCTCACATCAACAACATTGTCCCAGAAACCCTCTCCAATTTGCATACCACCCTAACAGATCCACAGACGATGCTATCTCTATTGCACTCCACACTGCCCTTTCCCACCTGGACAAAAGGAACACCTATGTGAGAATGCTATTCATTGACTGCAGCTCAGCGTTCAACACCATAGTGTCCTCAAAGCTCATCAATAAGCTAAGGACCCTGGGACTAAACACCTCCCTCTGCAACTGGATCCTGGACTTCCTAACGGGCCACCTCCAGGTGGCAAGGGAAGATAACAACATATCCGCCACGCTTATCCTCAACACAGGGGCCCCTCAGAGGTGCGTGCTCAGTCCCTTCCTATACTCCCTGTTCAATTGTTACTGCACGGTCAGGCACGACTCCAACACCATCATTAGTTTTTTGATGACACGTCATTGTGTCATCACAACAGCCTGATCACCGACAACGATGAGACAGCCTATAGGGAGGAGGTCAGAGACCTGGCAGTGTGGTGCCAGAACAACAATCTCTCCCTCAACGTGATCAATACGAAGGAGATGATTGTGGACTACAGGAAAAGGAGGACAGAGCATTCATCGACTGGGCTGTAGTGGAGAAGGTTGAGAGCTTCAAGTTCCTTGGTGTCGACATCACCACAAACTAACATGGTCCAAGCACACCAAGACAATCGTGAAGAGGGCACGACAAAACCTATTCCTCATCAGGAGACTGAAAAGATTTGGCATGGGTCCTCAGATCCTCAAAAGGTTCTACAGCTGCTCCATCACTGCCTGGTATGGCAACTGCTCGGCGTCCGACCGCAGGGCACTAAAGAGGGTCGTGCCTACGGCCCAGTACATCACTGGGGCCAAGCTTCCTGCCATCCAGGATCTCTATTACAGGCGGTGTCAGAGGTAGGCCCTAAAGATTGTCAAAGATCCAGCCACCCTAGTCATAGACTGTTCCCCCTGCTACCGCACAGCAAGCAGTACCGGAGCGCCAAGTCTAGATCCAAGAGGCTTCTAAACAGCTTCTACCCCCAAGACATAAGACTCCTGAACAACTAATCAAATGGCTACCCCCCCCCCCCCCCCCACACACACACACACACACACTGCTGCTACTCTCTGTTGTTATCTATGCATAGCCACTTTAATAACTCCACCTACATGTACATATTACCTCAATTACCTCGACCAACTGGTGCCCCCGCACATTGACTCTGTACCGGTACCCCCTGTATATAGTCGTGCTATTGTTATTTTACTGCTGCTCTTTAACTACTTGTTACTTGCATTTTTTATTCTTACTGGTATTTTTTAAACTGCATTGTTGGTTAGGGGCTTGTAAGTAAACATTTCACTGTGAGAGTCTGTTGTATGTGAATAATACAATTTTATTTGATTTGATTTATTGCCATGCTTCACCTGATCAATATGAAACTTTGCACACAGACAGCTACCATCTAGTGGCCAAAATCTAAATTTAGCCTAACCTGCAATAATACATTTTGGCCTTTCTCTTGCATTTCAAAGATTTATAAAAAAAAGATTTAAAAAAAGCATGTTTAACTTTTACCAGATCTAATGTGTTGTATTCTCCTGCATTAATTTCACATTTCCACAAACTTCAAAGTTTTATTCCTTTCAAATGATACTAAGAATATGCATATCCTTGCTTCAGGTCCTAAGCTACAGGTAGGTAGATTTGGGTATGTCATTTTAGGCACAAATATAGAAAAAGGGTAAGTGGTTTTAAAGCAGTGATTGAATGATCATTAATAAGCGATAAGCACTAATGGGCTTAGCTACCATCATGGGACTTGTATGAACTGTGTTATTCTGTTTTCTCACAGCATTCAACCTGAATAATAGTTTGTGCATTTCCAATAATCGAAACTGAAATCCGTGATAATTTTTTCATAATTGAAACCAAAACCGATCGCTGCAACACAATTTGCAACAGCGTGCTACCTTCAACCTTCGACCTTCGACCTTCCTAGCCAGCAGATCCGACCTGCTTGCTTGCAGCTGCACAAGGGTCAAACAGCATTCCAGTGTACGTTAAGACGCCGCCTTGAGATATGGAAACAGGTACCTCAAATCCAGGGATGAGAAATGTATTGTACACCGAATTGTCCCATTATCCCAACAGTTACACCTAGAAGATTGAACAACTCGATTTAGCCAAATACAGGAGTTATTCTGTCATTCGTTGCACGAGGTTATCTAGCATGAAGCTCAGAGACTTTTTTGGTCGTCTGACTTTGGTTAGACTGTCTTCACAAAGTTTGTATTTGACACCGCTGTACTCAGGGGGGCGCTCTGTGTTTTTTTTTTTTTATTAAAATTTATTTTCGAGAGAGATTGAGCCTACTGCTGAAATGAGCTAAATTAATTGAGGAACATGATAAACGCTCAGAATTCATGAACAACCTGTTTCTCAATTCACAACAATGCTATTGGCGATCAAAGATAGTTCCACAATCATTACTGAATGACAGTTTACCTGAGGTCTGTAAGCTCAAATCATTCACGAGCAGTTTGAAGGTTCAAATGTCTTGCGAATATCCAGTCTCAAACCAATTTTTACCAGGTGTCAAAATGACAAAGTCACACATTTTAACAAGGCATGAGTCAGGACATGATGATCATGGAGTAATCGTTTCCACAATCTGTCACCAGAGGGAGCAAGAGTTCTACACAAGATACAAAGATCCTCGACTTGAATCTAACATTGTCTATTACATTGACAAGATAGTCAAGTGACCGCTCTAACAATGGAAATGCACGTCCTCAAAGATGGAAGGCGGGAGGAGGCGGCATCAGTCTAGCCAATGAGAGGGCAGACAGGTGTATGAACAACAGGCCATGGAGGTAGATCACTCATCTTTGCATCTGTGCCTTTATTGCGTCTGTGGCAGCATGGGCAGCGCCATTGAGGTGGTCTATCTTTTAATTTAAAGTAGACATTTTTCTTCTTCTTCATTGGCTCTTAACTTCATCAGTGTCGTACAGATCATCATGGCATTTGTAGCTCCTTATGATAGCCACATTAGCAGCTAATTAGCATGTCATTTTTCGAGGGTGTAAATACAGGCAGATATATTGATAAAAGTCACGCCAGGGTAAACCTACACGAAACACAGCCCTTATTTTAAGTGTTTCTAAAATCCCTTATTGGAAAAATGTATGGTGGAAAAACAATTGGAACCATTTCCCTGATTGACTGCAAGGTTTTATGGGTATTATGACTCATACTGTGGTACTCTATTCCCTATCATCTGAATGTTGTTGTTGGGTTTTGTTTTGTAGAAGAGTACATTTTAGAAAAATCCCTTGGGCAAAAGACGGCTCCGTAACAGGTGTGTGGCAGCATCTCCCCTGCGCTGCTACGAGGACAGAGAGACGTTCATACCAAAACGGTGTGATTGTGTAACCTTTGCTGAAGGATAATGAAGTGTGGAGCCCCATGGTTGTCACTCTGTGGGTGTGAAACCTCAGACGCAGGAGTCAGTCAGGGGCAAAAGAAGCACAGGGTGGAGGATGACTTCCAGATGGGAAGGCTATGAAACATGCTCTTCCAGTATTGCTCACCACTATAGTGTGGTTGGGACAAAACACAAATGTTCAGTACATTTTTTTCTTGATTGATAATGGGACAGTGCCTTTTATTGAGATTAGGCCACTGTGTTATCTGTGAACATACTTATTTTATTTTACGATCCAAATCAAACTATTAACTCTGTATCAATGACACAAGCCACATGCCCATCAACTCGGTGACCACTGGTGTATCTTGCTCGTCGGTACTGAGCCTGACAGAGCCTCTATGAGCCTGACAGAGCCTCTCTGAGCCTGACAGAGCCTCTCTGAGCCTGACAGAGCCTCTCTGAGCCTCACTGAGCCTCTCTGAGCCTCACTGAGCCTGACAGAGCCTCTCTGAACCTGACAGAGCCTCTCTGAGCCTGACAGAGCCTCTCTGAGCCTGACAGAGCCTCTCTGAGCCTCACTGAGCCTCTCTGAGCCTCACTGAGCCTGACAGAGCCTCTCTGAACCTGACAGAGCCTCTCTGAGCCTGACAGAGCCTCTCTGAGCCTGACAGTGCCTCTCTGAGCCAGACAGAGCCTCTCTGAACCTGACAGAGCCTCTCTGAGCCTGACAGAGCCTCTCTGAGCCTGACAGAGCCTCACTGAGCATGACAGAGCCTCTCTGAGCCTGACAGAGCCTCACTGAGCCTGACAGAGCCTCTCTGAGCCTGACAGAGCCTCACTGAGCCTCACTGAGCCTGACTGAGCCTGACAGAGCCTCACTGAGCCTCACTGAGCCTGACAGAGCCTCTCTGAGCCTGACAGAGCCTCACTGAGCCTCACTGAGCCTGACAGAGCCTGACAGAGCCTCACTGAGCCTCACTGAGCCTGACAGAGCATCTCTGAGCCTGACAGAGCCTCACTGAGCCTGACAGAGCCTCTCTGAGCCTGACAGAGCCTCTATAAGACTGACAGAGCCTCACTGAGCCTGACAGAGCCTCACTGAGCCTGACAGAGCCTCACTGAGCCTGACAGAGCCGCACTGAGCCTGACAGAGCCTCTCTGAACCTGACAGAGCCTCTCTGAGCCTGACAGAGCCTCTCTGAGCCTGACAGTGCCTCTCTGAGCCAGACAGAGCCTCTCTGAACCTGACAGAGCCTCTCTGAGCCTGACAGAGCCTCTCTGAGCCTGACAGAGCCTCACTGAGCATGACAGAGCCTCTCTGAGCCTGACAGAGCCTCACTGAGCCTGACAGAGCCTCTCTGAGCCTGACAGAGCCTCACTGAGCCTCACTGAGCCTGACAGAGCCTGACAGAGCCTCACTGAGCCTCACTGAGCCTGACAGAGCCTCTCTGAGCCTGACAGAGCCTGACAGAGCCTCACTGAGCCTCACTGAGCCTGACAGAGCATCTCTGAGCCTGACAGAGCCTCACTGAGCCTGACAGAGCCTCTCTGAGCCTGACAGAGCCTCTCTGAGCCTGACAGAGCCTCACTGAGCCTCACTGAGCCTGACAGAGCCTCTATAAGACTGACAGAGCCTCACTGAGCCTGACAGAGCCTCACTGAGCCTGACAGAGCCTCACTGAGCCTGACAGAGCCGCACTGAGCCTGACAGAGCCTCACCAAGCCTAACAGAGCTTCACTGAACCAATAGGCTGACGTCAGCGCCACCATCAGGCGCCTGTCTCTCTGATAAGTGCATGCTCCATTAGATCACACAACAATCCCTCACTTTACTCCCAGCAGGAAGACAATGGAAGGGAGAACAACTGATTCCCTTCACCAGTCTGACATGATGCCACAGATAGTCCCCCTCCACTCTACTCTCCCCATCCCCATTTCAACTTCCATCCTTCCATCCTTCCCTCATTCCCTCTCTTCCTCTCCTTTTTCTACCTGTTAGTTGAGCTGAATAAGGAAAGAAAGTGTGTGAGTTGATTGTGTTGTGTTTGTCAATGGCATTCCTTTTTTCGACCATGTCTTCTAGTTTGTCTAAAGGGGGGGAGTTTGCTTGGGAATATGCAATGACAACACCCACTCCTAAATTGGATCTAGGACCTAGCTCCCTTAAGACGAATTAGCTAACTATAAGCTGCGCTGGATAAGAGCGTCAGTTAACACAGTCAGGGCCGCAGGGCCAGTCCCTCATATAGTTAACACAGTCAGGGCCAGTCTCTCATATAGTTAACACAGTCAGGGCCACAGGGCCAGTCTCTCATATAGTTAACACAGTCAGGGCCACAGGGCCAGTCACTCATATAGTTAACACAGTCAGGGCCACAGGGCCAGTCTCTCATATAGTTAACACAGTCAGGGCCAGTCACTCATATAGTTAACACAGTCAGGGCCACAGGGCCAGTCCCTCATATAGTTAACACAGTCAGGGCCACAGGGCCAGTCCCTCATATAGTTAACACAGTCAGGGCCACAGGGCCAGTCCCTCATATAGTTAACACAGTCAGGGCCACAGGGCCAGTCCCTCATATAGTTAACACAGTCAGGGCCACAGGGCCAGTCTCTCATATAGTTAACACAGTCAGGGCCACAGGGCCAGTCACTCATATAGTTAACACAGTCAGGGCCAGTCACTCATATAGTTAACACAGTCAGGGTCACATGGCCAGTCACTCATATAGTTAACACAGTCAGGGCCACAGGGCCAGTCTCTCATATAGTTAACACAGTCAGGGCCACAGGGCCAGTCTCTCATATAGTTAACACAGTCAGGGCCACAGGGCCAGTCTCTCATATAGTTAACACAGTCAGGGCCAGTCACTCATATAGTTAACACAGTCAGGGCCACAGGGCCAGTCACTCATATAGTTAACTGGCCCCATAGTGTTGGTCTACTGCCATCCTGCATAGTATTATACTATAACAAGGCCCATAGTGTTGGTCTACTGCCATCCTGCATAGTATTCTACTATAACAAGGCCCATAGTGTTGGTCTACTACCATCCTGCATAGTATTCTACTATAACAAGGCCCATAGTGTTGGTCTACTACCATCCTGCATAGTATTCTACTATAACAAGGCCCATAGTGTTGGTCTACTGCCATCCTGCATAGTATTCTACTATAACAAGGCCCATAGTGTTGGTCTACTGCCATCCTGCATAGTATTCTACTATAACAAGGCCCATAGTGTTGGTCTACTGCCATCCTGCATAGTATTCTACTATAACAAGGCCCATAGTGTTGGTGGACTGCCATCCTGCATAGTATTCTACTATAACAAGGCCCATAGTGTTGGTCTACTGCCATACTGCATAGTATTCTACTATAACAAGGCCCATAGTGTTGGTCTACTGCCATCCTGCATAGTATTCTACTATAACAAGGCCCACAGTGTTGGTCTACTGCCATCCTGCATAGTATTCTACTATAACAAGGCCCATAGTGTTGGTCTACTGCCATCCTGCATAGTATCCTACTATAACAAGGCCCATAGTGTTGGTCCACTACCATCCTGCATAGTATTCTACTATAACAAGGCCCATAGTGTTGGTCTACTGCCATCCTGCATAGTATTCTACTATAACAAGGCCCATAGTGTTGGTCTACTGCCATCCTGCATAGTATTCTACTATAACAAGGCCCATAGTGTTGGTCTACTACCATCCTGCATAGTATTCTACTATAACAAGGCCCATAGTGTTGGTCTACTGCCATCCTGCATAGTATTCTACTATAACAAGGCCCATAGTGTTGGTCTACTACCATCCTGCATAGTATCCTACTATAACAAGGCCCATAGTGTTGGTCTACTGCCATCCTGCATAGTATTCTACTATAACAAGGCCCATAGTGTTGGTCTACTACCATCCTGCATAGTATCCTACTATAACAAGGCCCATAGTGTTGGTCTACTACCATCCTGCATAGTATTCTACTATAACAAGGCCCATAGTGTTGGTCTACTACCATCCTGCATAGTATCCTACTATAACAAGGCCCATAGTGTTGGTCTACTACCATCCTGCATAGTATCCTACTATAACAAGGCCCATAGTGTTGGTCTACTACCATCCTGCATAGTATTCTACTATAACAAGGCCCATAGTGTTGGTCTACTACCATCCTGCATAGTATTCTACTATAACAAGGCCCATAGTGTTGGTCTACTACCATCCTGCATAGTATCCTACTATAACAAGGCCCATAGTGTTGGTCTACTACCATCCTGCATAGTATTCTACTATAACAAGGCCCATAGTGTTGGTCTACTACCATCCTGCATAGTATTCTACTATAACAAGGCCCATAGTGTTGGTCTACTACCATCCTGCATAGTATTCTACTATAACAAGGCCCATAGTGTTGGTCTACTGCCATCCTGCATAGTATTCTACTATAACAAGGCCCATAGTGTTGGTCTACTGCCATCCTGCATAGTATTCTACTATAACAAGGCCCATAGTGTTGGTCTACTACCATCCTGCATAGTTTTCTACTATAACAAGGCCCATAGTGTTGGTCTACTACCATCCTGCATAGTATTCTACTATAACAAGGCCCATAGTGTTGGTCTACTACCATCCTGCATAGTATTCTACTATAACAAGGCCCATAGTGTTTATCTACTACCATCCTGCATAGTATTCTACTATAACAAGGCCCATAGTGTTGGTCTACTACCATCCTGCATAGTATTCTACTATAACAAGGCCCATAGTGTTTGTCTACTACCATCCTGCATAGTATTCTACTATAACAAAGCCCATAGTGTTGGTCTACTACCATCCTGCATAGTATTCTACCATAACAAGGCCCATAGTGTTGGTCTACTGCCATCTGCTCTTGTGTACATGTTCTCTTCTCTTTCTCTCTAGTTAATCATTTAATTCCTTGTCTCTTTTGTGTGAACCTTTTATTTTTACTTCTAGAAGAACAGAGAAGCCCACTCAATTGGACAGATGAATCGCATTACACTGGTATTGTATCTTGAAATATCTCTTCACCAGCAACTCAGCTTGGCTGAGCTGAAAACATAGCACACACTGTCCTGTCTCTCAATCTCTCTGTCTGTCTGTCTGTCTGTCTGTCTGTCTGTCCAGTGTGAATGGACAGCCGTTCGTCCGCTCATTGCTGTGCCTCTGTCTGTGTGTATTTGAGTGTATTTGGGCCTTTGCTGTTTGTGTTTCTCCTGACTGTTTAATTAACAGGACTGGAGGTTTGAGGGACATCTGCTGTCAGCCTGCCGCTCTGGGTGCTTGACCCTCAAGAAGTGGGGGATATGTGGGGGCCGTGTTATGGGGGTAGGGAGGGTGGCCAACACTGTGCCAGAAAACCAGCGCGGCCCGCGTCCAGATGGTACCAGGCAGCGTCCCCTCCGTCGATAGCTCTGTCCGTAGGCACGCTTGTGACCTCTGAAAATACCCAAAGCCCTGATATGACCCTCATGTCCATCAATGGCTAAACGGACTTGTCAGAGAGAGAGAGAGAGAGCACTATAAACCTGAATATCACACACACACACACGCACACACACTGTTGTTCATTAATAGCACCGTACCCAGGACATCAGATCAACCTTGAGGGAATCTTATTTGACTCAGAAAAGGATGTTCATATAGGTAAGATATAGAAAACCTTGCGGAGAGCCTATCCAGCTGACAATCGCTAAGAAAAATATATCAAGTTTTTGAACCAAGACTTTAAAAAAAACTGACGTTGGCAGTTGGAGGGGAAGATTGAGCATAATTAACAAAATTAGAGAAAATACACTCAGTATAAACTAATGTATAGAATTTGTTACACAGGAGACAACATTCGCAAATTCTACAGCACAACGGCATAGTCATGTCTTAAGTGTAAAACCAATAATGACTCAATTAACCTTTAATTGTTGTTTAAAAAAGCTTTCTGGGAATGTTAGAGTCTGGAAGTTAACTTACTTTTAATCTGTCTGAATGCATGGCATATGTATTTTTATTTTTATATTTTTTTATTTCACCTTTATTTAACCAGGTAGGCTAGTTGAGAAAAAGTTATCATTTACAACTGCGACCTGGCCAAGATAAAGCAAAGCAGTTCGACACAAACAACAACACAGAGTTACACATGGAATAAATAAACACAGAGTCAATAATACAGTAGAAAAAAAGTATATATACAGTGTCAGCAAATGAAGTGAGATAAGGGAGGTAAGGCAATAAATAGGCCATAGTGGCGAAGTAATTACAATTTAGCAATTAAACACTGGAGTGGTAGATGTGCCGAAGATGATTGTGCAAGTAGAGATACTGGGGTGCAAAGGAGCAAAATAAATAAATAAATACAGTATGGGGATGAGGTAGTTGGATGGGCTATTTATAGATGGGCTATATGCAGGTGCAATGATCTGTGAGCTGCTCTGACAGCTGGTGCTTAAAGCTAGTGAGGTAGATAAGAGTCTCCAGCTTCTGCGATTTTTGCAGTTCGTTTCAGTCATTGGCAGCAGAAAACTCGAAGGAAAGGCGGCCAAAGGAGGAATTGGCTTTGGGGATGACCAGTGAAATGTGATGTGTCTTTTATACTGATAACAAGTTCAAACAGGTGCCATTAATACAGGTATCGAGTGGAGGACAGAGGAGGCTCTTAAAGAAGAAGTTACAGGTCTGTGAGAGCTAGAAATCTTGCTTGTTTGTAGGTGACCAAATACTTATTTTCCACCATAATTTGAAAATAAATTCATTAAAAATCCTACATTGTGATTTTCTGGATTTTTTTTCTTCTCATTTTGTCTGTCATGGTTGAAGTATACCTATGATGAAAAGGCCTCTCACATCTTTTTAAGTGGGAGAACTTGCACAATTGGTGGCTGACTAAATACTTTTTTTGCCCCACTGTATATTTTTGTTTCATCAGAGCAGAGGACATTTATCCAAAAGTATGATATTTGTCCCCATGTGCAGATGCAAACCATAGTCTGACTTTTTTATGGGGGTTTTGGAGCAGTGGCTTCTCCCTTGCTGAGCGGCCTTTCAGGTTATGTCGATATAGGACTCGTTTTACTGTAGATATAGATACTTTTGTACCTGTTTCCTCCAGCAACTTCACAAGGTCCTTTGCTGTTGTTCTGGGATTGATTTTCCCTTTTTGCTCTTTTCACACCAAATTACGTTCATCTCTAGGAGACAGAACGCATCTCCTTCCTGAGCGGTATGACGGCTGCGTGGTCCCATGGTGTTTACACTTGCGTATTATTGTTTGTACAGATGAACGTGGTACCTTCAGGCGTTTTGGAATTTACTCCCAAAGATGAACTAGACTTGTGGAGGTCTACAATCAGTCTTGGCTGATTTCTTTTGATTTTCCCATGATGTCAAGCAAAGAGGCACTTAGTTTGAAGGTAGGTCTTGAAATACATCCACAGGTACACCTCGAAATAAATGAAATTATGTCAATTAGCCTATCGGAAGCTTCTAAAGCCATGCCATAATTTTCTGGAGTTTTCCAAGCTGTTTAAAGGCACAGTCAACTTAGTGTATGTAAACGTCTGACCCACTGAAATTGTGATACAGTGAATTATAAGTGAACAATTGTTGGAAAAATCAGTTTTGTCATGCACAAAGTAGATGTCCTAACCGACTTGCCAAAACTATAGTTTGTTCATAAGAAATTTGTGGAGTGGTTGAAAATGAGTTTTAATGACTCCAACATAAGTGTATGTGAACTTCCGACTTCAACTGTAGGTGTTCCTCTTGTCCTGGTAGGAAAGGGCAGTGTGCAGTTCTGTTGTGTGCAGCGGATCTGTTGTAGCAGTATGCAGATTGGAGTGGGTCTAGAGTTTATGGGACGATGGTTTTGATGTGAGCCATGACTAGCCTTTCAAAACACTTCATGGCTACATATGTGAGTGCTCTGGGTCATCTAGACTAGTTACCTTGGCGTTCTTTACCACAGGGGCTGTGGTAGTCTGCTTGAATCATGTAGGTATTACAGACTGGGTCAGGGAGAGGTTGAAAACGTCAGTGAAGACACTTTCCAGCTGGTCAGCGCATGCTCTGAGTTCGCGTCCTGATCATCCGTCTGGCCCTGCGGCCTTGTGAATGATAACCTGTTTAAAGGTCTTGCTCACATTGGAGAACGTCATCACACAGTCGTCTGGAGAGCTGGTTTTCTCATGCATGGTTCAGTGTTGTTATCCTCGAAGCGAGCATAGAAGGTATTTAGCTTGTCTGGTAGGCTTGCGTCACTGGACACCTCGCGGCTGAGATTCCCTTTGTAATCCATGATAGTTTGCAAGCCCTGGGTCATCCGACGAGCATCAGAGCCAGTGTAGTAGGATTTGATCCTGGTCCTGTTTTGATGCTTTGCCTGTTTTGATGGCTCATCGGAGGGAGTAGCTGGATTAGTGTCCCGCTCCTTGAAAGCACTGCTCTAGCCTTTAGTTCAGTGCGGCTGTTGCCTGTAATCCATGGCTATTGGTTGGGATATGTACTGTGGGGACGACATTGTCGATGTAAATTATTGATGAAGCCGGTGACTGATTTGGGATACTCCTCATTGCCATCAGATGAATCCCGAAACATATTTCAGTCTGGGCTTCATCGGACTACTTCTGTATTGAGCAGATACAGTACTTCCTGTTTGAGTTTAACGGTCTAAAGTTATACTGTTACACAGATACAGTACTTCCTGTTTGAGTTTAACGGTCTAAAGTTATACTGTTACACAGATACAGTACTTCCTGTTTGAGTTTTTACTTGTAAGCAGGAGTCAGAGGAGGATAGAGTTATGGTCAGACTTGCCAAATGGAGAGCGAGAGCTTTGTCTCTGTGCGTGGAGTTTTTCCTACTCTAGTTACACAGGTGTAGAAAAACAGGTCAGATGAATTTCGGCCACTAGGAGCGCCACCTAGATAGGATTTGTTTTGTTTGTTTATGGCCCGATACAGTTAGTTGAGTACAGTCCTAGTGCCAGCAACGGTTTGTGGTGGTAGATAGACAGCTACGAAAAATATAGATGAAAACTCTCAGTTAATAGTATGTTTACACAAAGCAATATATACTCGGCAGAAAACAAAATGTCCTCTCACTGTCAACTGCGTTAATTTTCAGCAAACTTAACATGTGTAAATAGTTGAATGAACAACAAGAATCAACAACTGAGACATAAACTGCACATGTTCCCCAGACAAGGTGACTAACAGAAATGGATTAATGTGTCCCTGAACAAAGGGGGGGGGTCAAAAGTAACAGTCAGTATCTGGTGTGGCCACCAGCTGCATTAAGTAATGCAGTGCATCTCCTCCTCATGTACTGCACCAGATTTGCCAGTTCTTGCTGTGAAATGTTACCCCACTCTTCCACCAAGACACCTGCAAGTTCCCAGACATTTCTGGGGGGAATGGCCCTAGCCCTCACCCTCCAATCCAACAGGTCCCAGACGTGCTCAATGGGATTGAGATCCGGGCTCTTCGCTGGCCATGGCAGAACACTGACATTCCTGTCTTGCAGGAAATCACACACAGAACGAGCAGTGTGGCTGGTGGCATTGTGACGCTGCAGGGTCATGTCAGGATGAGCCTGCAGGAAGGGAACCACATGAGGGAAGAGGATGTCTTCCCTGTAACACACAGCGTTGAGATTGCCTGCAATGACAACAAGCTCAGTCCGATGATGCTGTGACACACCGCCCCAGACCATGACGGACCCTCCACCTCCAAATCGATCCCGCTCCAGAGTACACTGTAACGCTTATTAACGCTTATTCCTCATTCCTTCAACGATAAACGTGATTCCGACCATAACCCTAGTGAGACAAAACCGTGACCACGAAGAGCACTTTTTGCCAGTACTGTCTGGTCCAGCGACGGTCGGTTTGTGCCCATAGGCAACATTGTTACCGGTGATGTCCGGTGAGGACATCTGGCAACGTTGTTGCCGGTGATGTCTGGTGAGGACCTGCCTTACAACAGGTTACAAGCCCTCAGTCCAGCCTCTCTCAGCCTATTGCGGACACTCTGAGCACTGAAGAAGTGATTGTGCGTTCCTGGTGTAACTCAGGCAGTTGTTGTTGACATCTTGTACCTGTCCTGCAGGTGTGATGTTCGGATGTACCGATCCTGTGCAGGTGTTGTTACACGTGGTCTGACACTGTGAGGATGATCAGCTGTTTGTCCTGTCTCCCTGTAGCGCTGTCTTAGGCGTCTCACAGTATAGACTTTGCAATTTATTGCCTTGGCCACATCTGCAGTCCTAATGCCTCCTTAGAGCATGCCTAAGGCACGTTCATGCAGATGAGCAGGGACCCTTGGCATCTTTCTTTTGGTGTTTTTCAGAGTCAGTAGAAAGGCCTCTTTAGTGTCCTAAGTTTTCATAACTGTGACCTTAATTGCCTACCGTCTGTAAGCTGTTAGTGTCTTAAGAACCGTTCCACAGGTGCATGTTCATTAACTGTTTATGGTTCATTGAACAAGGATGGGAAACAGTGTTTAAGAACCAATTGTTATTTAGAATGACGGCCTATTCACGCGGTGGAGGGAATAGAGACAGTTTTACGAGATTCTGACCAATTTAGTTATTTAAAAAAAAACATTCTGGTGATCTTAACAATTTTTGTACAGAATGTTTTTGTCATTGAACACTGAAAACAGTTTCTGGACATCAGAACAACGATCACTAACCTCGATTTGGACAAGAACTTCTACTTCAATGAGTCAGAGGCAAAAGACATACTGGTTATCTCGAACAAGGCACAAATCACAGACGCTCCAAGAAGAAGGAGACGACGCTATAGACGCCAGCGTACAGAATAAGAGCCATTCAAGACTATCCTATCAACGTGATCTGAAGAACTGTAATATTCTAAACTCAGCAAAAAAAAAAGAAACGTCCCTTGTCTTCAAAGACAATTAGTAAAAATCCAAATAACTTCACAGATCTTCATTGAAAAGGGTTTAACTGACTTAGTTAAATAAAGGTTATATTTAAAAATAATAATAATAATTAAAGAACAACTGTACTGGGTTGATGTGTCAACACATTTTAGGCGTAGTCAGCTCAATAGGCTATTCTCACTGAGCGTGGCCTCTTTATGAAGTTTCTTGACTGGAGATGTTGAAGAACGGACTTATTTTTTTTCCCCACTCTCTCCCGCTCTAAGATAGTCCTCTCCCAGACAGACACACGGACATACTCTGGGGTTGGAGCAGGGTCCAAGTGTGTTGAGGTTTAGTAATTGATTGATTGGACTTATAATTCAGCATGATAGCCATTGGCAGCATTAGCCATCATCTGATCGAATACCTCACACTCTCCACATTAACACTTGTTTAAGGAGGACCACATGGACGGGGAAAGTGTAAACGAGTTTTAGGAGGACATCATGACACACGGCATACACACAACATGACACACGGCATACACACATCATGACAGCCCTGCCATGTCCTCTCTCTGCCATCCGGCTAAGCATATCAGAGTAGCATTTAGCACTTGGCCTGTACTGCTGGGCTCCCTGTCTGAGCCCCCCCCCTCTCCCTCTCTCTCTCTCTCCCTCTCCCTCTCCCTCTCCCTCTCCCTCTCTCTCTCTCTCTCTCTCTCTCTCTGTCTCTCTCTCTCTCTCTCTCTCTCTCACTCACTCACTCACTCACTCACTCCCTCTCTCTTTCTCTCTCTCTCTCTCACTCTCTCACTCACTCCCTCTCTCTCTCTCTCTCTCTCTCTCTCTCTCTCTCTCTCTCTCCCTCTCCCTCTCCCTCTCCCTCTCTCTCTCTCTCTCTCTCTCTCTCTCTCTCTCTCTCTCTCTCTCTTTCTCTCTTCCTCCTCCTCTTTCCCCCCTCTCCCCTCCCTAGCGGTGTGAGTATTGGCAGTGTGCCTGGCTGGCTGTCAGTCTGCCTGCAGGCTGTAACTGCCACCTCCAGACCAACTGCCCCCCCCACCCCCCCTCTCCCTGCCTCAGCCCCATGCCGCGCGGGCTGTGTCGAGCTGTCAGACCCCGGCTGCGGCCTGCCAAGCGGCAAGTCCCGGCCAGAGGGGCAGAGGGGCAAATGGTCGGGGCACCGTGGGTTGCGCCTGTTCTCCCTCCGCCGTGCAGTGGACCCCCACGACAGATTGGGTCTCCAGCTGGCCGGGCACCAGGCCTACTCCGGCCCCACGCTGGGTGGACACATGCCCCCAAACTGGTGCCCCCCCGCCTGGCACGCATGCACATTCACACACTGCCACCACCACCAACATGCCTCCTTATTTGTCTTCACTCAGCTGATCAGTACAACTTACATTCAACCACAGAATGCTCAATCTTCCTCTGTCTACTTCATTGGGTCACATTCCAAAGTCTGTCTTGCAATCTAGTTCTCCATATTGCCTGTATTTTGTGATGTTCAGCCATATTGTGTACATTTAAAAAATGTTTGTATGTGTGTGTGTGTGTGTGTGTGTGTGATACTTTCCTGGTTGCATCATCATCTACCCACTTGACTTCTGACTCTAAAGAAGGTCTATTATGTCACTCACCACAAACCTCCTGTTAGTCACCCCAAACCTCCTGTTAGTCACCCCAAACCTCCAGTCAGTCAACCCCAAACCTCCCGTTAGTCCCCCAAAGCTCCTGTTAGTCACCAAAAACCTCCTGTTAGTCACCCCAAACCTACTGTTAGTCACCCAAAACATCCCATCAGTCACCCCAAACCTCCTATTAGTCACCCCAAACCTCATGTCAGTCACCCCCCAACCTCCTGTTAGCCACCCCAAACCTCCTGTTAGTCACCCCAAACCTCCTGTTAGTCACCCCAAACCTCCTATTAGTCACCCCAAACCTCATGTCAGACACCCCAAACCTCCTATTAGTCACCCCAAGGCTCCTGTTAGTCACCCCGAACCACCTGTCAGTCACAACTAAACCTCCCCTTAGTCACCCCAAACCTCCTGTTAGTCACCTGAAACCACCTGTCAGTCACAACTAAACCTCCTTTTAGTCACCCAAAACCTCCTGTTAGTCACCCCTAAACCTCTTGTTAGTCAACCCTAAACCTTCTGTAGTCACCCCAAACCTCCTATTAGTCACCCATAAACCTCCTGTAAGTCACCCCACACCACCTGCCAGTCACACCTAAACCTCCTGTTAGTCACCCCTAAACCTCCTGTTAATCACCTCAAACCTCCTATTTGTCACCTCAAACCACCTTTTAAGTCACACCTAAACCTCCTGTTAGTCACCCCAAACCTCCTATTAGTCACCCCTAAACCTCCTGTTAGTCACCCCTTAACCTCCTGTTAGCCACCCCTAAACCTGTTAGCCACCCCTAAACCTCCTGTTAGCCACCCCTAAACCTCCTGTTAGCCATCTCTAAACCTCCTGTTAGCCACCCCTAAACCTCCTGTTAGTCACCCCTAAACCTCCTGTTAGTCACCCCTAAACCTTCTGTTAGTCACCCCTAAACCTCCTGTTAGCCACCCCTAAATCTCCTGTTAGTCACCCTTAAACCTCCTGTTAGCCACCCCTAAACCTCCTGTTAGTCACCCCTAAACCTCCTGTTAGCCACCCCTAAACCTTCTGTTAGTCACCCCTAAACCTCCTGTTAGTCACCCCTAAACCTCCTGTTGGTCATACTTAAACCTCATTATTGTCACCCCTAAACCTTCTGTTAGCCACCCCTAAACCTCCTGTTAGCCACCCCTAAACCTCTAATTAGTCACCCCTAAACCTCCTGTTAGCCACCCCTAAACCTTCTGTTAGTCACCCCTAAACCTCCTGTTAGTCACCCCTAAACCTCCTGTTGGTCATACTTAAACCTCATTATTGTCACCCCTAAACCTTCTGTTAGTCACCCCTAAACCTCCTGTTAGACACCCCTAACCCTCCTGTTAGCCACCCCTAACCCTCCTATTAGCCACCCCTAAACCTCCTGTTAGCCACCCCTAAACCTCCTGTTAGACACCCCTAACCCTCCTGTTAGCCACCCCTAACCCTCCTGTTAGCCACCCCTAACCCCCTATTAGTCACCCCTTAACCTCCTGTTAGCCACCCCTAACCCCCTGTTAGTCACCCCTTAACCTCCTGTTAGCCACCCCTAAACCTCAGTATGCGATTCATAACTACTATTATCCAAGTGGAGTAGTAACACTGGGACTCTCTTCTCTCTGTTTGCTACAACACAACCCAGCCTTATTAGGCACACTACCAAACCCAAGATCTTAGTTTTCCTCAATTCCCAGGATGCAATTGTTAGCTAGCGACACTACCCCCACAACCCCCAACCCCACCCCCCTCTCTCTCGGTTTGTCTCTCTCTGTGTCAGTCAGGGGAAATTCCCAGTTTACCTTCGTTAGTTACACTAGCCAAGCCTGTTTCCTCCTTGTGTCCCCAGCCGTGGGCTCCCAGGGGCTGTCAGGCAGGGGCCTGGGGAGCCAGCCTGTGCCCAGTTGGTCTACTGTTCTCCAGTTGTGACAGGGAGCGTAGCCTTATGATGACAATTAGGGACTGTTAGAGAACACTGCAGAATGGGACGGGAGAGTTAGAGGGGAGGAGACAGTGAGAGGGAGGGAGGGAGGGAGGGAGGGGGGGGGGTATGAGGGAGGGAAGGAGGGGGGTGAGGGAGGGGGGTGAGGGAGGGAGGGAGGGAGGGAGGGAGGGAGGGAGGGAGGGAGGGAGGGAGGGAGGGAGGGAGGGGAAGATAGGCAGGTGGTGAGTAAAGAAGGACGCAATTAAGAAATATGGAGAGAAAAGCAGCTGATGAGGATGGGAGAGGAGGGGGAGAGGAGGGGTAGAGGAGGGGTACATTGACACTGTAACTTAAACTCAGTAGGGAAGAGGGGGAGAGGAGGGGGAGAGGAGAGGTGCGTTTACACTGGACCTTAAACTCAGTAGGTAGGAGGGGGAGAGGAGGGGGAGAGGAGGGGGAGAGGAGAGGTGCGTTTACACTGGACCTTAAACTCAGTAGGGAGGAGGGGGAGAGGAGGGGTGTGTTTACACTGGACCTTAAACTCAGTAGGTAGGAGGGGGGCTCCATGTCAAATGAACAATTTGGTAATCTGTCTCCTTCAGTCTTTTCTTTCTTCTACCCACTTGTTGTTTTAGCTCGTTTGTTAGCATTTACAAACAGTCCAATGTTACCCAAAGTGATGCAATAAGCAGCCCCAACCAGGACCTTCACCCCCAACCAGGACCGTCACCCCCCAACCAGGACCTTCACCCCCAACCAGGACCTTCACCCCCCAAACAGGACCTTCACCCCCAACCAGGACCTTCACCCCCCAAACAGGACCTTCACCCCCCAAACAGGACCTTCACCCCCAACCAGGACCTTCACCCCCAACCAGGACCTTCACCCCCCAAACAGGACCTTCACCCCCCAAACAGGACCTTCACCCCCCAACCAGGACCTTCACCCCCCAAACAGGACCTTCACCCCCAACCAGGACCTTCACCCCCCCAAACGTTTTCTCAGTACCGTAAGTCTTGATACGTCTGCGTCGTTCTCAACTGACCTGTTTTAATATCCTTCAGCGTCTTTAATCCACTTTCATTATGGTGGATTCTAGGCCAGGACTCACTACCAACAACATACAACGATGCCCAACAACACATTATGGTGGATTCTAGGCCAGGACTCACTACCAACATCACATTATGGTGGATTCTAGGCCAGGACTCACTACCAACAACACATTATGGTGGATTCTAGGCCAGGACTCACTACCAACATCACATTATGGTGGATTCTAGGCCAGGACTCACTACCAACAACACATTATGGTAGATTCTAGGCCAGGACTCACTACCAACATCACATTATGGTGGATTCTAGGCCAGGACTCACTACCAACAACACATTATGGTGGATTCTAGGCCAGGACTCACTACCAACATCACATTATGGTGGATTCTAGGCCAGGACTCACTACCAACAACACATTATGGTGGATTCTAGGCCAGGACTCACTACCAACATCACATTATGGTGGATTCTAGGCCAGGACTCACTACCAACAACACATTATGGTGGATTCTAGGCCAGGACTCACTACCAACATCACATTATGGTGGATTCTAGGCCAGGACTCACTACCAACAGCATACAACGATGCCCAACAACACACAGCAATGCCCAACAACACACAACGATGTCCAACAACACACAGCAACGCCCAACAACACATTATGGTGGATTCTAGGCCAGGACTCACTACCAACAGCACACAACGATGCCCAACAACACATTATGGTGGATTCTAGGCCAGGACTCACTACCAACAGCACACAACGATGTCCAACAACACATTATGGTGGATTCTAGGCCAGGACTCACTACCAACAGCACACAACGATGCCCAACAACACATTATGGTGGATTCTAGGCCAGGACTCACTACCAACAGCACACAACGATGCCCAACAACACATTATGGTGGATTCTAGGCCAGGACTCACTACCAACAGCACACAACGATGCCCAACAACACACAGCAACGCCCAACAGCACACAACGATGCCCAACAACACATTATGGTGGATTCTAGGCCAGGACTCACTACCAACAGCACACAACGATGCCCAACAACACACAGCAACGCCCAACATCACATTATGGTGGATTCTAGGCCAGGAC
Source organism: Oncorhynchus clarkii lewisi (assembly GCF_045791955.1). NCBI lineage: Eukaryota > Metazoa > Chordata > Actinopteri > Salmoniformes > Salmonidae > Oncorhynchus > Oncorhynchus clarkii. The sequence continues at coordinate 85,152,370 of NC_092149.1, forward strand.
TCACTACCAACAGCACACAACGATGCCCAACAACACATTATGGTGGATTCTAGGCCAGGACTCACTACCAACAGCACACAACGATGCCCAACATCACATTATGGTGGATTCTAGGCCAGGACTCACTACCAACGGCACACAACGATGCCCAACAACACATTATGGTGGATTCTAGGCCAGGACTCACTACCAACAGCACACAACGATGTCTAACAACACACAGCAACGCCCAACAACACATTATGGTGGATTCTAGGCCAGGACTCACTACCAACAGCACACAACGATGTCCAACAACACACAGCAACGCCCAACAACACATTATGGTGGATTCTAGGCCAGGACTCACTACCAACAGCATACAACGATGCCCAACAACACATTATGGTGGATTCTAGGCCAGGACTCACTACCAACAGCACACAACGATGTCCAACAACACACAGCAACGCCCAACAACACATTATGGTGGATTCTAGGCCAGGACTCACTACCAACAGCATACAACGATGCCCAAAAACACATTATGGTGGATTCTAGGCCAGGACTCACTACCAACAGCACACAACGATGCCCAACAACACATTATGGTGGATTCTAGGCCAGGACTCACTACCAACAGCACACAACGATGCCCAACAACACATTATGGTGGATTCTAGGCCAGGACTCACTACCAAGAGCACACAACGATGCCCAACATCACATTATGGTGGATTCTAGGCCAGGACTCACTACCAACAGCACACAACAATGCCCAACAACACATTATGGTGGATTCTAGGCCAGGACTCACTACCAACAGCACACAACGATGCCCAACAACACATTATGGTGGATTCTAGGCCAGGACTCACTACCAACAGCACACAACGATGCCCAACAACACATTATGGTGGATTCTAGGCCAGGACTCACTACCAACAGCACACAACGATGCCCAACAACACATTATGGTGGATTCTAGGCCAGGACTCACTACCAACAGCACACAACGATGCCCAACAACACATTATGGTGGATTCTAGGCCAGGACTCACTACCAACAGCACACAACGATGCCCAACAACACACAGCAACGCCCAACAGCATACAACGATGCCCAACAACACATTATGGTGGATTCTAGGCCAGGACTCACTACCAACAGCACACAACGATGCCCAACAACACATTATGGTGGATTCTAGGCCAGGACTCACTACCAACAGCACACAACGATGCCCAACAACACACAGCAACGCCCAACAGCATACAACGATGCCCAACAACACATTATGGTGGATTCTAGGCCAGGACTCACTACCAACAGCACACAACGATGCCCAACAACACATTATGGTGGATTCTAGGCCAGGACTCACTACCAACAGCATACAACGATGCCCAACATCACATTATGGTGGATTCTAGGCCAGGACTCACTACCAACAGCACACAACGATGCCCAACAACACACAGCAACGCCCAACAACACACAACGATGTCCAACAACACATTATGGTGGATTCTAGGCCAGGACTCACTACCAACAGCACACAACGATGCCCAACAACACATTATGGTGGATTCTAGGCCAGGACTCACTACCAACAGCACACAACGATGTCCAACATCACATTATGGTGGATTCTAGGCCAGGACTCACTACCAACAGCACACAACGATGTCCAACATCACATTATGGTGGATTCTAGGCCAGGACTCACTACCAACAGCACACAACGATGTCCAACATCACATTATTATGGATTCTAGGCCAGGACTCACTAACAACAGCATACAACGATGCCCAACAACACATTATGGTGGATTCTAGGCCAGGACTCACTACCAACAGCACACAACGATGCCCAACAACACATTATGGTGGATTCTAGGCCAGGACTCACTACCAACAGCATACAACGATGTCCAACATCACATTATGGTGGATTCTAGGCCAGGACTCACTACCAACAGCATACAACGATGTCCAACATCACATTATGGTGGATTCTAGGCCAGGACTCACTACCAACAGCATACAACGATGCCCAACAACACACAGCAACGCCCAACAGCACACAACGATGCCCAACAACACACAGCAACGCCCAACAGCACACAACGATGCCCAACAACACACAGCAACGCCCAACAGCACACAACGATGCCCAACAACACATTATGGTGGATTCTAGGCCAGGACTCACTACCAACAGCACACAACGATGCCCAACAACACACAGCAACGCCCAACATCACATTATGGTGGATTCTAGGCCAGGACTCACTACCAACAGCACACAACGATGCCCAACAACACACAGCAACGCCCAACATCACATTATGGTGGATTCTAGGCCAGGACTCACTACCAACAGCACACAACGATGCCCAAAAACACACAGCAACGCCCAACAACACACAACGATGTCCAACAACACACAGCAACGCCCAACATCACATTATGGTGGATTCTAGGCCAGGACTCACTACCAACAGCACACAACGATGCCCAACATCACATTATGGTGGATTCTAGGCCAGGACTCACTACCAACAGCACACAACGATGCCCAAAAACACACAGCAACGCCCAACATCACATTATGGTGGATTCTAGGCCAGGACTCACTACCAACAGCACACAACGATGTCCAACATCACATTATGGTGGATTCTAGGCCAGGACTCACTACCAACAGCATACAACGATGCCCAACAACACATTATGGTGGATTCTAGGCCAGGACTCACTACCAACAGCACACAACGATGCCCAACAACACATTATGGTGGATTCTAGGCCAGGACTCACTACCAACAGCACACAACGATGCCCAACAACACATTATGGTGGATTCTAGGCCAGGACTCACTACCAACAGCACACAACGATGCCCAACAACACACAGCAACGCCCAACAACACACAACGATGCCCAACAACACACAGCAACGCCCAACAGCACACAACGATGCCCAACAACACATTATGGTGGATTCTAGGCCAGGACTCACTACCAACAGCACACAACGATGCCCAACAACACACAGCAACACCCAACATCACATTATGGTGGATTCTAGGCCAGGACTCACTACCAACAGCATACAACGATGTCCAACATCACATTATGGTGGATTCTAGGCCAGGACTCACTACCAACAGCATACAACGATGTCCAACATCATATTATGGTGGATTCTAGGCCAGGACTCACTACCAACAGCATACAACGATGCCCAACAACACACAGCAACGCCCAACAGCACACAACGATGCCCAACAACACATTATGGTGGATTCTAGGCCAGGACTCACTACCAACAGCACACAACGATGCCCAACAACACAAAGCAACGCCCAACATCACATTATGGTGGATTCTAGGCCAGGACTCACTACCAACAGCACACAACGATGCCCAACAACACACAGCAACGCCCAACATCACATTATGGTGGATTCTAGGCCAGGACTCACTACCAACAGCACACAACGATGCCCAAAAACACACAGCAACGCCCAACAACACACAACGATGTCCAACAACACACAGCAACGCCCAACATCACATTATGGTGGATTCTAGGCCAGGACTCACTACCAACAGCACACAACGATGCCCAACAACACATTATGGTGGATTCTAGGCCAGGACTCACTACCAACAGCACACAACGATGCCCAACAACACACAGCAACGCCCAACAACACATTATGGTGGATTCTAGGCCAGGACTCACTACCAACAGCATACAACGATGCCCAACAACACATTATGGTGGATTCTAGGCCAGGACTCACTACCAACAGCACACAACGATGCCCAACAACACATTATGGTGGATTCTAGGCCAGGACTCACTACCAACAGCACACAACGATGCCCAACAACACACAGCAACGCCCAACATCACATTATGGTGGATTCTAGGCCAGGACTCACTACCAACAGCACACAACGATGCCCAACAACACATTATGGTGGATTCTAGGCCAGGACTCACTACCAACAGCACACAACGATGCCCAACAACACATTATGGTGGATTCTAGGCCAGGACTCACTACCAACAGCACACAACGATGCCCAACAACACACAGCAACGCCCAACATCACATTATGGTGGATTCTAGGCCAGGACTCACTACCAACAGCATACAACAATGCCCAACAACACATTATGGTGGATTCTAGGCCAGGACTCACTACCAACAGCACACAACGATGCCCAACAACACATTATGGTGGATTCTAGGCCAGGACTCACTACCAACAGCACACAACGATGCCCAACAACACATTATGGTGGATTCTAGGCCAGGACTCACTACCAACAGCACACAACGATGCCCAACAACACACAGCAACGCCCAACAACACATTATGGTGGATTCTAGGCCAGGACTCACTACCAACAGCACACAACGATGCCCAACAACACATTATGGTGGATTCTAGGCCAGGACTCACTACCAACAGCACACAACGATGCCCAACAACACATTATGGTGGATTCTAGGCCAGGACTCACTACCAACAGCACACAACGATGCCCAACAACACACAACGATGCCCAACAACACACAGCAACGCCCAACATCACATTATGGTGGATTCTAGGCCAGGACTCACTACCAACAGCACACAACGATGTCCAACAACACACAGCAACGCCCAACATCACATTATGGTGGATTCTAGGCCAGGACTCACTACCAACAGCACACAACGATGCCCAACAACACACAGCAACGCCCAACAACATACAACGATGTCCAACAACACATTATGGTGGATTCTAGGCCAGGACTCACTACCAACAGCACACAACGATGCCCAACAACACACAGCAACGCCCAACAACACACAACGATGTCCAACAACACACAGCAACGCCCAACATCACATTATGGTGGATTCTAGGCCAGGACTCACTACCAACAGCACACAACGATGCCCAACAACACACAGCAACGCCCAACAACACACAACGATGTCCAACAACACACAGCAACGCCCAACATCACATTATGGTGGATTCTAGGCCAGGACTCACTACCAACAGCATACAACGATGCCCAACATCACATTATGGTGGATTCTAGGCCAGGACTCACTACCAACAACACATTATGGTGGATTCTAGGCCAGGACTCACTACCAACAGCATACAACGATGCCCAACATCACATTATGGTGGATTCTAGGCCAGGACTCACTACCAACAGCAAACAACGATACCCAACAACACATTATGGTGGATTCTAGGCCAGGACTCACTACCAACAGCATTCAACGATGCCCAACAACACATTATGGTGGATTCTAGGCCAGGACTCACTACCAACAGCATTCAACGATGCCCAACAACACATTATGGTGGATTCTAGGCCAGGACTCACTACCAACAGCACACAACGATGCCCAACAACACATTATGGTGGATTCTAGGCCAGGACTCACTACCAACAGCACACAACGATGCCCAACAACACATTATGGTGGATTCTAGGCCAGGACTCACTACCAACAGCACACAACGATGCCCAACAACACACAGCAACGCCCAACAACACACAACGATGTCCAACAACACACAGCAACGCCCAACATCACATTATGGTGGATTCTAGGCCAGGACTCACTACCAACAGCATACAACGATGCCCAACATCACATTATGGTGGATTCTAGGCCAGGACTCACTACCAACAGCATACAACGATGCCCAACATCACATTATGGTGGATTCTAGGCCAGGACTCACTACCAACAGCACACAACGATGCCCAACAACACATTATGGTGGATTCTAGGCCAGGACTCACTACCAACAGCACACAACGATGCCCAACAACACATTATGGTGGATTCTAGGCCAGGACTCACTACCAACAGCACACAACGATGCCCAACAACACACAGCAACGCCCAACAACACACAACGATGTCCAACAACACACAGCAACGCCCAACATCACATTATGGTGGATTCTAGGCCAGGACTCACTACCAACAGCATACAACGATGCCCAACATCACATTATGGTGGATTCTAGGCCAGGACTCACTACCAACAGCATACAACGATGCCCAACATCACATTATGGTGGATTCTAGGCCAGGACTCACTACCAACAGCATACAACGATGCCCAACAACACACAGCAACGTCCAACAACACACAACGATGTCCAACAACACACAGCAACGCCCAACATCACATTATGGTGGATTCTAGGCCAGGACTCACTACCAACAGCACACAACGATGCCCAACAACACACAGCAACGCCCAACAAGACCCTTCTATCTTCGTCATGACCTACCTCCCTGCAGGACGAGTTTAATTGTTGTGTGCTTATTAACCCAGGCCAGGGAGGGGCTAAGACCCCGCTGCCCTCCCGTACAAGGGCTAGAATCTATAGCCATCTAAACATCAACAATAACAACAACATCAGTAACAACGTAAAACTACCGAAACCAAAAAAAAAAAAAGATTGCATCCACCGCAGTGAACAACACAAGTCGTCCATTGTGGGGAGTCTCACGCGCCGTATTGCATCGTGCTGGTGGACATCATTGCCTCATAGCAGCTGTTGTCGAGGGAAACGGGCCTGAGTGTCAGCTGCTGGTGGGGACGGAGGGGTGATGCAAGCAGGGTTACATCAGAGTCAGAGCTGATCTTAGAGATGGGTTCAGGCTACTACATGGCATAGAAGGTCATGGCTGATATTAGAGATGGATTCAGGCTGCATGGCATAGAAGATTATGGCTGATATTAGAGATGGATTCAGGCTGCATGATATAGAAGGTCATGGCTGATATTAGAGATGGATTCAGGCTGCATGGCATAGAAGGTCATGGCTGATATTAGAGATGGATTCAGGCTGCATGATATAGAAGATCATGGCTGATATCAGAGCTGGGTTCAGGCTGCATGATATAGAAGATCATGGCTGATATTAGAGATGGATTCAGGCTACATGGCATAGAAGGTCATGGCTGATATCAGAGCTGGGTCAGTAAGTGACATTGTGTTGTGACCTCCTACCTCGTTGTGTCTGAGGTGACATGGTAAATGATGTTGTGTTGTGACCTGTGATAGTTGCTTTAAGGGTTAATCACTGAATCAATAACACACAGTCACAACTACCTGTGACTTCACACACACACACACACACACACACACACACACACACACACACACACACA
>NC_092149.1:85167079-85172079 GCF_045791955.1 Oncorhynchus clarkii lewisi
ACCACTACTATCAGTAGCACTGTCAAAGCAAGCCAAGCGCCACCACTACTATCAGTAGCACTGTGAAAGCAAGCCAAGCGCCACCACTACTATCAGTAGCACTGTGAAAGCAAGCCAAGCGCCACCACTACTATCAGTAGCACTGTCAAAGCTGTGCAAAAAAAAACAGTCCTCAAACAAGCACATGTTTACAATACCACGTTGGTGAAAATAAACCAAACTATTAGGAGGAAGCACATGGGATACTAACAGCATATTAAACAACATACCATTAGTATTACTTATCTACAGTATACATATCTTCCTGACATATTACTACATAACATACACTTAGTATTACTTATCTACAGTATACATATCTCCCTGGTATACTACATAACATACACTTAGTATTACTTATCTACAGTATACATATCTCCCTGGTATACTACATAACATACACTTAGTATTACTTATCTACAGTATACATATCTCCCTGGTATACTACATAACATACACTTAGTATTACTTATCTACAGTATACATATCTCCCTGGTATACTACATCACATACACTTAGTATTACTTATCTACAGTATACATATCTCCCTGGCATACTACATCACATACACTTAGTATTACTTATCTACAGTATACATATCTCCCTGGTATACTACATAACATACACTTAGTATTACTTATCTACAGTATACATATCTCCCTGGTATACTACATAACATACACTTAGTATTACTTATCTACAGTATACATATCTCCCTGGTATACTACATCACATACACTTAGTATTACTTATCTACAGTATACATATCTCCCTGGTATATTACTACATAACATACACTTAGTATTACTCTCTTATCTACAGTCTACATATCTCCCTGGTATACTACATCACATACACTTAGTATTACTTATCTACAGTATACATATCTCCCTGGTATACTACATAACATACATTTAGTATTACTTATCTACAGTATACATATCTCCCTGGTATACTACATAACATACACTTAGTATTACTTATCTACAGTATACATATCTCCCTGGTATACTACATCACATACACTTAGTATTACTTATCTACAGTATACATATCTCCCTGGTATACTACATAACATACACTTAGTATTACTTATCTACAGTATACATATCTCCCTGGTATACTACATAACATACACTTAGTATTACTTATCTACAGTATACATATCTCCCTGGTATACTACATCACATACACTTAGTATTACTTATCTACAGTATACATATCTCCCTGGTATACTACATAACATACACTTAGTATTACTTATCTACAGTATACATATCTCCCTGGTATACTACATCACATACACTTAGTATTACTTATCTACAGTATACATATCTCCCTGGTATATTACTACATAACATACACTTAGTATTACTCTCTTATCTACAGTCTACATATCTCCCTGGTATACTACATCACATACACTTAGTATTACTTATCTACAGTATACATATCTCCCTGGTATACTACATAACATACATTTAGTATTACTTATCTACAGTATACATATCTCCCTGGTATACTACATAACATACACTTAGTATTACTTATCTACAGTATACATATCTCCCTGGTATACTACATCACATACACTTAGTATTACTTATCTACAGTATACATATCTCCCTGGTATACTACATAACATACACTTAGTATTACTTATCTACAGTATACATATCTCCCTGGTATACTACATAACATACACTTAGTATTACTTATCTACAGTATACATATCTCCCTGGTATACTACATCACATACACTTAGTATTACTTATCTACAGTATACATATCTCCCTGGTATACTACATCACATACACTTAGTATTACTTATCTACAATATACATATCTCCCTGGTATACTACATCACATACACTTAGTATTACTTATCTACAGTATACATATCTCCCTGGTATACTACATCACATACACTTAGTATTACTTATCTACAGTATACATATCTCCCTGGTATACTACATAACATACACTTAGTATTACTTATCTACAGTATACATATCTCCCTGGTATACTACATAACATACACTTAGTATTACTTATCTACAGTATACATATCTCCCTGGTATACTACATCACATACACTTAGTATTACTTATCTACAGTATACATATCTCCCTGGTATACTACATCACATACACTTAGTATTACTTATCTACAATATACATATCTCCCTGGTATACTACATCACATACACTTAGTATTACTTATCTACAGTATACATATCTCCCTGGTATACTACATAACATACATTTAGTATTACTTATCTACAGTATACATATCTCCCTGGTATACTACATAACATACACTTAGTATTACTTATCTACAGTATACATATCTCCCTGGTATACTACATCACATACACTTAGTATTACTTATCTACAGTATACATATCTCCCTGGTATACTACATAACATACACTTAGTATTACTTATCTACAGTATACATATCTCCCTGGTATACTACATAACATACACTTAGTATTACTTATCTACAGTATACATATCTCCCTGGTATACTACATCACATACACTTAGTATTACTTATCTACAGTCTACATATCTCCCTGGTATACTACATAACATACACTTAGTATTACTCTCTTATCTACAGTCTACATATCTCCCTGGTATACTACATCACATACACTTAGTATTACTTATCTACAGTATACATATCTCCCTGGTATACTACATCACATACACTTAGTATTACTTATCTACAGTATACATATCTCCCTGGCATAATGCATAATTTATGCAGCAGCGTTTCAATACATTTTTTGGACTCACCTTGTGAAAGTGGCACATTCGTTGGCAAATTTTGTTATCAAACTTTGTCATCAGAGACTGGCATTCTATGGATGTCTGGTGAGAACTCGGATATGGAAAACACACAGCCACTCCATTGGATAGCAGGCTAACTTCGTGGTTTCTTTGCAGCGCTTGCAGTTAGCCTACGATTCCTTCCAGACGACTCATTGTGTAATTTGCGATTTCCAACTTGTTGTGTAATGTTTATGTCTAATGGCCGATGAACACCGATACGTTTTATCTATCATTTCTCTTCATTGTCTTTCTTCAAATGACAAGGATGAAAAAGTTTCTGCCAGTAAATTGTCGACTTGATTCATGACGATAACTGCTAGCTAAGATGTTGAAATGATCAGTCAATTCAAAGCTACTGTACATATGACTTGATTCATGACGATAACTGCTAGCTAAGATGTTGAAATGATCAGTCAATTCAAAGCTACTGTACATATGACTAGATTCATGATGATAACTGCTAGCTAAGATGTTGAAATGATCAGTCAATTCAAAGATACTGTACATATGACTTGATTCATGATGATAACTGCTAGATAAGATGTTGAATTTATCAGTCAATTCAAAGCTACTGTACATATGACTTGATTCATGATGATAACTGCTAGCTAAGATGTTGAATTGATCAGTCAATTCAAAGCTACTGTACATATGACTTGATTCATGATGATAACTGCTAGCTAAGATGTTGAATTGATCAGTCCAATCAAAGCTACTGTACATATAATGTGATTTGACGTCATTTTATCTGTGGCCAATGACCTTGATCCTTCTTGGAAGCTGCCTTACTCATGAAAAGAAAAAAGAGACCATGTTTGTATGTGGCTTTATTAACTCAATGATATATATATATATATATCACTGATATGTGACACGTATTAATGCCAAAATAACATGCAAAACAGGCACACCCCCCACCCAAAAAAAATATATATAATTATCTATATTTTTTTGTTGCAAAAAATGTGGGGCTCAAAACAGGTGGGGCTCTGCCCTGAATGACAGGTCGCCAATGGAATTAAACAGGACATCTTTCTCTCCCCCTCTCACTCCCTCTCTACCTCTCTCCCCCTCTCACTCTCTCTCTACCTCTCTCACTCCCTCTCACTCCCTCGCTACCTCTCTCCCCCTCTCACTCCCTCTCTACCTCTCTCCCCCTCTCACTCCCTCTCTACCTCTCTCCCCCTCTCACTCCCTCTCTACCTCTCTCCCACTCTCACTCCCTCTCTACCTCTCTTCCCCTCTCACTCCCTCTCTACCTCTCTCCCCCTCTCACTCCCTCTCTACCTCTCTCCCCCTCTCACTCCCTCGCTACCTCTCTCCCCCTCTCACTCCCTCTCTACCTCTCTCCCACTCTCACTCCCTCTCTACCTCTATCCCCCTCTCACTCCCTCTCTACCTCTCTCCCCCTCTCACTCCCTCGCTACCTCTCTCCCCCTCTCACTCCCTCTCTACCTCTCTCCCACTCTCACTCCCTCTCTACCTCTCTCCCCCTCTCACTCCCTCTCTACCTCTCTCCCACTCTCACTCCCTCTCTACCTCTCTCCCACTCTCACTCCCTCTCTACCTCTCTTCCCATCTCACTCCCTCTCTACCTCTCTCCCCCTCTCACTCCCTCTCTACCTCTCTCCCCCTCTCACTCCCTCGCTACCTCTCTCCCCCTCTCACTCCCTCTCTACCTCTCTCCCCTCTCTACCTCTCTCCCCCTCTCACTCCCTCTCTACCACTCTCCCCCTCTCACTCCCTCTCTACCTCTCTCCCCCTCTCACTCCCTCTCTACCTCTCTCCCCCTCTCACTCCCTCTCTATCTCTCTCCCCCTCTCACTCCCTCTCTACCTCTCTCCCCCTCTCACTCCCTCTCTACCTCTCTCCCCCTCTCACTCCCTCTCTACCTCTCTCCCCCTCTCACTCCCTCTCTCCCCCTCTCACTCCCTTTCTCCCCCTCTCACTCCCTCTCTACCTCTTTCCCCCTCTCACTCCCTCTCTACCTCTTTCCCCCTCTCACTCCCTCTATACCTCTCTCCCCCTCTCTCTCTCCCCCTACTCTGTAACATTTGGAGGACATTAGCGCTCGGTGACGCCGACTAGGCGCTGAGGAGAGGGCTCTGACAGGCTGGCCCG
>NC_092149.1:85177079-85202079 GCF_045791955.1 Oncorhynchus clarkii lewisi
TTTACTGAAGCTGTTTGACTTTATGATTTCTGTCCAGAGTAGGATGTAAAAACAAAATATATCACAGAGATTATATACACATCTTTAATTAATTTAATTAATTAATTTAATCTCTCTCTCTCTCTCTCTCTATCTATCTCTCTCTCTCTCTCTCTCTCTCTCTCTCTCTCTCCCTCTCTCTCTCTGTCTCTCTCTCTCTCTCTCTCTCTCTCTCTCTCTCTCTCTCTCTCTCTCTCTCTCTCTCTCTCTCTCTCTCTCTCTCTCTCTCTCTCTCTCTCTCTCTCTCTCTCTGTCTCTCTCTCTCTCTCTCTCTCTCTCTCTCTCTCTCTCTCTCTCTCTCTCTGTCTCTCTCTCCTTCTTTCTCCCTCCCTCTCTCTTTCTCTCTGTCTCTCTCTCCTTCTTTCTCCCTCCCTCTCTCTTTCTCTCTGTCGCTCTCTCTCTCTCTCTCGCTCTCTCTCTCACTCTCTCTCTCGCTCTCTCTCTCTCTCTCCTTCTTTCTCCCTCCCTCCCTCTCTCTTTCTCTCTCTCACTCTCTCTCTCTTTCTTTGTCTCTCTTTCTTTCTTTCTTTCTCCCTCCCTCTTTCTCTCTCTGTCTCTCTCTGTCTCTCACTCTTTTCCCCCGGGTGCACTGATGCGGCACTAACGGTGAAAAACTAACCCGTCTAGGGAAGCACAATGGGGGGGTTCTCCCTCTGTGTGTTGGAGCCTCCTCCGCCCCACGGACTACCCACGTAGCCACCGCTGTTTGACAAGCCCGCCTGCCAAACAACTCAATTAACCAGAAAAGGGGGTAAGAAAGAGGAGCCCAAACAGAGGACAGAGAAGAAAGAGAAGAAAGAGAAAGAAGACAGGAAAACAGAGGAGCTGGTTCCTGTCAGCCGCTGTCGACGCCAGGGCAACGTTTAGTGAGGGGAGAAATGCCTGAGAGAGAGAATAAAGGCCTTGTATGATGTGTTAACTGGAATTTCTGGTCCCTGGGCGCTGGGGTTCAGCTAGGGGTTCAGAGGTCATAGAGAGGTCCAGGGGGTCATTACCACTGTGATACAAACACACACACACACACACACACACACACACACACACACACACACACAAACACACATGGCTCTCACACACACACACACACACGCGTACACTTACGAGAAACGCACAAACACACACACTCATACACTTATACGCAGACACACACACTCAGTGGGCCGTGGAGCTAGGAGTGTTTGAGTGTTTGTTCTCCACTTCACACATGACTTTTATTTAGAGAGCAGAGAGAGGCCAGGTACACACACTCAGAGCAGCTGAGAGAATGTTTCACAGTGTGAAGTGGAACCTGGCAGGTCCTTTACACTGAAGGATGTTAGTGGTAGAGAGGACTTGGCTATGGACTACAGTCTGAATACAGGGCCGGTCAACTCACCTGCTAAAAGTAACACTACAAGGTACAACAAGGTACAACAAGGTAGGTACAACAAGGTACAACAGGGTAGGTACAACAAGGTAAAACAAGTTACAACAAGGTAAAACAAGGTACATCAAAGTTACAACAAGGTACAACAAGGTAATACAAAGTTACAACAAGGTACAACAAGGTACAAGGTACAACAAGGTACAAGGTACAACAAGGTACAACAAGGTACAACAAGGTGCAAGAAGGTACAACAAGATACATCAAAGTAAAACAAGGTACAACAAGGTATTACAAGGTACAACAAGGTACAAAGTACAACAAGGTACAACAAAGGTACAACAAGATACAACAAGGTACAACAAGGTACAACAAGGTACAACAAAGTTACAACAAGGTACTACAAGGTACAACAAGGTACAACAAGGTACAAGGTACAACAAGGTACAACAAGGTACAACAAGGTACAACAAAGGTACAACAGGGTACAACAAGATACAACAAAGTTACAACAAGGTACAACAAAGTTACAACAAGGTACATCAAGGTACAACAAAGTTACAACAAGGTACAACAAGGTACAACAAAGGTACAACAAGGTACAACAAAGTTACAACAAGGTACAAGGTAGGTACAACAAGGTCAAACAAGTTACAACAAGGTAAAACAAGGTACATCAAAGTTACAACAAGGTACAACAAGGTAATACAAAGTTACAACAAGGTACAACAAGGTACAACAAGGTACAAGGTACAACAAGGTACAACAAGGTACAAGGTACAACAAGGTACAACAAGGTACAACAAGGTACAAGAAGGTACAACAAGATACAACAAAGTAAAACAAGGTACAACAAGGTATTACAAGGTACAACAAGGTACAAGGTACAACAAGGTACAACAAGGTACAAGGTACAACAAGGTACAACAAGGTACAACAAGGTACAACAAAGGTAGAACAAGGTACAAGGTACAACAAAGTTACAACAAGGTACAACAAAGTTACAACAAGGTACATCAAGGTACAACAAAGTTACAACAAGGTACAACAAGGTACAACAAAGTTACAACAAGGTACAACAAAGTTACAACAAGGTACAACAAGGTACAACAAGGTAGGTACAACAAGGTACAACAAGGTACAACAAAGGTACAACAAGATACAACAAAGTTACAACAAGGTACAACAAGGTACAACAAAGTTACAACAAGGTACATCAAAGTTACAACAAGGTACAACAAGGTAATACAAAGTTACAACAAGGTACAACAAGGTACAACAAAGTTACAACAAGGTACAACAAAGTTACAACAAGGTACAACAAGGTACAACAAGGTAGGTACAACAAGGTACAACAAGGTACAACAAAGGTACAACAAGATACAACAAAGTTACAACAAGGTACAACAAGGTACAACAAAGTTACAACAAGGTACATCAAAGTTACAACAAGGTACAACAAGGTAATACAAAGTTACAACAAGGTACAACAAGGTACAACAAAGTTACAACAAGTTGCAACAAGGTACAACAAAGTTACAAAAAGTTACAACAAGGTACAACAAGGTACAACAAGGTAGAACAAAGTACAACAAAGTTACAACAAGGTACATCAAGGTACAACAAGTTACAACAAGGTAAAACAAGATACAACAAAGTTACAACAAGGTACAACAAAGGTACAACAAGGTACAACAAGGTACAACAAGGTAGGTACAACAAGGTACAACAAGGTACAACAAGGTAGGTGCAACAAGGTACAACAAGGTAAAACAAGTTACAACAAGGTAAAACAAGGTACAATAAGGTAGGTACAACAAGGTACAACAAGGTAAAACAAGGTACTACAAGGTACAACAAGGTACAACAATGTACAACAAGGTAAAACAAGGCACTACAAGGTACAACAAGGAACAACAATGTACAACAAGGTACAAAAAGGTAAAACAAGATAGGTACAACAAGGTACGACAAGGTAAAACAAGTTACAACAAGGTAGGTACAACAAGGTACAACAAGGTAGGTACAACAAGGTAAAACAAAGTTACAACAAGGTACATCAAGGTACAACAAAGTTACAACAAGGTACAACAAGGTACAACAAAGTTACAACAAGGTACAACAAGGTGCAACAAGGTAAAACAAGGTACAACAAGGTAGGTACAACAAGGTACAACAAAGTTACAACAAGTTACATCAAGGTGCAACAAAGTTACAACAAGGTACAGCAGGGTACAACAAAGTTACAACAAGGTACTTCAAGGTACAACAAAGTTATAACAAGGTACATCAAGGTACAACAAGGTACAACAAGGTACAACAAGGTAGGTGCAACAAGGTACAACAAGGTAAAACAAGTTACAACAAGGTAAAACAAGGTACAACAAGGTAAAACAAGTTACAACAAGGTAAAACAAGGTACAACAAGGTAAAACAAGGCACTACAAGGTACAACAAGGTACAACAATGTACAACAAGGTACAAAAAGGTAAAACAAGATAGGTACAACAAGGTACGACAAGGTAAAACAAGTTACAACAAGGTAGGTACAACAAGGTACAACAAGGTAGGTACAACAAGGTAAAACAAAGTTACAACAAGGTACATCAAGGTACAAGAAAGTTACAACAAGGTACAACAATGTACAACACAGTTACAACAAGGTACAACAAGGTACAACAAAATTACAACAAGGTACAACAAGGTGCAACAAGGTAAAACAAGGTAGAACAAGGTAGGTACAACAAGGTACAACAAAGTTACAACAAGTTACATCAAGGTACAAAAAAGTTACAACAAGGTACAGCAGGGTACAACAAAGTTACAACAAGGTACTTCAAGGTACAACAAAGTTATAACAAGGTACATCAAGGTACAACAAAGTTACAACAAGGTACAACAAGGTACAACAAAGTTACAACAAGGTACAAGGTACAACAAAGTTACAACAAGGTTCAACAAGGTACAACAAAGTTACAACAAGGTACATCAAGGTACAACAAAGTTACAACAAGGTACAACAAGGTACAACAAAGTTACAACAAGGTACAACAAAGTTACAACAAGGTACAACAAGGTAAAAACAAAGGTACAACAAAGTTACAACAAGGTACAACTAAGTTACAACAAAGTTACAACAAGGTACAACAAGGTACAACAAAGTTACAACAAGGTACAACAAGGTACAACAAAGTTACAACAAGGTACAACAAAGGTACAACAAAGTTACAACAAGGTACAACAAAGTTACAACAAAGTTACAACAAGGTACAAAAAGATACAACAAAGGTACAACAAAGTTACAACAACGTACAAAAAGGTACAACAAAGGTACAACAAAGTTACAACAAGGTACATCATGGTACAACAAGTTACAACAAGGTAAAACAAGATACAACAAAGTTACAACAAGGTACAACAAAGGTACAACAAGGTACAACAAGGTACAACAAGGTAGGTACAACAAGGTACAACAAGGTAGGTGCAACAAGGTACAACAAGGTAAAAGAAGTTACAACAAGGTAAAACAAGGTACAATAAGGTAGGTACAACAAGGTACAACAAGGTAAAACAAGGTACTACAAGGTACAACAAGGTACAACAATGTACAACAAGGTACAACAAGGTAAAACAAGATAGGTACAACAAGGTACAACAAGGTAAAACAAGTTACAACAAGGTAGGTACAACAAGGTACAACAAGGTACAAGGTACAACAAGGTATAACAAAGGTACAACAAGGTACAACAAGGTACAACTAGGTAGGTTCAACAAGGTAAAACAAAGTTACAACAAGGTACATCAAGGTACAAGGAAGTTACAACAAGGTACAACAATGTACAACACAGTTACAACAAGGTACAACAAGGTAGGTACAACAAGGTACAACAAAGTTACAACAAGGTACAACAAGGTACAACAAAGTTACAACAAGTTACATCAAGGTACAACAAAGTTACAACAAGGTACAGCAGGGTACAACAAAGTTACAACAAGGTACTTCAAGGTACAACAAAGTTATAACAAGGTACATCAAGGTACAACAAGGTACAACAAGGTAGGTGCAACAAGGTACAACAAGGTAAAACAAGTTACAACAAGGTAAAACAAGGTACAACAAGGTAAAACAAGTTACAACAAGGTAAAACAAGGTAAAACAAGGTAAAACAAGGCACTACAAGGTACAACAAGGTACAACAATGTACAACAAGGTACAACAAAGTTACAACAAGTTACATCAAGGTGCAACAAAGTTACAACAAGGTACAGCAGGGTACAACAAAATTATAACAAGGTACTTCAAGGTACAACAAAGTTATAACAAGGTACATCAAGGTACAACAAGGTACAACAAGGTAGGTGCAACAAGGTACAACAAGGTAAAACAAGTTACAACAAGGTAAAACAAGGTACAACAAGGTAAAACAAGTTACAACAAGGTAAAACAAGGTACAACAAGGTAAAACAAGGCACTACAAGGTACAACAAGGTACAACAATGTACAACAAGGTACAAAAAGGTAAAACAAGATAGGTACAACAAGGTACGACAAGGTAAAACAAGTTACAACAAGGTAGGTACAACAAGGTACAACAAGGTACAAGGTACAACAAGGTACAACAAGGTACAACAAGGTAGGTACAACAAGGTAAAACAAAGTTACAACAAGGTACATCAAGGTACAAGAAAGTTACAACAAGGTACAACAATGTACAACACAGTTACAACAAGGTACAACAAGGTACAACAAAATTACAACAAGGTACAACAAGGTGCAACAAGGTAAAACAAGGTAGAACAAGGTAGGTACAACAAGGTACAACAAAGTTACAACAAGGTACTTCAAGGTACAACAAAGTTATAACAAGGTACATCAAGGTATAACAAAGTTACAACAAGGTACAACAAGGTACAACAAAGTTACAACAAGGTACAAGGTACAACAAAGTTACAACAAGGTACAACAAGGTACAACAAAGTAGGTGCAACAAGGTACAACAAGGTAAAACAAGTTACAACAAGGTAAAACAAGGTACAATAAGGTAGGTACAACAAGGTACAACAAAGTTACAACAAGTTACAACAAGGTACAACAAGGTACAACAAGGTAAAAACAAAGGTACAACAAAGTTACAACAAGGTACAACAAAGTTACAACAAAGTTACAACAAGGTACAACAAGGTACAACAAAGTTACAACAAGGTACAACAAGGTACAACAAAGTTGCAACAAGGTACAACAAAGGTACAACAAAGTTACAACAAGGTACAACAAAGTTACAACAAAGTTACAACAAGGTACAAAAAGATACAACAAAGGTACAACAAAGTTACAACAACGTACAAAAAGGTACAACAAAGGTACAACAAAGTTACAACAAGGTACATCAAGGTACAACAAGTTACAACAAGGTAAAACAAGATACAACAAAGTTACAACAAGGTACAACAAAGATACAAAAAAGGTACAACAAGGTACAACAAGGTAGGTACAACAAGGTACAACAAGGTAGGTGCAACAAGGTACAACAAGGTAAAACAAGTTACAACAAGGTAAAACAAGGTACAATAAGGTAGGTACAACAAGGTACAACAAGGTAAAACAAGGTACTACAAGGTACAACAAGGTACAACAATGTACAACAAGGTACAACAAGGTAAAACAAGTTACAACAAGCTAGGTACAACAAGGTACAACAAGGTACAAGGTACAACAAGGTATAACAAAGGTACAACAAGGTACAACAAGGTACAACAAGGTAGGTTCAACAAGGTAAAACAAAGTTACAACAAGGTACATCAAGGTACAAGAAAGTTACAACAAGGTACAACAATGTACAACACAGTTACAACAAGGTACAACAAGGTACAACAAAGTTACAACAAGGTACAACAAGGTGCAACAAGGTAAAACAAGGTAAAACAAGGTAGGTACAGCAAGGTACAACAAAGTTACAACAAGTTACATCAAGGTACAACAAAGTTACAACAAGGTACAGCAGGGTACAACAAAGTTACAACAAGGTACTTCAAGGTACAACAAAGTTATAACAAGGTACATCAAGGTACAACAAGGTACAACAAGGTACAACAAGGTAGGTGCAACAAGGTACAACAAGGTAAAACAAGTTACAACAAGGTAAAACAAGGTACAACAAGGTAAAACAAGTTACAACAAGGTAAAACAAGGTACAACAAGGTAAAACAAGGCACTACAAGGTTACAACAAGGTACAACAATGTACAACAAGGTACAACAAGGTAAAACAAGATAGGTACAACAAGGTACAACAAGGTAAAACAAGTTACAACAAGGTAGGTACAACAAGGTACAACAAGGTACAAGGTACAACAAGGTAGGTACAACAAGGTAAAACAAAGTTACAACAAGGTACATCAAGGTACAAGAAAGTTACAACAAGGTACAACAATGTACAACACAGTTACAACAAGGTACAACAAGGTACAACAAAATTACAACAAGGTACAACAAGGTGCAACAAGGTAAAACAAGGTAGAACAAGGTAGGTACAACAAGGTACAACAAAGTTACAACAAGTTACATCAAGGTACAACAAAGTTACAACAAGGTACAGCAGGGTACAACAAAGTTACAACAAGGTACTTCAAGGTACAACAAAGTTATAACAAGGTACATCAAGGTACAACAAAGTTACAACAAGGTACAACAAGGTACAACAAAGTTACAACAAGGTACAAGGTACAACAAAGTTACAACAAGGTACAACAAGGTACAACAAAGTTACAACAAGGTACATCAAGGTACAACAAAGTTACAACAAGTTACAACAAGATACAACAAGGTACAACAAGGTAAAAACAAAGGTACAACAAAGTTACAACAAGGTACAACAAAGTTACAACAAAGTTACAACAAGGTACAACAAGGTACAACAAAGTTACAACAAGGTACAACAAGGTACAACAAAGTTACAACAAGGTACAACAAAGGTACAACAAAGTTACAACAAGGTACAACAAAGTTACAACAAAGTTACAACAAGGTACAAAAAGATACAACAAAGGTACAACAAAGTTACAACAACGTACAAAAAGGTACAACAAAGGTACAACAAAGTTACAACAAGGTACAAATAGGTACAACAAGTTACAACAAAGTTACAACAAGGTACAACAAAGGTTAAATTATTATTGTTATTATTATCATTATTATTAACAGAACTATTATCGTACAACAACGCTACAGCAACAACACTTATTAGAAAATTCCACTTTGGGACTGAATGCACTTTTTTTTCTTTTCAAAACCAATTCTCGTTGTAAATTTGTGTGGGGTAGGTACAGATTTGCCTAAATCAAGACAACAAGTCGTTCCACCCAAAATCTAGTATCTAGAATTTTCAAATGTAAGTCCAACAATTTAATTTAAGTCCTACAATTTTAAGTATCTAGAATTTAAGTCCTCCGGACATCTTAAAAGGGTGGTGCTGTTAGGCGAGAGGAACTCACTAAGGTCATGGGGTCAGTGGTTAGTATTGTGTTGGGAGAGAGGAACTCACTAAGGTCATGGGGTCAGTGGTTAGTATTGTGTTGGGAGAGAGGAACTCACTAAGGTCATGGGGTCAGTGGTTAGTATTGTGTTGGGAGAGAGGAACTCACTAAGGTCATGGGGTCAGTGGTTAGTATTGTGTTGGGAGAGAGGAACTCACTAAGGTCATGGGGTCAGTGGTTAGTATTGTGTTGGGAGAGAGGAACTCACTAAGGTCATGAGGTCAGTGGTTAGTATTGTATTTTATTCATGTGCATCTTGATTTTGTTTTATCTTATTTTTATATTAATTTGAGAAGAACTTTGAACTACATTTGTGGTAAGAAAGAAGCTATATAAAAAAAAAAGTTTAATTGATTAATTTTACAAGTCCTAACATGAGATTGATTGATATTACCAGTCCTTACAGGAGATTGATTGAAATTACCAGTCCTGACAGGAGATTGATTGATTGATATTACCCGTCCTTACAGGAGATTGGTTGACATTACCAGTCCTTACAGGAGATTGATTGATATTACCAGTCCTTACAGGAGATTGATTGATATTACCAGTCCTTACAGGAGATTGATTGATATTACCAGTTCTTACAGGAGATTGATTGATATTACCAGTCCTTACAGGAGATTGATTGATTGATATTACCAGTCCTAACAGGAGATAGATTGAAATTACCAGTCCTTACAGGAGATTGATTGATATTACCAGTCCTTACAGGAGATTGATTGATAATACCAGTCCTTACAGGAGATTGATTGATATTACCAGACCTAACAGGAGATTGATTGATATTACCAGTCCTTACAGGAGATTGATTGAAATTACCAGTCGTAACAGGAGATTGATTGATATTACCAGTCCTTACAGGAGATTGATTAATTGATATTACCAGTCCTAACAGAAGATTGATTGATTGATATTTCCCGTCATTACAGGAGATTGGTTGATACTACCAGTCCTTACAGGAGATTGATTGATATTACCAGTCCTTACAGGAGATTGATTGATATTACCAGACCTAACAGGAGATTGATTGATATTACCAGTTCTTACAGGAGATTGATTGATATTACCAGTCCTTACAGGAGATTGATTGATTGATATTACCAGTCCTAACAGGAGATTGATTGATATTACCAGTCCTTACAGGAGATTGATTGATATTACCAGTCCTTACAGGAGATTGATTGAAATTACCAGTCGTAACAGGAGATTGATTGATATTACCAGTCCTTACAGGAGATTGATTGATTGATATTACCAGTCCTAACAGGAGATTGATTGATTGATATTTCCCGTCATTACAGGAGATTGGTTGATACTACCAGTCCTTACAGGAGATTGATTGATTGATAATACCAGTACTAACAGGAGATTGATTGATATTACCAGTCCTAACAATAGATTGATTGATATTACCAGTCCTAACAGGAGATTGATTGATTGATATTACCAGTCCTTACAGGAGATTGATTGATATTACCAGTCCTTACATGAGATTGATTAATATTACCAGTCCTAACAGGAGATGGATTGATAGTACCAGTCCTAAAAGGAGATTGATTGATATTACCGGTCCTCACAGGAGATTGATTGATATTACCAGTCCTAACAGGAGATTGATTGATATTACCTGTCCTTACAGGAGATTGATTGATATTACCAGTCCTTACAGGAGATTGATTGATATTACCAGTCCTTACAGGAGATTGATTGAAATTACCAGTCGTAACAGGAGATTGATTGATATTACCAGTCCTTACAGGAGATTGATTGATTGATATTACCAGTCCTAACAGGAGATTGATTGATTGATATTTCCCGTCATTACAGGAGATTGGTTGATACTACCAGTCCTTACAGGAGATTGATTGATTGATAATACCAGTACTAACAGGAGATTGATTGATATTACCAGTCCTAACAATAGATTGATTGATATTACCAGTCCTAACAGGAGATTGATTGATTGATATTACCAGTCCTTACAGGAGATTGATTGATATTACCAGTCCTTACATGAGATTGATTAATATTACCAGTCCTAACAGGAGATGGATTGATAGTACCAGTCCTTACAGGAGATTGATTGATATTACCAGTCCTCACAGGAGATTGATTGATATTACCAGTCCTTACAGGAGATTGATTGATATTACCAGTCCTTACAGGAGATTGATTGATATTGCCAGTCCTAACAGGAGATTGATTGATATTACCAGTCCTTACAGGAGATTGATTGATATTACCAGTCCTAACAGGAGATTGATTGATATTACCAGTCCTTACAGGAAATGGATTGATATTACCAGTCCTTACAGGAGATTGATTGAAATTACCAGTCCTAACAGGAGATTGATTGATTGATATTACCAGTCTTTACAGGAGATTGATTGATTGATATTACCAGTCCTTACAGGAGATTGATTGATATTACCAGTCCATACAGGAGATTGATTGATATTACCAGTCCTAACAGGAGATTGATTGATATTACCTGTCCTTAAAGGAGATTGATTGATATTACCAGTCCTTACAGGAGATTGATTGATATTACCAGTCCTAACAGGAGATTGATTGATTGATATTTCCCGTCATTACAGGAGATTGATTGATATTACCAGTCCTTACAGGAGATTGATTGATTGATAATACCAGTACTAACAGGAGATTGATTGATATTACCAGTCCTAACAATAGATTGATTGATATTACCAGTCCTAACAGGAGATTGATTGATTGATATTACCAGTCCTTACAGGAGATTGATCGATATTACCAGTCCTTACATGAGATTGATTAATATTACCAGTCCTAACAGGAGATGGATTGATAGTACCAGTCCTTACAGGAGATTGATTGATATTACCAGTCCTCACAGGAGATTGATTGATATTACCAGTCCTTACAGGAGATTGATTGATATTACCAGTCCTTACAGGAGATTGATTGATATTGCCAGTCATAACAGGAGATTGATTGATATTACCAGTCCTTACAGGAGATTGATTGATATTACCAGTCCTAACAGGAGATTGATTGATATTACCAGTCCTTACAGGAGATTGATTGAAATTACCAGTCCTAACAGGAGATTGATTGATTGATATTACCAGTCCTAACAGGAGATTGATTGATAATACCAGTCCTTACAGGAGATTGATTGATAATACCAGTCCTAAAAGGAGATTGATTGATATTACCCGTCCTTACAGGAGATTGATTGATATTACCAGTCCTAAAAGTAGATTGATTGATATTACCAGTCCTTACAGGAGATTGATTGAAATTACCAGTCCTAACAGGAGATTGATTGATATTTTCCAGTCCTTACAGGAGATTGATTGATTGATATTACCAGTCCTAACAGGAGATTGATTGATTGATATTACCCGTCCTTACAGGAGATTGGTTGATATTACCAGTCCTTACAGGAGATTGATTGATTGATATTACAGGTCGTTAGAGGAGATTGATTGATATTACCAGTCCATACAGGAGATTGATTGATATTACCAGTCCTAACAGGAGATTGATTGATATTACCAGTCCTAACAGGAGATTGATTGATAATACCAGTCCTTACAGGAGATTGATTGATATTACCAGTCCTTACAGGAGATTGATTGATATTACCAGTCCTAACAGGAGATTGATTGATAATACCAGTCCTTACAGGAGATTGATTGATATTACCAGTCCTAAAAGGAGATTGATTGATATTACCCGTCCTTACAGGAGATTGATTGATATTACCAGTCCTAAAAGTAGATTGATTGATATTACCAGTCCTTACAGGAGATTGATTTATATTACCAGTCCTTACAGGAGATTGATTGATATTACAAGTCCTAACAGGAGATTGATTGATATTACCAGTCCTTACATGAGATTGATTGATATTACCAGTCCTAACAGGAGATTGATTGATATTACCTGTCCTTACAGGAGATTGATTGATATTACCAGTCCTTACAGGAGATTGATTGATATTACCAGTCCTTACAGGAGATTGATTGAAATTACCAGTCGTAACAGGAGATTGATTGATATTACCAGTCCTTAAAGGAGATTGATTGATTGATATTACCAGTCCTAACAGGAGATTGATTGATTGATATTTCCCGTCCTTACAGGAGATTGATTGATTGATAATACCAGTACTAACAGGAGATTGATTGATATTACCAGTCCTAACAATAGATTGATTGATATTACCAGTCCTAACAGGAGATTGATTGATTGATATTACCAGTCCTTACAGGAGATTGATTGATATTACCAGTCCTTACATGAGATTGATTAATATTACCAGTCCTAACAGGAGATGGATTGATAGTACCAGTCCTTACAGGAGATTGATTGATATTACCAGTCCTCACAGGAGATTGATTGATATTACCAGTCCTTACAGGAGATTGATTGATATTACCAGTCCTTACAGGAGATTGATTGATGTTGCCAGTCCTAACAGGAGATTGATTGATATTACCAGTCCTTACAGGAAATTGATTGATATTACCAGTCCTTACAGGAGATTGATTGAAATTACCAGTCCTTACAGGAGATTGATTGATATTACCAGTCCTTACAGGAGATTGATTGATATTACCAGTCCTAACAGGAGATTGATTGATATTACCAATCCTTACAGGAAATTGATTGATATTACCAGTCCTTACAGGAGATTGATTGAAATTACCAGTCCTTACAGGAGATTGATTAATTGATATTACCAGTCCTAACAGAAGATTGATTGATTGATATTTCCCGTCATTACAGGAGATTGGTTGATACTACCAGTCCTTACAGGAGATTGATTGATATTACCAGTCCTAACAGGAGATTGATTGATAATACCAGTCCTTACAGGAGATTGATTGATATTACCAGTCCTAAAAGGAGATTGATTGATATTACCCGTCCTTACAGGAGATTGATTGATATTACCAGTCCTAAAAGTAGATTGATTGATATTACCAGTCCTTACAGGAGATTGATTTATATTACCAGTCCTTACAGGAGATTGATTGATATTACAAGTCCTAACAGGAGATTGATTGATATTACCAGTCCTTACATGAGATTGATTGATATTACCAGTCCTAACAGGAGATTGATTGATATTACCTGTCCTTACAGGAGATTGATTGATATTACCAGTCCTTACAGGAGATTGATTGATATTACCAGTCCTTACAGGAGATTGATTGAAATTACCAGTCGTAACAGGAGATTGATTGATATTACCAGTCCTTAAAGGAGATTGATTGATTGATATTACCAGTCCTAACAGGAGATTGATTGATTGATATTTCCCGTCATTACAGGAGATTGGTTGATACTACCAGTCCTTACAGGAGATTGATTGATTGATAATACCAGTACTAACAGGAGATTGATATTACCAGTCCTAACAATATATTGATTGATATTACCAGTCCTAACAGGAGATTGATTGATTGATATTACCAGTCCTTACAGGAGATTGATTGATATTACCAGTCCTTACATGAGATTGATTAATATTACCAGTCCTAACAGGAGATGGATTGATAGTACCAGTCCTTACAGGAGATTGATTGATATTACCAGTCCTCACACGAGATTGATTGATATTACCAGTCCTTACAGGAGATTGATTGATATTACCAGTCCTTACAGGAGAGGAGATTAACAGGAGATTGATTGATATTTCCTTACAGGAAATTGATTGATATTACCATTACAGGAGAGTCCTTACAGGAGATTGATTGATATTACCAGTCCTTACAGGAGATTGATTGATATTACCAGTCCTAACAGGAGATTGGATATTACCAATCCTTACAGGAAATTGGTTGATATTACCAGTCCTTACAGGATATTACCAGTCCAGGAGATTGATTAATTGATATTACCAGTCCTAACAGAAGATTGATTGATTGATATTTCCCGTCATTACAGGAGATTGGTTGATACTACCAGTCCTTACAGGAGATTGATTGATATTACCAGTCCTAACAGGAGATTGATTGATAATACCAGTCCTTACAGGAGATTGATTGATATTACCAGTCCTAAAAGGAGATTGATTGATATTACCCGTCCTTACAGGAGATTGATTGATATTACCAGTCCTAAAAGTAGATTGATTGATATTACCAGTCCTTACAGGAGATTGATTTATATTACCAGTCCTTACAGGAGATTGATTGATATTACAAGTCCTAACAGGAGATTGATTGATATTACCAGTCCTTACATGAGATTGATTGATATTACCAGTCCTAACAGGAGATTGATTGATATTACCTGTCCTTACAGGAGATTGATTGATATTACCAGTCCTTACAGGAGATTGATTGATATTACCAGTCCTTACAGGAGATTGATTGAAATTACCAGTCGTAACAGGAGATTGATTGATATTACCAGTCCTTAAAGGAGATTGATTGATTGATATTACCAGTCCTAACAGGAGATTGATTGATTGATATTTCCCGTCATTACAGGAGATTGGTTGATACTACCAGTCCTTACAGGAGATTGATTGATTGATAATACCAGTACTAACAGGAGATTGATATTACCAGTCCTAACAATATATTGATTGATATTACCAGTCCTAACAGGAGATTGATTGATTGATATTACCAGTCCTTACAGGAGATTGATTGATATTACCAGTCCTTACATGAGATTGATTAATATTACCAGTCCTAACAGGAGATGGATTGATAGTACCAGTCCTTACAGGAGATTGATTGATATTACCAGTCCTCACAGGAGATTGATTGATATTACCAGTCCTTACAGGAGATTGATTGATATTACCAGTCCTTACAGGAGATTGATTGATGTTGCCAGTCCTAACAGGAGATTGATTGATATTACCAGTCCTTACAGGAAATTGATTGATATTACCAGTCCTTACAGGAGATTGATTGAAATTACCAGTCCTTACAGGAGATTGATTGATATTACCAGTCCTTACAGGAGATTGATTGATATTACCAGTCCTAACAGGAGATTGATTGATATTACCAATCCTTACAGGAAATTGATTGATATTACCAGTCCTTACAGGAGATTGATTGAAATTACCAGTCCTTACAGGAGATTGATTAATTGATATTACCAGTCCTAACAGAAGATTGATTGATTGATATTTCCCGTCATTACAGGAGATTGGTTGATACTACCAGTCCTTACAGGAGATTGATTGATATTACCAGTCCTTACAGGAGATTGATTGATATTACCAGACCTAACAGGAGATTGATTGATATTACCAGTTCTTACAGGAGATTGATTGATATTACCAGTCCTTACAGGAGATTGATTGATTGATATTACCAGTCCTAACAGGAGATTGATTGATTGATATTACAGGTCGTTACAGGAGATTGATTGATATTACCAGTCCATACAGGAGATTGATTGATATTACCAGTCCTAACAGGAGATTGATTGATATTACCAGTCCTAACAGGAGATTGATTGATAATACCAGTCCTTACAGGAGATTGATTGATATTACCAGTCCTAACAGGAGATTGATTGATAATACCAGTCCTTACAGGAGAGATTGATTGATATTACCCGTCCTTACAGGAGATTGATTGATATTACCAGTCCTAACAGGAGATTGATTGATAATACCAGTCCTTACAGGAGGAGATTGATTGATATTACCAGTCCTAACAGGAGATTGATTGATAATACCAGTCCTTACAGGAGGAGATATTGATTGATATTACCCGTCCTTACAGGAGATTGATTGATATTACCAGTCCTAAAAGTAGATTGATTGATATTACCAGTCCTTACAGGAGATTGATTTATATTACCAGTCCTTACAGGAGATTGATTGATATTACAAGTCCTAACAGGAGATTGATTGATATTACCAGTCCTTACATGAGATTGATTGATATTACCAGTCCTAACAGGAGATTGATTGATATTACCTGTCCTTACAGGAGATTGATTGATATTACCAGTCCTTACAGGAGATTGATTGATATTACCAGTCCTTACAGGAGATTGATTGAAATTACCAGTCGTAACAGGAGATTGATTGATATTACCAGTCCTTAAAGGAGATTGATTGATTGATATTACCAGTCCTAACAGGAGATTGATTGATATTTGTCATACAGGAGATTTACTACCAGTCCTTACAGGAGATTGATTGATTGATAATACCAGTACTAACAGGAGATTGATTGATATTACCAGTCCTAACAATAGATTGATTGATATTACCAGTCCTAACAGGAGATTGATTGATTGATATTACCAGTCCTTACAGGAGATTGATTGATATTACCAGTCCTTACATGAGATTGATTAATATTACCAGTCCTAACAGGAGATGGATTGATAGTACCAGTCCTTACAGGAGATTGATTGATATTACCAGTCCTCACAGGAGATTGATTGATATTACCAGTCCTTACAGGAGATTGATTGATATTACCAGTCCTTACAGGAGATTGATTGATATTGCCAGTCCTAACAGGAGATTGATTGATATTACCAGTCCTTACAGGAGATTGATTGATATTACCAGTCCTAACAGGAGATTGATTGATATTACCAGTCCTTACAGGAAATGGATTGATATTACCAGTCCTTACAGGAGATTGATTGAAATTACCAGTCCTAACAGGAGATTGATTGATTGATATTACCAGTCTTTACAGGAGATTGATTGATTGATATTACCAGTCCTTACAGGAGATTGATTGATATTACCAGTCCATACAGGAGATTGATTGATATTACCAGTCCTAACAGGAGATTGATTGATATTACCTGTCCTTAAAGGAGATTGATTGATATTACCAGTCCTTACAGGAGATTGATTGATATTACCAGTCCTTACAGGAGATTGATTGAAATTACCAGTCGTAACAGGAGATTGATTGATATTACCAGTCCTTACAGGAGATTGATTGATTGATATTACCAGTCCTAACAGGAGATTGATTGATTGATATTTCCCGTCATTACAGGAGATTGGTTGATACTACCAGTCCTTACAGGAGATTGATTGATTGATAATACCAGTACTAACAGGAGATTGATTGATATTACCAGTCCTAACAATAGATTGATTGATATTACCAGTCCTAACAGGAGATTGATTGATTGATATTACCAGTCCTTACAGGAGATTGATCGATATTACCAGTCCTTACATGAGATTGATTAATATTACCAGTCCTAACAGGAGATGGATTGATAGTACCAGTCCTTACAGGAGATTGATTGATATTACCAGTCCTCACAGGAGATTGATTGATATTACCAGTCCTTACAGGAGATTGATTGATATTACCAGTCCTTACAGGAGATTGATTGATATTGCCAGTCCTAACAGGAGATTGATTGATATTACCAGTCCTTACAGGAGATTGATTGATATTACCAGTCCTAACAGGAGATTGATTGATATTACCAGTCCTTACAGGAGATTGATTGAAATTACCAGTCCTAACAGGAGATTGATTGATTGATATTACCAGTCCTAACAGGAGATTGATTGATAATACCAGTCCTTACAGGAGATTGATTGATAATACCAGTCCTAAAAGGAGATTGATTGATATTACCCGTCCTTACAGGAGATTGATTGATATTACCAGTCCTAAAAGTAGATTGATTGATATTACCAGTCCTTACAGGAGATTGATTGAAATTACCAGTCCTAACAGGAGATTGATTGATATTTTCCAGTCCTTACAGGAGATTGATTGATTGATATTACCAGTCCTAACAGGAGATTGATTGATTGATATTACCCGTCCTTACAGGAGATTGGTTGATATTACCAGTCCTTACAGGAGATTGATTGATTGATATTACAGGTCGTTACAGGAGATTGATTGATATTACCAGTCCATACAGGAGATTGATTGATATTACCAGTCCTAACAGGAGATTGATTGATATTACCAGTCCTAACAGGAGATTGATTGATAATACCAGTCCTTACAGGAGATTGATTGATATTACCAGTCCTTACAGGAGATTGATTGATATTACCAGTCCTAACAGGAGATTGATTGATAATACCAGTCCTTACAGGAGATTGATTGATATTACCAGTCCTAAAAGGAGATTGATTGATATTACCCGTCCTTACAGGAGATTGATTGATATTACCAGTCCTAAAAGTAGATTGATTGATATTACCAGTCCTAACAGGAGATTGATTGATAATACCAGTCCTTACAGGAGATTGATTGATATTACCAGTCCTTACAGGAGATTGATTGATATTACCAGTCCTAACAGGAGATTGATTGATAATACCAGTCCTAACAGGAGATTGATTGATATTTTCCAGTCCTTACAGGAGATTGATTGATTGATATTACCAGTCCTAACAGGAGATTGATTGATTGATATTACCCGTCCTTACAGGAGATTGGTTGATATTACCAGTCCTTACAGGAGATTGATTGATTGATATTACAGGTCGTTACAGGAGATTGATTGATATTACCAGTCCATACAGGAGATTGATTGATATTACCAGTCCTAACAGGAGATTGATTGATATTACCAGTCCTAACAGGAGATTGATTGATAATACCAGTCCTTACAGGAGATTGATTGATATTACCAGTCCTTACAGGAGATTGATTGATATTACCAGTCCTAACAGGAGATTGATTGATAATACCAGTCCTTACAGGAGATTGATTGATATTACCAGTCCTAAAAGGAGATTGATTGATATTACCCGTCCTTACAGGAGATTGATTGATATTACCAGTCCTAAAAGTAGATTGATTGATATTACCAGTCCTTACAGGAGATTGATTTATATTACCAGTCCTTACAGGAGATTGATTGATATTACAAGTCCTAACAGGAGATTGATTGATATTACCAGTCCTTACATGAGATTGATTGATATTACCAGTCCTAACAGGAGATTGATTGATATTACCTGTCCTTACAGGAGATTGATTGATATTACCAGTCCTTACAGGAGATTGATTGATAATACCAGTCCTTACAGGAGATTGATTGATATTACCAGTCCTAAAAGGAGATTGATTGATATTACCCGTCCTTACAGGAGATTGATTGATATTACCAGTCCTAAAAGTAGATTGATTGATATTACCAGTCCTAACAGGAGATTGATTGATAATACCAGTCCTTACAGGAGATTGATTGATATTACCAGTCCTTACAGGAGATTGATTGATATTACCAGTCCTAACAGGAGATTGATTGATAATACCAGTCCTAACAGGAGATTGATTGATATTTTCCAGTCCTTACAGGAGATTGATTGATTGATATTACCAGTCCTAACAGGAGATTGATTGATTGATATTACCCGTCCTTACAGGAGATTGGTTGATATTACCAGTCCTTACAGGAGATTGATTGATTGATATTACAGGTCGTTACAGGAGATTGATTGATATTACCAGTCCATACAGGAGATTGATTGATATTACCAGTCCTAACAGGAGATTGATTGATATTACCAGTCCTAACAGGAGATTGATTGATAATACCAGTCCTTACAGGAGATTGATTGATATTACCAGTCCTTACAGGAGATTGATTGATATTACCAGTCCTAACAGGAGATTGATTGATAATACCAGTCCTTACAGGAGATTGATTGATATTACCAGTCCTAAAAGGAGATTGATTGATATTACCCGTCCTTACAGGAGATTGATTGATATTACCAGTCCTAAAAGTAGATTGATTGATATTACCAGTCCTTACAGGAGATTGATTTATATTACCAGTCCTTACAGGAGATTGATTGATATTACAAGTCCTAACAGGAGATTGATTGATATTACCAGTCCTTACATGAGATTGATTGATATTACCAGTCCTAACAGGAGATTGATTGATATTACCTGTCCTTACAGGAGATTGATTGATATTACCAGTCCTTACAGGAGATTGATTGATATTACCAGTCCTTACAGGAGATTGATTGAAATTACCAGTCGTAACAGGAGATTGATTGATATTACCAGTCCTTAAAGGAGATTGATTGATTGATATTACCAGTCCTAACAGGAGATTGATTGATTGATATTTCCCGTCATTACAGGAGATTGGTTGATACTACCAGTCCTTACAGGAGATTGATTGATTGATAATACCAGTACTAACAGGAGATTGATTGATATTACCAGTCCTAACAATAGATTGATTGATATTACCAGTCCTAACAGGAGATTGATTGATTGATATTACCAGTCCTTACAGGACATTGATTGATATTACCAGTCCTTACATGAGATTGATTAATATTACCAGTCCTAACAGGAGATGGATTGATAGTACCAGTCCTTACAGGAGATTGATTGATATTACCAGTCCTTACAGGAGATTGATTGAAATTACCAGTCCTTACAGGAGATTGATTGATATTACCAGTCCTTACAGGAGATTGATTGATATTACCAGTCCTAACAGGAGATTGATTGATATTACCAATCCTTACAGGAAATTGATTGATATTACCAGTCCTTACAGGAGATTGATTGAAATTACCAGTCCTAACAGGAGATTGATTGATTGATATTACCCGTCCTTACAGGAGATTGGTTGATATTACCAGTCTTTACAGGAGATTGATTGATTGATATTACCAGTCCTTACAGGAGATTGATTGATATTACCAGTCCATACAGGAGATTGATTGATATTACCAGTCCTAACAGGAGATTGATTGATATTACCAGTCCTAACAGGAGATTGATTGATAATACCAGTCCTTACAGGAGATTGATTGATATTACCAGTCCTAAAAGGAGATTGATTGATATTAACAGTCCTTACAGGAGATTGATTGATATTACCAGTCCTAACAGGAGATTGATTGATATTACCTGTCCTTACAGGAGATTGATTGATATTACCAGTCCTTACAGGAGATTGATTGATATTACCAGTCCTTACAGGAGATTGATTGAAATTACCAGTCGTAACAGGAGATTGATTGATATTACCAGTCCTTACACGAGATTGATTGATTGATATTACCAGTCCTAACAGGAGATTGATTGATTGATATTTCCCGTCATTACAGGAGATTGGTTGATACTACCAGTCCTTACAGGAGATTGATTGATTGATATTACCAGTCCTTACAGGAGATTGATTGATATTACCAGTCCATACAGGAGATTGATTGATATTACCAGTCCTAACAGGAGATTGATTGATAATACCAGTCCTTACAGGAGATTGATTGATATTACCAGTCCTAAAAGGAGATTGATTGATATTACCCGTCCTTACAGGAGATTGATTGATATTACCAGTCCTAAAAGTAGATTGATTGATATTACCAGTCCTTACAGGAGATTGATTTATATTACCAGTCCTTACAGGAGATTGATTGATATTACAAGTCCTAACAGGAGATTGATTGATATTACCAGTCCTTACATGAGATTGATTGATATTACCAGTCCTAAAAGGAGATTGATTGATATTACCAGTCCTTACAGGAGATTGATTGATATTACCAGTCCTAACAGGAGATTGATTGATATTACCAGTCCTTACAGGAGATTGATTGATATTACCAGTCCTAAAAGTAGATTGATTGATATTACCAGTCCTTACAGGAGATTAATTGATTGATATTACCAGTCCTCACAGGAGATTGATTGATATTACCAGTCCTTACAGGAGATTGATATATATTACCAGTCCTAACAGGAGATTGATTGATTGATATTACCAGCCCTTACAGGAGATTGATTGATATAACCAGTCCTAACAGGAGATTGATTGATATTACCAGTCCTAACAGGAGATTGATTGATATTTCCAGTCCTTACAGGAGATTGATATATATTACCAGTCCTAACAGGAGATTGATTGATATTTCCAGTCCTTACAGGAGATTGATTGATATAACCAGTCCTAACAGGAGATTGATTGATTGATATTACCAGTCGAGGATAGATAGAGAGGATAGAGGATAGATAATGGTGTTAGTGGGGGGACAGTAGAGGAGGGATAATTGTGTTAGTGGTGGGGACAGTACAGGAGGGATAATGGTGTTAGTGGTGGGGACAGTACAGGAGGGATAATGGTATTAGTGGGGGGACAGTAGAAGATAGATAATGGTGTTAGTGGGGGGACATTACAGGAGGGATAATGGTGTTATTGGGGGGACATTACAGGAGAGATAATGGTGTTAGTGGTGGGGACAGTACAGGAGGGATAATGATGTTAGTGTTGGGGACAGTACAGGAGGGATAATGGTCTTAGTTGGGGGACAGTACAGGAGGGGTAATGGTGTTAGTGGGGTGACAGTACAGGGGGGATATTGGTGTTAGTCAGTGGGGGGACAGTATAGGAGGGATAATGGTGTTAGTGGGGGGACAGTAGAGGAGGGATAATGGTGTTAGTGGGGGGACAGTAGAGGAGGATAATGGTGTTAGTGGGGGGACAGTAGAGGAGGGATAATGGTGTTAGTGGTGGGGACAGTACAGGAGGGTTAATGGTTTTAGTGGGGGGACAGTAGAGGAGGGATAATGGTGTTAGTTATTGGGGGGACAGTACAGTAGGGATAATGGTGTAAGTGGGGGGACAGTACAGGAGGGATAATGGTGTAAGTGGGGGGGCAGTAGAGGACGGATAATGGTGTTAGGGGTGGGGACAGTAGAGGAGGGATAATGGTGTTAGTGGGGGGACAGTAGATGAGGGATAATGGTGTTAGTGGGGGGACAGTAAAATAGGGATAATGGTGTTATTGGGGGGACAGTAGAGGTGGGATAATGGTGTTAGTGGTGGGGACAGTACAGGAGGGATAATGGCGTTAGTGGGGGGACAGTAGAGGAGGGATAATGGTGTTAGTGCGGGGACAGTAGAGGAGGGATAATGGTGTTAGTCAGTGGGGTGGCAGTAGAGGAAGGATAATGGTGGTAGTGGGGGAGAGTAAAATAGGGATAATGGTGTCATTGGGGGGACAGTAGAGGTGGGATAATGGTGTTAGTGGTGGGGACAGTACAGGAGGGATAATGGTGTTAGTGGGGGGACAGTAGAGGAGAGACAATTGTGTTAGTGGGGGAACATTACAGGAGGGATAATGGTATTAGTGGGGGGGGACATTACAGGAGAGATAATGGTGTTAGTGGTGGGGACGGTACAGGAGGGATAATGGTGTTATTGGTGGGGACAGTACAGTAGGGATAATGGTCTTAGTTGGGGGACAGTACAGGAGGGATAATGGTGTTAGTGGGGGGACCGTACAGGAGGGATAATGGTGGCAGTGGGGGGACAGTATAGGAGGGATAATGGTGTTAGGTGTGGGGGAAGTACAGGAGGGATAATGGTGTTAGTGGGGGGACAGTAGATGAGAGATAATGGTGTTAGTGGGGGGACAGTACAGGAGGGATAATGGTGGCAGTGGGGGGACAGTATAGGAGGGATAATGGTGTTAGGTGTGGGGGCAGTACAGGAGGGATAATGGTGTTAGTGGGGGGACAGTAGATGAGAGATAATGGTGTTAGTGGGTGGACAGTAGAGGAGGGAAAATTGTTTTAGTTAGTGTGGGGACAGTACAGGAGGGTTAATGGTTTTAGTGGGGGGACAGTAGAGGAGGGATAGTGGTGTTAGTTATTGGGGGGACAATACAGGAGGGATAATGGTGTAAGTGGGGGGACAGTAGAGGAGGGATAATGGTGTTAGGGCTGGGGACAGTAGATGATGGATAATGGTGTTAGTGGGGGGACAGTAGAGGAGGGATAATGGTTTAGTCAGTGGGGGACAGTAGAGGAAGGATAATGGTGTTAGTGTGGGGACAGTAGAAGAGGGATAATGGTGTTAGTGGGGGGGACAGTACAGGAGGGCTAATGGTGTTAGTTAGTGGGGGGACAGTACAGGAGGGTTAATGGTGTTAGTGCGGGACAGTACAGGAGGGATAATGGTGTTAGTGGTGGGACATTACAGGAGGGCTAATGGTGTTAGTTAGTGGGGGGACAGTACAGGAGGGTTAATGGTGTTAGTGGGGGACAGTACAGGAGGGTTAATGGTGTTAGTGGTGGGACAGTACAGGAGGGCTAAT
>NC_092149.1:85209579-85277079 GCF_045791955.1 Oncorhynchus clarkii lewisi
ATACTGCTAAACAGAATATGACTGGTTAACTATTTGGGGTGGTAGAGGGAAGGGGAGGGGGGGGTCTCCTTATGGATCAGTAATTACTGGAATCCCATATAGATCAACAGTATTTTACTCATTATTGTAATCCCTTATAGATCAACAGTATTTGAGTCATTATCGTTATTCCTTATGGATCAACAGTATTTGAGTCATTATTGTAATCCCTGACGAAGGGAGAGGAGATGATGAGAAAGAGATATTGATATTGCTGAGGTGCAGATGCACATACACGTACTCACACACTCACACACACCCCCCCCCACACACACACAGGCGTCCACACACACACACACACACACACAGACACACACATCCACACCAATACACATCCGCACACATTTGCACACACCCACAAACACACACACACACACACACACATCCACACTTCCACACACTTCCACACACCCACACACACCCACACTCACACACACACCGTCACTAATCACAGAAGCCGAGAAGTAAAAGTGTGAGTAAACACTTTTACAGAAAATCCACTTTTTTTAAATAACTTTATTCAAATACACTTTTTGAAATAACTTTATAGTAAATAGTAAATATTAAATGACAATTACTTTGCTGTGTTAGAACATCTCTTATCTTATAAAATAGAATTGATTTATAAAATATAAAAGATATTAAGTTTCACTTACCACAGTCCAAGAAACACAGTGGACAAGCATCCATTACAACAAATTCAACATTGTGAAAATCTGAATTAGTCAAAGACATGAGAAAGACAAAATTCATTCAAAAGTAATAAAAGTAAACTCTTATGTGTCCATAACCAGAAGTCTGTCCACTCAGAAAAAATGAATAATTTTAGGATGGAGTAGAGAAGAGCAGAGCAGAAGACAACCTCATACCAAACCACATCTGATCTGGGTCCCAGCCAGGCTTCACTTTGGGAACCTGGGTCCAGGGCTAGGGTGGCTGAACCTGGGTCCAGGGCTAGTGTGGCTGAACCTGGGTCCAGGGCTAGGGTGGCTGAACCTGGGTAATGTGCACACCACACAGGGGCAGAGTGGCCCTCCAGGAACCCCAGCTGAGCCCCACTGCACCGGGACCATGTGGCCCTCCAAGTGGCCAGAGGGCAGAAGAGGACACTTGGAGGAGGAGGCAGAGGTCAGGAGAGACTCGGAGGAAAGGAGTAGCTGACTGGGGCCGGTTAAAAGGGGCCACCCCCCGGCCAGGAGCAGCCTGGGGACGGGCCTTGCGTTAACCCCCACCCCAACACTGACCTCCCCAAGGAGCCGACGCATCTCCTGCAGAGACAAGCCAAGGAGGAGAATATAGTTACGGGCGAGGACCAAGGTAGAGATCTTGGAGAGCCTGCGTCCGGGTTGGGGTCCTAGCTGCTGCTGGTTGCAGTGTGGCCCCTGGGAGGAGGACGAAGAGGAAGGAGAGGAGGAAGCGTAAGGCACCATCACCTCCCTCAGAGCGTCCATGGCGACGTTCAGGTCCTGCATCCTCTTCCTCTCCCGGCTGTTGATCTTCCTCCTCAGCTCCATTGGGGGTTTTCCTGGTCTCTCACGCCCAATTAGTGCCCCCATGGCCCCCAGCCTGTTCTCATGATCAGCACCTAGCCCTGGGGGATACCAGGAGGAGAAATCCTGGAGGTAGGGATCTGGGGAGCAGAGAGGAAGAGGCTGGTCCTGGTGAGACCTGATCATGGGGTTAGGTAGAACGTTCATGGTTCACACCGAAATGTGGTTAACTTCGATAACCAGAAAAAAAGTGCACTAAAAAAGCTCAGTCTTCAATACGTTGTTCAGTT
This sequence comes from Oncorhynchus clarkii lewisi, assembly GCF_045791955.1. Classification (NCBI taxonomy): domain Eukaryota; kingdom Metazoa; phylum Chordata; class Actinopteri; order Salmoniformes; family Salmonidae; genus Oncorhynchus; species Oncorhynchus clarkii. The sequence goes on from NC_092149.1 coordinate 85,211,399, forward strand.
CTGCTTATTCCTCTTCAGTCAAACGTTAACCCTCCATTCCTGTGCATTGCCCTGACCTCTGGTACATCTGGTCAGGTGTTGAATCCCTCCTTGGTTGGTGAAAAATGTTTGTAGGGTCAGTCAGTCAGTAAGAGAGCACCAGTTTGTTTCAGTGTTGGTTTCAGAAGTCTTCCAGAGTTCTCTGCTTGTTGATATCTCTTCCTCTCTTCATCCTCTGTGAGTCTCTGTGAGAGTCAGTACTCCTTTAACTCACTTCTCCCCCCCCCCCCCCCCCCCCTGGCTGTCTGAAGAGAATGACAAGGCAGACAGAGAGGGAAGTGAGTTAAATGCTTCCCTCCTCTCTCCTCACGCTGCTGCTTCTTGGACTCCGACCAAACCCAACCAGACCCGACCCGACACTGAGAAACCCTGCTCTGTTCTCTGAACAAAACACACAGATTTTTTTTAATGTTACTTTTTTTTTTTTTTTTTTACATTTGAATAATTTTAGCAGACGCTCTTATCCAAGTTGACTTAAAGTTAGTCATCTTTTAAGGTAGCTACGTGAGATAACCACGTATCTCAGTCAAAGTCACCACATTTCTCCTCTGTAAAGTAGCTAAGTCAGGGGTGGTGATGCTATGGTGTAGAAAACAACAAAGAGGCTTTTCTCGTCAACAAGCATTTAAGGAGAGGCAGCACGACGAGATTTCAACTGACATAATATGTACATAAACTTTTCAATTTACATGGCATCCTTGCCTTTACCTTTCAATGTGGTTGGCAAAGAAATAGTATTGCCTTTACCTTTCAATGTGGTTGGCAAAGAGATATTATTGCCTTTACCTTTCAATGTGGTTGGCAAAGAGATAGTATTGCCTTAACCTTTCAATGTGGTTGGCAAAGAGATATTATTGCCTTTACCTTTCAATGTGGTTGGCAAAGAGATATTATTGCCTTTACCTTTCAATGTGGCTGGCAAAGAGATAGTATTGCCTTTACCTTTCAATGTGGTTGGCAAAGAGATAGTATTGCCTTAACCTTTCAATGTGGTTGGCAAAGAGATATTATTGCCTTTACCTTTCAATGTGGTTGGCAAAGAGATATTATTGCCTTTACCTTTCAATGTGGCTGGCAAAGAGATAGTATTGCTCTGTAGCTCCAAATGTACAGTTAATATCAGTATCACCACTAGCCAGGAAGCATGCAAGCTATTCAACAATGCATGCATCTTTTCCTCTAAAACATATTAGCTAGCTACATTTGAATAATCCAAACCTAACCATAATATACTCTTGAAGAGTGTAACAATTCACAAATATATGCAGGCAATTTAATGTTTTATTTTCTCATTTTTTATTTATTTAACCTTTATAGGCAAGTCAGTTAGGAATAAATTCTTATTTACAATGACGGTTTAACTGCCTTGTTCACGGGCAGAAAGGCAGATGTTTACCTCGTCAACTCTGGGACGCTCTAACCACTAGGCTCCCTGCCTCCCCCAAACATGAACGTTTACCCCTCATACGAACATAAAAACAGTTACAGTTACCTTAGAACAAACCAAAGCTTCGTTTGATCAATAATATGGAAGTCATTATATGAGGTAAATCCAAAATTGTGACTGAAAACATTGAACATTCCCTAGTGAGTTGATTAGGTTTCTTGCTGCAGGTTTCTTGTTTGGATGGTGGCTCAGAGCATCCAATTCGGAAGAAACACCATTGTGCTTTTTCCTTTCTTAAAGCTACGACGACAATTTCACAACGTAACTTCAAGCTGTTACTGGAATTACAGGGTGAAAACTCAATAAAACAAGTCTGAAATATCGTGAAACTGTCTATACATTTCAGCTGTTTCTCTGCCATCTTTACTGAATGTTGGGCTCAGCAAGACAGTTTTGTTTACACTGCCCTGCTTAGAGGGGGGCAATTGTCGGGCGAGTGTTCACGCGCAACCTCAAGAGGTATTATTCAAGACGTGAGGAATACACAAGTTTACATTATTCAATACATTTTTATTTAACCTTTATTTAACTAGGCAAGTCAGTTTTAAGGACAAATTCTTATTTACAATGATGGCCTAACCCCCGGGCCAAACCCGGACGACACTGGGCTTATTGTGCGCCGTCCTAGTGGACTCCCAATCACGGCCGGTTGTGATACAGCCTGGAATCAAACCAGGGTTTGTTGTGACGCCTCTAGCACTGAGATGCAGTTTCCTTAGACTGCTGTGCCACTCTTGAAATTCTCCTTAACTCTCGTCAATGAGAATACATTCAGAAAAACATGAAAATATGAATGGTTCTGATAGTCATGATGCTAGTCAATGCTAGTTTCATTGTTGGCTTGAGAGAGAGAGAGAGAGAGAGAGAGAGAGAGAGAGAGAGACAGAGAGAGAGAGAGAGACAGAGACACAGAGAGAGAGAGAGACAGAGACACGGAGAGAGAGAGAGAGACACACAGAGAGAGAGAGAGACACAGAGACACAGAGAGAGAGAGAGAGACACAGAGACACAGAGAGAGAGACAGAGACAGACAGACAGACAGACAGACAGACAGACAGACAGAACAGACAGGACAGACAGGACAGACAGACAGGACAGACTATGGAATGACAGCTACTGAGGACTCTCAATGGGAGAGCGTCCGTAGAATGACATAATAAACTGACGAGCTGTGTGTGTGTGTGTGTGTGTCTGTGTCTGTGTCTGTGTGACTCGCACTCTGCCTCCAGTAGGTAACAGGTAAGGACAGAGAGGACGCGGATGAATTCATTGCTATAGGCGTTTACGGTAAAGCCACAGAGAAAGTACTGTAGTGAAAAAATACAGTACTGTAAAAAAAACACGGTAGCTTTATGGTGATGCTAGTACTTGAAATACGGTAAAACAAAATCTTTATCAGTGCCTCATTGTATCATTTTGCAATACAGTGAGTGTTGATCTCGCAGCCATTCAATAATATCTGAAAACTGGCTATGACAAGATTGCAGGAACGTGCCACTGTACTGTAACATTTGTGAATCCTTCACCCTTCACTAGAGTACCATTCAGACACTAGATAGATAAACAGAGGGTAGGCACAAGGTATCCACAGCGTTTGCATGGACGCTCTCAGAGTGGTAATTGAAAACATTTAGCTGGCTACAGATGAATAGGTGGTATGGGCGTGCTGTTGAGCTAATTGTTAATGTTTGCTCTTTTCCCTCCATTGTGAGAGGCTATAGCCTAGTATACACTAACCCAATTGGCTTTATACGGAGGGGTTGGGCAGAGGTCCAGGAAAACCAACAACAGACCAATTGACTTGTAGCACAGGTGAAGGCTGCCTGGCGGGACTGCATTAAGTCGGGCTGCAAACCCTCAGATGTCCCATTCATAACAGACCAAAAAAGGCCAGGGAAAGGGAAATGATCATGGAAGTAAGGGTTAGGGTTAGGGGGAAATGATCATGGAAGTAAGGGTTAGGGTTAGGGGGAAATGATTATGGAAGTAAGGGTTAGGGTTAGGGGGAAATGATTATGGGAGTAAGGGTTAGGGTTAGGGGGAAATGATCATGGAAGTAAGGGTTAGGGTTAGGGGGAAATGATTATGGAAGTAAGGGTTAGGGTTAGGGGGAAATTATTATGGAAGTAAGGGTTAGGGTTAGGGGGAAATGATCATGGAAGTAAGGGTTAGGGTTAGGGGGAAATGATCATGGAAGTAAGGGTTAGGGTTAGGGGGAAATGATTATGGAAGTAAGGGTTAGGGTTAGGGGGAAATGATCATGGAAGTAAGGGTTAGGGTTAGGGGGAAATGATCATGGAAGTAAGGGTTAGGGTTAGGGGGAAATGATCATGGAAGTAAGGGTTAGGGTTAGGGGGAAATGATTATGGAAGTAAGGATTAGGGTTAGGGGGAAATGATTATGGAAGTAAGCCTCACTATGCCTTTTTTCTGTTAATTCTCCCTCCCTCCCTCCCTCCCTCCCTCCCTCCCTCCCTCCCTCCCTCTACCCTTTACCCTGCTTGCCATGAGGACAGATAGGGTGACAGGAGGAGGACAGATAGGAGGACAGGGGGAGGACAGATAGGAGGACAGGGGGAGGACAGATAGGAGGACAGATAGGAGGACAGGGGGAGGACAGATAGGAGGACAGGGGAGGACAAAAAGGAGGACAGGGGAGAGGACAGATAGGATGACAGGGGATGAGGACAGATAGGATGACAGGGGATGAGGACAGATAGGAAGAGAGGAGGAGAACAGATAGGAAGACAGGGGAAGGACAGAGAGGAAGAGAGGGGGTGAGGACAGATAGGAAGAGAGGGGTGAGGACAGATAGTAAGACAGGGGGTGAGGACAGATAGGAAGACAGGGGGTGAGGACAGATAGGAAGACAGGGGATGAGGACAGATAGGAAGACAGGGGGTGAGGACAGATAAGACTCCTCTCTTTCTCTCCCCTCAGTTTCTCTCCCCTCTCATTCCCTCCTCTCTTTCTCCCCTCTCTTTCTGTCCTCTCTTTCTCTCCCCTCTCTTTCTCCCCTATCTTTCCCCCCTCTCTTTCCCTCCTCTCTTTCCCTCCTCTCTTTCCCTCCTCTCTCTTTCTCTCCCCTCTCTTTCTCTCCTCTCTTTCTCCCCCTCTCTTTCTCCCCCCTCTTTCTCCCCTCTCTTTCTCTCCTCTTTTTTCTCTCCTCTCTCACACCCCTCTCTCACGCCCCTCTCTCACGCCCCTCTCTCTCTCCCCTCCCTTTCCCTCCTCTCTTTCTCCCTCCTCTCTTTCTCCCCTCTCTTTCTCTCCTCTCTTTCTCTCCTCTCTCTTTTCGCTCTCACTCCCCTCTTTCCCCCTCTCTTTCTCTCCTCTCTTTCTCTTCTCTCTCTCTCCTCTCTCACTCCCCTCTCTTTCCCTCCTCTCTTTCTCTCCTCTCTTTCTCTCCTGTCTTTCTGTGAGTGAACTATGTGTGTGGAGGCGCTTCTCTTCCCTGCCAGCACTCCGGTGGGCGGTCCTACTACTGTGGTCCAGGCTGAATGGAGTTCCACAGACAGGAAACACACACTCACAGCACCTGCAGGAGAACAGAGTGCAGGCAGCCAGGATGGATGTGTGTGTGAGTGTGTGTGTGTGTGTGTGTGTGTGTGTGTGTGTGTGTGTGTGTGTGTGTGTGTGTGTGTGTGTGTGTGTGTGTGTGTGTGTGTGTGTGTGTGTGTGTGTGTGTGTGTGTGTGTGTGTGTGTGTGTGTGTGTGTGTGTGATTTCCAACCTCTTATCTCACCTTGTTAAAGCCAGGAGGTGTGGGTATTAGGCAGAACAGTATTGAAATCAGTAGAATCCTGATGTTCCTGTTAAAAAAACACTGTGTTCAGTAGAACCATTACATTCCTATTAAAACACTGTGTTCAGTAGAACCATTACATTCCTATTAAAACACTGTGTTGTGTTTGTAAAAGGAATGAGAGAGAGAGAGAGAGGGATATAGAGGCTAGCCTAAAAGGGACACCTGCGCAGACATACACAGACACACCACAGAAGAGAGTGAAACAGTGAATGAAGGAGGGAAGAAAGAACCTGGTGTCCATCAGAAAAGTACACACCCCCCCACCACCTCCTCTACTCCCCCCCCCCCCCCTACTCCCCTCCCCAACCACCTCCTCTACTCCCTCCCACCACCTCTACCCCCCCCCCCCCCCCCACCACCACCACCTCCTCTACTCCTCTCTTAATCGTTTAAAGGGAAAAGAAAAGTGAGCTTGATGTGGTGCTTAAGAAAGGCACATCCGCCTCCCAGTTAAAACGCCTAAACCCCCAGGGGCCTTTTGATGAGCCTGGACCAGTGCAGGAACACCGGTGGCTCCCAAGCAAAGGGAGGAATACTAGAGTCTTTATGGAGGCTTGAGTGCCTACCGTCTGGGCCAAGCCGTCCAACGGAGGCTGGGTCCATGGTCCTGCACCTGGAAGCTAAATGGTCTATCTGTGTCAGATCCATTTCCTGGGGCACAGACAACAGAGACAGAGAGAGAGAGAGAGAGAGAGAGAGAGAGAGAGAGAGAGTGAGAGAGAGAGAGAGAGAGAGAGAGAGAGAGAGAGAGAGAGAGAGAGACAGAGAGAGAGAGAGAGAGAGAGAGAGAGAGAGAGAGAGAGAGAGAGACAGAGAGAGAGAGAGACAGAGAGAAAGAGAGAGAGAGAGAGAGAGAGAGAGAGAGAGAGACAGAGAGAGAGGAAGATGCCAGGGCCAAATGATCTCCATTCACGATGAAAAGTAAACAGTCAACCTGAGAGGACTGTAAATAGAAAAAGGGGTTCATGGATGAGTTCTGTTTCTTTTGAAGCAAACGAACAAAACGTTTCTTTGACACCGAGGTCGTACAGAAACCGAATTGAAAGAGATGTATGGTACGGAAAGAAATAACTAAATCAAAACGCTACCATTTTATCTCTTGCATTTAACAAACCAGACAAAACCAAAAACATAATAAATCCCATTGTGTTATTAATACAGTGTAAATGGATATCATTGTACGGCCACCCTGCCGATTAAACTAACAAGAGACGCTTCACAGCATGAGATTAGCTCCAACCACAGACGACGTATCGGTGTCGGCTTCAAAAAAACTGTTTTCACTTTAATGGAGTCAATTAAAAAGTCATTTAGGGTTGTGATTGATCTCCTTTCTCTCTCACTTGATAGAATTAGCTACGATCATCGCAGACACTCAGTCACTGTGGATTGGTTTCATTGGAAGAGGAAATTTAGATAAAGGGACAAGCTGGTCCACTCCAAAATACCTTTTTTTCCTTCTGCCTCTGCATTGCTTTCTCTCTGGGGGTTTTTAGCCTCGGTATCTGTAAAACACTTTGTGACAACTGATGATGGAAAAAAAGGTTTTTATAAAATAGATTTGATAAAGCCTACTGCTGAAGAGCACCTGTCTGATGACAGAAAACACATGACTTGTGACCAGAGTGATTCCTCTGTAGGTTTCTTCCTATGTTCCTGCCTTCTAGGGGAGTTTATCCTAGCCACTATGATTCTGCATTACTTCCTCTCTGGGTTTCTGTAAAGCGCTTTGTGACAACTGATGATGTAAAAAGGGGGCTTTATAAAACAACATTTGATCGAATTATTGAGTGATTGATTTGTTATAATACTATAAAATGGCATAGTACTGACACTTTCCAAACACTGGCGCCTCATTTACTGTCTCTCAGTTGTACACAAAACAAAATGGTGGTTATATTTAGCTGAATATAGATATATTTTTTTCTCCTTTTAAACATGTAACACTTGCATTTAAAATACATATTATAGGTTGAAATGTTTTCCAAATATTTTATCTCTCAATTATTATTATTATTATTATTATTATTTTAGTTTCATTTCATTCTGAACATTATTTAATAATGGGTCAGTTGGTTGAGAACACCCAGCAAGACTGAATGCACTTTAACTCATAAATAAGTAGACCTATAAAATAAAAATCTATGATAATAACCCTATGTTCCATGTGTAACAAGATACTCGAAGTCAACATTTAAATGAAACCTTTTTTTATGTCCAGAACCAGATTGTGTAAAGTTACATGTGTCTCACATCTAATAGGCATAACATTTGATGATACAATGGACTTTTGAGCAAACACCTTGAGGCAATATGCCTCCCAGCCCAACAATAAACACAAAACAAAACAAAAACCTTAAAGGCCTGAACTGTCTTCTGTGTTAAAATGTGCTTGGGAGCTCTAATGGGATTCAACAGATGCCAAATGACTATATTTCTGCATGTCTCCCTGTAGGCAAACAGGTGCAGACAACAATACAACTCTAACAAGCCGGTCTTTTCATAGGAAATGACTGAAATGCATCAAAGCAATCAGAGGACGGGGGAACTGTGTTGTTTGTCTCTCTGACTCCTGGTCCACGGGGCCCATCCAAGGATATGAGAAGATTACAAGCTGGTAATAAGGTGGAACCAATCGGCTGAAGGCCTGCCATTGTCTTTCCCAGCATGCTTTGGGAAAGTTCGCCTGGGATAGTGAGCATTTGGTCTGTATCGGAGGGTGGTAGGGACGGGAGGGGCGCGATGGTTATCCCCGGGGTTCTTTTGTGAAAGAGACCCCAAAATGCCCTCAATAGCTACACACGCTCAGTTGGTCACGGCTATTTAGAGATGGGGTACGTTCTGTTACTAACTGCTCTCTGAGATATCTGTCATCTGGCTGGCTGTGTGACGGACCACTGACTCAATCGCTAACCATTTTGGCTGGCTGTGTGACGGACCATTGAGTCAATCACTAACCATGAAATGCAGTTGATAAAGTCTATCGCTTTCATTTTAACACAGGCTAAAAATGGGGACTTTTGGCAAAAGAGTCTTGAACAAATCCCTAAGAATGGAAATAATGCTGTCCTTTGATTTTACTACCGAAACTTCTTTCTCAGATCTTAAAATGTACTCTTCGTGGAGGTGCCTGGGTTGGGTCCCGTCTTACGTGGAGGTGCCTGGGTTGGGTCCCGTCTTACGTGAAGGTACATGGGTTGGGTCCTGTCTTACGTGGAGGTGCCTGGGTTGGGTCCCATCTTACGTGAAGGTGCCTGGGTTGGGTCCCGTCTTACGTGAAGGTGCCTGGGTTGGGTCCCGTCTTACGTGAAGGTGCATGGGTTGGGTCCTGTCTTACGTGGAGGTGCCTGGGTTGGGTCCCGTCTTACGTGGAGGTGCCTGGGTTGGATCCCGACTCACGTGAAGGTGCCTGGGTTGGGTCCCGACTCACTGAAGGTGCCTGAGTTGGGTCCCAACTCATGTGAAGGTGCCTGGGTTGGGTCCCGTCTCACGTGATGGTGCCTGGGTTGGGTCCCGTCTTACCTTTGCCTTGCGAAAGTATTCGGCCCCCTTGAACTTTGCGACCTTTTGCCACATTTCAGGCTTCAAACATAAAGATATAAAACTGTATTTTTTTGTGAAGAATCAACAACAAGTGGGACACAATCATGAAGTGGAACGACATTTATTGGATATTTCAAACTTTTTTAACAAATCAAAAACTGAAAAATTGGGCGTTCAGCCCCCTTAAGTTAATACTTTGTAGCGCCACCTTTTGCTGCGATTACAGCTGTAAGTCGCTTGGGGTATGTCTCTATCAGTTTTGCACATCGAGAGACTGAAATTTTTTCCCATTCCTCCTTGCAAAACAGCTCGAGCTCAGTGAGGTTGGATGGAGAGCATTTGTGAACAGCAGTTTTCAGTTCTTTCCACAGATTCTCGATTGGATTCAGGTCTGGACTTTGACTTGGCCATTCTAACACCTGGATATGTTTATTTTTGAACCATTCCATTGTAGATTTTGCTTTATGTTTTGGATCATTGTCTTGTTGGAAGACAAATCTCCTTCCCAGTCTCAGGTCTTTTGCAGACTCCATCAGGTTTTCTTCCAGAATGGTCCTGTATTTGGCTCCATCCATCTTCCCATCAATTTTAACCATCTTCCCTGTCCCTGCTGAAGAAAAGCAGGCCCAAACCATGATGCTGCCACCACCACGTTTGACAGTGGGGATGGTGTGTTCAGCTGTGTTGCTTTTACGCCAAACATAACGTAACAGGCTGTAACATAAAAAATGTGGAAAAAGTCAAGGGGTCTGAATACATTCCGAACGATATAAACAGTATACTGTATATATTTTTATTTTTATTTTATTTTGCTTCCTCTTGGGCCCCCCATGGGCCAGGGCACAGTCCCAGTAAGCCCCTGCATTAATCCGGCCCTGAAGCATAGGAAATACATGGGAAGGTGTTGTCTCTGTCAGAGAAAAGGGAAACTTTATTAGCTAAGTACAGTCCAGCAATTTCAACACAACAGTAGCAGTAGCGTAACGTGTATTATTTATGTATGTTATGGTTCTCACCATTATTTATCCCCCATGCAGGTGCCAGCTGCCCCTCCAGCTCACAGTCCGTCACGTAGATCCTGAAAATACATAAAATGAAGTACGACTATTAACCAAAACATGAGCAAAGTACAATTGATTTGATTTGATTTGATTTGATTTGATTTGATTTGATTTGATTGTGTGAACTTCCTGTCGATTGCTAAACTGCCACGTACTTTATCGAATTGGAGTGCCATGGTAAAACAGTAACAAAGTACAGCTTACCATTACTTTCACCAACAGGTTATGTGAACTGAAACTAGCTAGCCTAGACCCATTTTAGGCTGTAACTGCGTTACTAACATTAGCTATAGCTAGCGGCAGTGCATAGTGCACCGGCAAGGGAGCTATCTAACTATGGCCACGTGACTGACTCAAAACTTTTGATGCTGCATTAGTCCTGCCATGTTCACCACTGACTTAAATGCCTGGTACTGCCATCAGACCCTGTAACAGTTTGAGCACAAGCCCTGGTATTTACAACAAGTAGCTAGCTAGCTAACTTACTGGGCTAATGTTAAATATGAAGTTGTCGCTCAACAGCAAGCAAGTAACTGTCGCTAACTTTGCTGTTAAAAGCGTTCTAACCTCTAGTCCTACTAAAACACGTAGCTAGCTAAAGGCACAGCAGTCTGCAGATCTATTTTCAAAAGATGTAACGACGTTACAATGAAATTGTTGTGATCATGTTAAGGAGTTCCAAGTTGTTTTGTTGATTACTTGTAGAGATCTAGCTATCAAAACTCGCAGCCCCCCCTCTTCCAATGCATTATGGCTCTAAAATTCCAGAAAAGTGTGCCGTGAACTCGAAATGAATATAACATCCTGGCATAAAGCATACTGTATTGTATAAAATTCACATACTATAAAACATTATATTTTCACATACTGAGAATATGTGATACGGGGTTACGTTTCCCGCTATTCACAGTGTCGTGTATTCATGGAGGCCAAGGGAAGCCAGGCTTCCCCAAAAATGCTAAAAAAAAATAAAACATTTAAAAAAAGAACATGTAAAATAATCTTTCCTCTCTCTGTGTTTCTGAATTTTATTTCAATTCGCAAGAGGCTGTATATATCTCACCGGAGAAAGCATCCAAGAGAGCGAAACATCGCCCCTCTTTCTCCGTATGTGTAGCCCATCTATCTGATGCTGTCTGGTCAAAAAGAGTATGACATTGTTGCCGCCCATAGCACTGAATGCAAAGGAAGCCAGCGAGCATTTTGCCTTCCTTTATATACATTGTCTATACAATAATAGCCTATCAGCATTGAGCTAAACTGATTGAACTCAACTGTAAATGTTCCTGGTGCACAAAAAAGTTCAAACAGGTGCCATTAATACAGGTAACGAGTGGAGGACAGAGGAGCCTCTTAAAGAAGGTCTGTGAGAGCCAGAAATCTTGCTTGTTTGTAGGTAACCAAATACTTATTTTCCACCATAATTTGCAAATAAATTCATAAAAAATCCTACAATGTGATTTTCTGGATTTTATTTTTCTAATTTTGTCTGTCATGGTTGAAGTGTACCTATGATGAAAATTACAGGCCTCTCTCATCTTTTTAAGTGGGAGAACTTGCACAATTGGTGGCTGACTAAATAGTTTTTTGCCCCACTGTAGGTATTCGGACACGGCCAAGAGGTGACAGTGATGGATTTACTGGTAGTTAGCATCTTCCCAAAACCATGTCCACCATCAAAAACAAAGCTTCTCACAACACAGCACAAACCAAAGCCAGCAGCAGACCCATTAAAGTCTTATAGACCGATAGAAAAAAAGGCCGTGGGAGTGGATTTTATTGTCCTTTTTAACTCACATTGACAATCCAAAGGACAGGGGGGTGTTTTTTGTATTTTGTACGTTTCCTCTTTCTATGTGGAGGGCGATGAGGTGGGGGGGGGGGTACGCAAGACACTGTGGAACTGGAGTTCTATGGGGTTTGATGGATGACAACACCCCCACCCCCCCCCCCCCCACACACACACCCCACCCCCCCAAAAATGAAAGAAATGGAGTCCGTTCTGAACATGAGCAGAAGACAAAGAATGAGTAGTTGGTCGTGGTTGATCCAGGAATGTGGTCTTGGAAAGAGATCGGAAGCGCACAACGCCTACTTGCCAAGGTTTTGACAGGGGTGTTCAGGCAACTAATACTACAGAATAAAACCTGACACGCCATTGTTTGCATGTTTCCTATTAGCACTGACATTGCTAATAACTTCTTTATTGAAGGAAATTTTACTTACAAAATCCACGCTTCATTACAGTTTTTATGCGAGAAAAGTCAAACCGTATAAAAAGATAATCATGACAGTTGGTGAAGGAAACAGGTAGTTTCGGTACAATTTTATAAATTATTAAAAAAAATTATAAATTTATAAACATTTTACAAAACATTTGTTAGTTCAACACGGTGGGATTTTTTTTTTTTGTCTGTAAAATGCATTATACGAGAAATGGTGGTGGAAATGTCTTTATGCGCAAATATTAATGTAATAACCATCATAATATCAAAATAAACTGGGAGTCATGTGATGACATGGTGTGTTGGTCCTCCCACTATGACTTGGTGTGTTGGTCCTCCCACTATGACTTGGGGAACCATGCAGTTTATCAGGCTACAGATGAAATCCGTTATGATGAACTTCACAGGGAGGTGAAAGAGCCCGGTGATGAGCTTGATGCCGCTTTCTGATAAAAATTGAGGATCTAATTCTGATGACATGATGATTGATGCTTGACTGCCGTTTAACAAATAAAAAAAATTGACGCTTTTATTCTTAATAATATCAACATAGGGCCTTCCGAGTGGCGCAGTGGTCTAGGGCACTGCATCGCAGGGCTAGCTGTGCCATCAGACACTCTGGGTTCTCGCCCAGGCTCTGTCGCAGCTGGCCGAGACCGAGAGGTCCATGGGGCGACACACAATTGGCCTAGCGTCTTCCGGGTTAGGGAGGGTTTTGATGGTGGGGATATCCTTGTCTCATCGCGCACCAGTGACTCCTGTGGCGGGCTGGGCACAGTGCACGCTAACCAAGGTTGCCAGGTGCACGGGTGTTTCCTCCGACACATTGGTGCGGCTGGTTGGATGTGCGCTGTGTTAAGAAGCAGTGCTGCTTGGTTGTGTTGTGTTTCGGGGGATGCATGACTTTTGACCTTTGTCTCTCCCGAGCCAGTACAGGAGTTGTAGCGATGAGACAAGATAGTAACTACTAACAATTGGATGCCACAAAATTGGGGAGAAAAGGGGGTAAAATTAATAAATAAATAATCTCAACATGTATACTAGCCTACCTGTACTGTGAGCTATTGGCTTGAGCAGGTACATTTGAAATTTAACTCAACAATTTTTCTGTTAAAAATATGGTGTAGTTAAACATTTGATGGAAACACATTGAACTTTAATTTTTTTTTTTTTTTACATGAAAACTTAAGCGAAAAAGTACATTTTGTGTTTTTATTTTATGTCAACACCCCCTGACTTTTATCAACAACAAGTCCCATTTGGTGGAAACACACCACTGTTGGGAAAATGAGCTTATTATCCGTCTCCAAGTGGATGGAAACCTAGCTACGGACTGTCATCTATGGTTATCTCACCTATATGTTAGCCTGGTGGTTAGAGCGTTGGGCCAGTAATTGAGAAGTTGCTGGATCGAATCCCCGAGCTGACAAAGTTAAAACATCTGTTGTTCTACCCCTGAACAACTTCCCCTGGCAGTTAACCCACTGTTCCTAGCCTGTCATTGTAAATAATAATTTGTTCTTAACTGACTTGCCTCGTTAAAGAGTTGCTTGACTCACACTGCGATGTCATTTTGAACATTAAATAGCTCCCTGTGTGGGGATATCCTTGTCTCATCGCGCACCAGCGACTCCTGTGGCGGGCTGGGCGCAGTGCATGCTAACCAGGTCCATGGACCTCCCGGTCGTGGATAGTAAACACATATTTTCTTGTAGAGGCTGCAGCTCAATCCCCTCTGATATAAAGTTTGTACCTACGTCATAACTTGTTAAAGCGGTCTTATTCTATACGTGAGAGGATCCGGACAAGAAAATTGTTTAAGAAATTGTCTGTTTGAGCTACAAACTAATAAGTAAGAGGAGACTCTGAGCTCTCCGTCGCAGACGTGGTCATTTCGAAGAGGTCTTCTCACAAGAACGATTGTCTAGACCTGAATCGTTGCAGCTACAAAGTCACCGATATCGAAGAGGGTAAACCCTCACGAAAACGAAGGTGCTGTTCTGCTCTATGACACAAGCTTCGGCGGAGTCGTCTGAAGATACTGGGTTGTGAAAAGTTTTTGCAAAGGGGTTAAAAAAAAGTGCAACGAATAGCATGACCAAATATGAGTAAAAATATATAAAAGGTTTTCTTATGTCTGTAGGATATAGAACAGACACTTCCAAACAATATATCTGATTTGCCATGTTCAAATGTGATATTCAATGTGTTTCTATTGGATATAGCAGTAAAGCCCAAATTCATTGTTTCATAAAAATAAAAATAAAATGGTATACATTTTTTTATACCTACAGGGGTCCTAAAATTCCAAATCAAATGACTAAATTATCAATTTTACGACGATCTTAAAACAATTCCATACGTTAGCATAGTAGATATTACGATCTAAAGGCTTAGAACTCCTTAAGATGAATGAGTCGCTCTGGATAAGAAGGTTTCAGGGTAGTGATGGGGGTAAAGGGTGGTTTCAGGGTAGTGATGGGGTAAAGGGTGGTTTCAGGGTAGTGATGGGGTAAAGGGTGGTTTCAGGGTAGTGATGGGGTAAAGGGTGGTTTCAGGGTAGTGATGGGGGTAAAGGGTGGTTTAAGGGTAGTGATGGGGGTAAAGGGTGGTTTCAGGGTAGTGATGGGGGTAAAGGGTGGTTTCAGGGTAGTGATGGGGGTAAAGGGTGGTTTAAGGGTAGTGATGGGGGTAAAGGGTGGTTTCAGGGTAGTGATGTGGGTAAAGGGTGGTTTCAGGGTAGTGATGGGGGTAAAGGGTGGTTTAAGGGTAGTGATGGGGTAAAGGGTGGTTTCAGGGTAGTGATGGGGGTAAAGGGTGGTTTAAGGGTAGTGATGGGGGTAAAGGGTGGTTTCAGGGTAGTGATGGGGTAAAGGGTGGTTTCAGGGTAGTGATGGGGGTAAAGGGTGGTTTCAGGTTAGTGATGGGGTAAAGGGTGGTTTCAGGGTAGTGATGGGGTAAAGGGTGGTTTCAGGGTAGTGATGGGGGTAAAGGGTGGTTTAAGGGTAGTGATGGGGGTAAAGGGTGGTTTAAGGGTAGTGATGGGGGTAAAGGGTGGTTTCAGGGTAGTGATGGGGTAAAGGGTGGTTTCAGGGTAGTGATGGGGGTAAAGGGTGGTTTCAGGGTAGTGATGGGGGTAAAGGGTGGTTTAAGGGTAGTGATGGGGGTAAAGGGTGGTTTCAGGGTAGTGATGGGGGTAAAGGGTGGTTTCAGGGTAGTGATGGGGTAAAGGGTGGTTTCAGGGTAGTGATGGGGGTAAAGGGTGGTTTCAGGGTAGTGATGGGGGTAAAGGGTGGTTTAAGGGTAGTGATGGGGGTAAAGGGTGGTTTCAGGTTAGTGATGGGGGTAAAGGGTGGTTTCAGGGTAGTGATGCGGGTAAAGGGTGGTTTCAGGGTAGTGATGGGGGTAAATGGTGGTTTCAGGGTAGTGATGGGGGTAAAGGGTGGTTTCAGGGTAGTGATGGGGGTAAAGGGTGGTTTCAGGGTAGTGATGGGGGTAAAGGGTGGTTTCAGGGTAGTGATGGGGGTAAAGGGTGGTTTCAGGATAGTGATGGGGGTAAAGGGTGGTTTCAGAGTAGTGATGGGGGTAAAGGGTGGTTTCAGGGTAGTGATGGGGGTAAAGGGTGGTTTCAGGGTAGTGATGGGGGTAAAGGGTGGTTTCAGGGTAGTGATGGGGGTAAAGGGTGGTTTCAGGGTAGTGATGGGGGTAAAGGGTGGTTTCAGGGTAGTGATGGGGGTAAAGGGTGGTTTCAGGGTAGTGATGGGGTAAAGGGTGGTTTCAGGGTAGTGATGGGGGTAAAGGGTGGTTTCAGGGTAGTGATGGGGGTAAAGGGTGGTTTCAGGGTAGTGATGGGGGTAAAGGGTGGTTTCAGGGTAGTGATGGGGGTAAACGGTGGTTTCAGGGTAGTGATGGGGGTAAAGGGTGGTTTCAGGGTAGTGATGGGGGTAAAGGGTGGTTTGAGGGTAGTGATGGGGGTAAAGGGTGGTTTCAGGGTAGTGATGGGGGTAAAGAGTGGTTTCAGGGTAGTGATGGGGGTAAAGGGTGGTTTCAGGGTAGTGATGTGGGTAAAGGGTGGTTTCAGGGTAGTGATGGGGGTAAAGGGTGGTTTCAGGGTAGTGATGGGGGTAAAGGGTGGTTTCAGGGTAGTGATGGGGTAAAGGGTGGTTTCAGGGTAGGGTTAGGCTTCGTTCAATGTTACCCAGGGCTTCTCCCCAGTCTGCCAGGGCTTCTCTCCAGTCTGCCAGGGCTTCTCCCCAGTCTGCCAGGGCTTCTCCCGAGTCTGCCAGGGGTTCTCCCTAGTCTGCCAGGGGTTCTCCCCAGTCTCAATCCAACATCTGTTCCCCCTTGACAGGGTGCAGTGGACAAGTGCTCTCCTCCTCTCCTCCTCACCCATGTCTCCCTCCCTAGTGCCTGCTGCTCTGGTGGCCAGCCTAGCTCAGCCTAGCCCAGATCAGCTCATTGATCTTCCACTGTGTTCTCCTCGTCACCCAGCAGCCCTCTCCGGGGATAATCCCTGTTAAGACCTGGAAGTGGAGGCTGAGGCTCTAAGAGCCACCCCTCTCAGTGTATTCCTTCTCTCCTCTCAACCTGAAGCAGGTTTCTCACAGATGTTCTCCCAAAGCTCCCAAACCACCCCCCCCCCCCTCCCCCTTATCAATGTATCAAATGTATTTTATAAATATTTTTTTTTTACATCAGCAGTTGTCACAAAGTGCTTTAGAGATACCCTGTCCAAAACCCCAAAGAGGCAGAGGAAGCACAATGGCTAGGACACACTCCCTAGAAGGCAACTTGTTATCCTGGTTGTTATCCTTGCTATTATTTCAGGGGGGCAGTTACCCTAGTGGTTAGTGCGTTTGACCAGTAATTGAAAGGTTACTAGATCGAATCATCAAGCAGACAAGGTAAAAAATATGCCGTTCTGCCCCTGAACAAGGCAGTTAACCCACTGTTCCTAGACCAGTTAACCCACTGTTCCTAGACCAGTTAACCCACTGTTCCTAGACCAGTTAACCCACTGTTCCTAGACCAGTTAACCCACTGTTCCTAGACCAGTTAACCCACTGTTCCTAGACCAGTTAACCCACTGTTCCTAGACCAGTTAACCCACTGTTCCTAGACCAGTTAACCCACTGTTCCTAGACCAGTTAACCCCCTGTTCCTAGACCAGTTAACCCACTGTTCCTAGACCAGTTAACCCACTGTTCCTAGGCCAGTTAACTCACTGTTCCTAGGCCAGTTAACCCACTGTTCCTAGACCAGTTAACCCACTGTTCCTAGACCAGTTAACCCACTGTTCCTAGACCAGTTAACCCACTGTTCCTAGACCAGTTAACCCACTGTTCCTAGACCAGTTAACCCACTGTTCCTAGACCAGTTAATCCCACTGTTCCTAGACCAGTTAACCCACTGTTCCTAGACCAGTTAACCCACTGTTCCTAGACCAGTTAACCCACTGTTCCTAGACCAGTTTACCCCCTTTCCTAGACCAGTTAACCCACTGTTCGTAGACCAGTTAACCCACTGTTCCTAGACCAGTTAACCCACTGTTCCTAGACCAGTTAACCCACTGTTCCTAGACCAGTTAACCCACTGTTCCTAGACCAGTTAACCCACTGTTCCTAGACCAGTTAACCCACTGTTCCTAGACCAGTTAACCCACTGTTCCTAGACCAGTTAACCCACTGTTCCTAGACCAGTTAACCCCCTGTTCCTAGACCAGTTAACCCACTGTTCCTAGACCAGTTAACCCACTGTTCCTAGGCCAGTTAACTCACTGTTCCTAGGCCAGTTAACCCACTGTTCCTAGACCAGTTAACCCACTGTTCCTAGACCAGTTAACCCACTGTTCCTAGACCAGTTAACCCACTGGTCCTAGACCAGTTAACCCACTGTTCCTAGACCAGTTAACCCACTGTTCCTAGACCAGTTAACCCCACTGTTCCTAGACCAGTTAACCCACTGTTCCTAGACCAGTTAACCCACTGTTCCTAGACCAGTTAACCCACTGTTCCTAGACCAGTTAACCCCCTTTCCTAGACCAGTTAACCCACTGTTCCTAGACCAGTTAACCCACTGTTCCTAGACCAGTTAACCCACTGTTCCTAGACCAGTTAACCCACTGGTCCTAGGCCAGTTAACCCACTGTTCCTAGACCAGTTAACCCACTGTTCCTAGACCAGTTAACCCACTGTTCCTAGACCAGTTAACCCACTGTTCCTAGACCAGTTAACCCACTGTTCCTAGACCAGTTAACCCACTGTTCCTAGACCAGTTAACCCACTGTTCCTAGACCAGTTAACCCACTGTTCCTAGAACAGTTAACCCACTGTTCCTAGACCAGTTAACCCACTGTTCCTAGACCAGTTAACCCACTGTTCCTAGACCAGTTAACCCACTGTTCCTAGACCAGTTAACCCACTGTTCCTAGACCAGTTAACCCACTGTTCCTAGACCAGTTAACCCACTGTTCCTAGGCCAGTTAACCCACTGTTCCTAGACCAGTTAACCCACTGTTCCTAGACCAGTTAACCCACTGTTCCTAGACCAGTTAGCCCACTGTTCCTAGACCAGTTAGCCCACTGTTCCTAGACCAGTTAACCCACTGTTCCTAGACCAGTTAACCCACTGTTCCTAGACCAGTTAACCCACTGTTCCTAGACCAGTTAACCCACTGTTCCTAGACCAGTTAACCCACTGTTCCTAGACCAGTTAACCCACTGTTCCTAGGCTGTCATTGTAAATAAGAATGTGTTCTTAGCTGACTTGCCTTGTTAAATTAAATTAAAAACATTTAAATTCTGTTTGTTCACTTATGTTATTTCAAAAAATCGTTATGTGTATTGCCATGCAAACGTGACAACAAAAAATGATATTTACCATTGATCTGTGATAAGATGGTTTCTAGTCGAAGACTATTGGAGTTACCATTAGCTCTAAAAAAGGCATTATAGCCATATGGAGGGAGTGATAATTTGATTTAAGGAGCAATTTAGAGATGTGACATATGTTGGAAGGCTATTAGATCACAGGGCAAATGCATTTTGTCTAGAGTCAATCAATAAGATAGATTGGATGAAAAATGGCCTATAGGCAAAAAATAAGATAGGTTGGGAGGGGAATGGCATAGAGTCAATCAATGAGATAGGTTGGGAGGGAAATTGTCAAGAGTCAGTCACTAACATAGGTTGGAAAGGAAATTGTCAAGAGTCAGTCACTAACATAGGTTGGAAGGGAAATGGCCAAGAGTCAATCAATGAGATAGGTTGGAAGGGAAATGGCCTAGAGTCAATCAATAAAATAGGTTAGCAGCCTCCACAAACAATAGAAAATTGTCATGCTATATAATTAGTCTGTAAGCGTTGTCTCATAACCAATATTTTTCTGGAGTATTTCTGGCTCTGCACCATCTTGTCGGCCCAGCTGCCAGAGAACGTTGACACCCCGGAGTTGGCAACACAAGGGAGAGGTGACAGACGTGCCTATGACATAGTCACCTAACCATATGGATCCTTCCACATGGTATCTGATAGCCTCATACTGCATGTCTCTGGACACATTCAAACACACAAGCATCCCATGCAGACACGTACGTACACACACACACACACACACACACACACACACACACACACACACACACACAGTCATACACACACAGTCACACACACACAGTCACACACACACACACACACACACACACACACACACACACACACACACACACACACACACACACACATACACACACACACACACACACACACACACACACAGTCATACACGCACACACACACACACACACACACACGCATAGAGACACATATGAGGGGCATGGAGGTTTGAGAACAAGGGCAGAGACCACAGCCCAAATCACATTTTGAGGTTTAAATGGAAACCTGAGGAGATGAAACTCTCTGCTCACACAGACTGCATCTGCTTGGTGTCTGAGAAGTGTCGTCTGATAAATGACTTGTGTTAGAGACTTGATTCCATAGGTTTAGGGTTAGGGTTAGGTTTAGGGTTAGGGTTAGGGTTAGGGTCAAGGTCAGGGTTAGGGTTAGGGTTAGGGACCCCACTGTCCCACCATGGACACCCCAACACCCCCCTGTCACCCCCCTGTCCCACCATGGACACCCCAACACCCCCTGTCCCACCATGGACACCCCAACACCCCCCTGTCGCACCACGGACACCCCAACACCCCCTTGTCCCACCATGGACACCCCAACACCCCCCTGTCCCACCATGGACACCCCAACACCCCCCTGTCCCACTGCACCCCTCTGAGAGCAGGTCCAGGCTCTGTGTCTCCCTCCCAGGAGTCACTTTGATGTTAAATCCCATCCTGGCTGTGTCCTCTTTCATTAAGCCAGCCCCACTCTGCTCTGCTCGAGTTCTGCTCTTCTCTGCTCTGTTCTGTTCTGCTCGGCCAGTCATGAATATCCAAAGGTCCGTTTACTTGACAGGATTATCCTCCCTT
Organism: Oncorhynchus clarkii lewisi; assembly: GCF_045791955.1. NCBI lineage: Eukaryota > Metazoa > Chordata > Actinopteri > Salmoniformes > Salmonidae > Oncorhynchus > Oncorhynchus clarkii. The sequence goes on from NC_092149.1 coordinate 85,232,002, forward strand.
TCAAAGACATGGGGACAATTCTTCAGCCACACAACAAATAAAATAAGAAAACTCTCTCCCAATGGAGATTCTTTATTTATTTCCTCTGACTGTCCTTTACTCTGTCTGCTCCCTCGCTCTCACTCTGTCTTTGTCCGTCTGTCCCTGATGGTAAACACATTAATCCACCCTATCTGTGAGTTCATCTGCTTCACTTCATAGACTCCTTTCACCTCTCTCTCACAAGCACCTCTTCTTCAAAGCCATTACCCTTCTGTCTTACACGGAAATTGCTGTCGATGTGAAACCATACAAAAAAATCATATGTCCACTGGTCTCTGAGACAGACCGTATTGACCATTTGCTTGTCTATTGGGTTTGGGTGCAAAACATGTATTCCACTTCACAAGTTCTGAGGTAGACACATGATCCGTAATCCTTGACTCGAGCAGTCTATGCTGCCGTTGGGTTTGATATCATCCTGCAAGGTGGATGGATTCCAGACAATTCCTATCAAATTTATTGAGGAGCGTACTATGCCATCAACAGTGCAACTGTAATCAGCCATTCCCTATTCACAGGTCTGCATTCTCTGTGTCTGTCACACTGTAGCCTAGTCTCTATATATCAGCCCAGAGAGGTGTTTTGTTTTCCGTAAAGATGAACTGAAATAAACATCGGTCCCCAGGCAGGGAGCGGTCTCAGATGATTCCCCTTAACGACCTCATAACGCTCAATTCATTGGCCACTGACGCCTTTGCCCTCCTCCTAAGAGCTTTACACAGCTAACACCTGACCTGTTGTCTGACTCTTGCTACTGATGCACTTCTCTTCACATTCTATTTGGTTATTTCTCTCCCTCTCTTAACCTCTCCTCTGTAATCCTCTAATATCTTATTCTCTCCCTATCTTATCCTCTCCTCTCTAATCCTCTAATATCTTATTCTCTCCCTATCTTATCCTTTCCCTCTCTTATCCTATCCTATCCTCTCCCTCTCTTATCCTTTCCTTCTCTTATCCTCTCTTATCCTCTCCTATCATATCCTCTCCCTCTCTTACCCTTTCCCTCTCTTATCCTCTCTTATCCTCTCCTATCCTCTCCCTCTCTTATCCTTTCCCTCTCTTATCCTCTCCTCTCTTATCCCTTCTCTATTATACCAGTCTGGCTTTGCTCTTTCTGTACCCAGCAGCAGTTTTGATGCATCTCTTTAATACCTTCATCATGATCCTATGGGCGGTTGGGCCTATTTGGGCCTATTTGAAACGTTGTACATCTGTGCAGTGTTTTGGGAGGTTTAAGTCCAGTGGATGTAAGACCAACTCATCATGCCTCCTCGTCCTAACCCTCACTATTTCACCCCTCCTAACCCTCACTATATCACCCCTCCTAACCCTCACTATGTCACCCCTCCTAACCCTCACTATGTCACCCCTCCTAACACCTCCTAACCCTCACTATATCAGCCCTCCTAACCCTCACTATATCACCCCTCCTAAACCTCACTACATAACACCATATGAGTATTCAAACTATCGACATCTCATTCTGGGAGTTTAGGATCAAGTTTAGGAACAAGTTTAGGATCGAGTTTAGGATCAAGTTTAGGATCAAGGAATCTGTCGCCATGGCATCAGCTATGGATAAGGATCTGAAAAATCAGCTTTCTGGGGTAAATGACTCTGGCACTAAACCAGCATCTTTATATAGATAAATTATTAATGTATACAGGTCCATGTGGTGTAATGACAGTTCAACTATCAGGGTCGTATAATAACGGTTCAACTATCAGGGTCGTGTGGTGTAATGACGGTTCAACTATCAGGGTCGTGTAATACCGGTTCAACTATCAGGGTCGTGAAATAACGGTTCAACTATCAGGGACATGTGGTGTAATAACGGTTCAACTATCAGGGTCGTGTCGTATAATAACGGTTCAACTATCAGGGTCGTGTCGTGTAATAACGGTTCAGCTATTTATTCATGTTCAACTAGTACTGTAAGATTTGCATTCTTTAAATACATACATTATACTACCCTAATAATAAGACATGCAAGAAACATAATTAGATATTTACCATTATTGCAGCAACCTACATGTATGTTGAACTATTATGTATGTTAGGCCTGCTGTATGTTAGGCCTGCTGTATGTTGAGCCTACTGTATGTTAGGCCTGCTGTATGTTAGGCCTGCTGTATGTTAGGCCTGCTGTCTGTTAGGTCTGCTGTATGTTAGGCCTGCTGTATGTTAGGCATGCTGTATGTTAGGCCTGCTGTATGTTAGGCCTGCTGTATGTTAGGCCTGCTGTATGTTAAGCATGCTGTATGTTAGGCCTGCTGTATGTTAGGCCTACTGTATGTTAGGCCTGCTGTATGTTAGGCATGCTGTATGTTAGGCCTGCTGTATGTTAGGCCTGCTGTATGTTAGGCCTGCTGTATGTTAAGCATGCTGTATGTTAGGCCTGCTGTATGTTAGGCCTACTGTATGTTAGGCCTGCTGTATGTTAGGCCTGCTGTATGTTAGGCCTGCTGTATGTTAAGCATGCTGTATGTTAGGCCTTCTGTATGTTAGGCCTACTGTATGTTAGGCCTGCTGTATGTTAGGCCTGCTGTATGTTAGGCCTGCTGTATGTTAAGCCTACTGTATGTTAGGCCTGCTGTATGCTAGGCCTGCTGTATGTTAAGCATGCTGTATGCTAGGCCTGCTGTATGTTAAGCATGCTGTATGCTAGGCCTGCTGTATGTTAAGCATGCTGTATGTTAGGCCTGCTGTATGTTAGGCCTGCTGTATGTTAGGCCTGCTGTATGTTAAGCCTACTGTATGTTAGGCCTGCTGTATGCTAGGCCTGCTGTATGTTAAGCATGCTGTATGCTAGGCCTGCTGTATGTTAAGCATGCTGTATGTTAGGCCTGCTGCATGTTAGGCCTACTTGCTGATCAATGGGAAAAGCAACCCATTGTTCATGTGAGGCTGTATGTTTTAATAATGTTGTCCCTTTTCTTCCCTGTACAGTATGTGTGTGTGTGTGTGTGTGTGTGTGTGTGTGTGTGTGTGTGTGTGTGTGTGTGTGTGTGTGTGTGTGTGCCGGCCTGACTTACTGACAGTATTGTTGGTGTAATGGTGTGTGTTTGTTGGTGTAATGGTGTGTAGATAACTGACTGACAGTAGGTGTCTTTCTGACTCATAATGAAGTGAAAAGGCTGCTCGTTAAGGTGGGAACGAAATAGATGGAATTGTGGTGAGGGAATGGGAGAGAGAGGGGGGGGGGTTCTATTTAAATGTTGAAATGTGATACTTTATAGTCCTCATTAACTCTGTGAGTAATTGCATTTTGCAGGCAACAAATGGGTTCTCAATGGAGTGGCAGGCTGAGATGACCTGAATAACAGATGCAGGTCAAAAAGACAGGATCTCAGCATTGTGTCCTGTACAAATTTGATTAACCTCAGTTTGGACTCAATTTGTTCCGTCAAACATGTAACTTTATCTTTTGTTTTAGGCTAGTAGACCTGGCTGAGATGACTCGGGTGGCATCTTCTATGTGCACTAAAAGTTATCCGTCTTCCTGGCCCACAGTGTTGACCTTTTTAACCGGTACCTTTGGGAGAGATTGCAGCAGTAAGTTTGAGGGAGATAGCGGAAGTTCAGGGGGTGATAGCGGTACCTTTGGGAGAGATAGCAGTAAGTTTGAGGGAGATAGCGGAAGTTCAGGGGTGATAGCGGTAAGTTTAGAGGGTGATAGCAGTAAGTCAATACATTTTATTCTTTATTTTTCTCTATTCAATGTCCTACAAAATCTTCAAGGACTTATTTTTTCAGTTTCTTATTCACATCTTTTGAATAATTAAATTGCTAAAAAGAGAGGAAATAAACAAATGCGAGCATGAATATTCAAACATCAGGTTCATTCCATATCGTTCCAGCTTCAAAAGCCTTTCGAAAACATTTCAACAGCATGCACAATCTGCTGTGCAGCTGTCGCCGTTTTACTAATGTATACCCAGCTATATTCATTTATTCGTGGATATTCTTCAGAACAGAATTTATTCGTATGTCTTAGGGATCGTTTGCCCGCATATTTTGCATAGCTCAAGGATCCAAAAACATTTTCTCTACGTCTTGGTAAGTGCCCCCCCCTGTCATGTAGTCTCAGAACAAATATCCAAGTGTCCGCATTTCATCAAGACGGTATTTGCTTTTTCAGCTTATCAAAGTATTTAAAAACCTAGAGATGTGGAAGTCCAACTGGATCCATGCCGAAACAATTCAAACACCGCTCGTTGTGACAGCAAATGGGCTTTGTGTGTGACGGCACACGTGGACAAATCAAATCGGTGCCAAAAAAGTTTAAAAGTCACCCTTATGAGCTAGTCCGAAGGAGAGGCAAAGTCACAAACAAGTGTGTTATGCTCTGAAAAGATGAAGGTGAAAACTATAACCTTTAAATAATTATGATAAATCTCATATATACTTCGAATGTAACTTTTATTTATTTGTTTTTGTCTAATTAGTGAGACTAATTGACTTGATTCATGTGTTAGGGCCTCCTCCACAACCGGACACCATAAACCAAAGCGGAGCTATTCAGCAATTCTTTCTTGAATCTTCGATAAAATAATAAATTATTCCTCGACGTTCCTGACATTTGTAACTTTTTATAATCATGGCAAATAAATTAGGCATGATGTCACATCTGAACATTTATGACGAAAGGAATCTGGCTTGTGACTCCAAATGTTTGCAGTGAATTCCATTTGATGTGGTTTATATTTTTTATAATTCTATGAAACGAAATATCAAAAAAGATAATAAAAGATATTAAACGTCAACGTGCTTAGAATAGTTCGAGAAGTTGAATTTGATTTCTGAATTAGGCTACTGGGATTATAGTAGGCCTATAATGACGTTGCTAACAATAGTGAAAGCTCAAAGTTGAGCAGTCTGGACTAAAATCTACACGTTGTGGATTTCTTTGTCCTTTAGTTGAATTGAAGGGGGGGGGGGGGGGGGGGCAGTAAGTCATTGTTCCAAATATATTTTCCTACTTCTATTAAAGTGTATTTGTGTTTCTAATTCTAATTATTTTGTACGCAACATAATTTGCTAAAGGCGTATTGTTTAAACATGGCCTTTAAGTTTGAATAAAATGTCGAAGTGTGTCTTGGTCCATATTTCAAATCGAAATTGTCTTAAACTATGTATAATCTGTAGTGGATGGTAGGACACTGTAAATAATTAGTCGTGTTTAAGGTGTTTATATTTTTTTGTGAAAATGAATGGTTTGTGTTTATTTATTACTGGAATAAGTGAATTGTCTTTGTATCATTTCATTCTTAATATCATATCACGTCTCGTTTTGACCATCAGCTACATCGCAAGTTATCCAAACGAAGCAAGGCTTTATGAATTTTATATAATTGCTAAATGAAAATCAAGAAACTAAGTTAAAAAATGTTTTTACAAAACTGTGTATGTTGACCCACTATCAGGCTACGCACAGCTTAAAACCTAAGGTGTTTCTGCTTGTCTCAAAATGCCATAGACAAAATAGGATAGAACAAACTGTTCAGCTATTGCTTAGATCCCCCATTTGACGTTTACCTATGTAAATCGTTCACTTAGACTACAATGGCTCTTATTGGGGGTAATTTGACCTGTGCATGTTTTCCTTACAATTTACGTGGAACTTTAAGCGTTGTTGTTTTGTTGCAAGAGGATGACATCAATAACAAAATAGGCAACAAAATATGTCATTAAACTTGTTTTATTTAACATTTAAAATCCCAAAATAATCATCGTCATTGATTCATTTGAAATCCCGTTGAAAATAAGTAAATAAATATCATTTAGCACTTTTTTTTTAATATATATAAAACATAAAGAAGTAATCGTTCTTGGTGTCGTGCGGTGACTGGCATGCGTGGCAACACACAATGGAAATACAACCATACACAAGAAAACAGCCATCTAGGCTCGGCAGTGACGTCGAAGAGAGAACACTGAAGGGACATATTATACAAGAGGCAGAGGAAGAAGCAGGTGCAACATGGTACCAGCTCTACATGGCTGAAAGCAGACATGCTAACAACGGGGTCAATCCAAACATGAACCAAAAGGCTTGATATAAAATCTCTCGTACTATATAAACAGAATTCTGAATCTACATATTTACAATCTACATTACCATTGTGCTCTCATCCAGTTTGCTAAATCTAAATAGTGTCTTTTAGTTTATACGGTCTCGTAATGGGCTAGTCTTAAAGTTCAATAATGATCAAGAACATTACATCAAATAATGATCTAGAACATTACATTAAATAATGATCAAGAACATTACATTAAATAATGATCAAGAACATAAAAAAAGGCCATCAGTAATTCCATGTGAATTGTGTATATTCCTGGCAGCCACAATGTAAGAAAGGTTTGCAACCAGTAAATTGATGGCCATTACTGAATATTAAAATGGGTCTTTAAAGAACCTTTTATTAATTACGCTATATACTGTTACAAAATGCTATGTTAGTAGCGCTCTTCCAGTTTTTATAAAGTAGGGAATTTCTGCTGGCTCAATCCAAAGCTAATTTCAGAAACAGATAAATAACATTAAAAAAGGTGTTTATGTGGACTAAGATGCAGGGTGACGTCTACAGCCGAAAGTTATTTTCACTTTTCTCCTGCTCTCGTTCTATGATAAGTGTTCCAAGTCATTTGGAGTCACTCGTCAGCCTGGACATGGTGACAGCGCTCATGCCGGACACATGTGGAGGTGGCACCTGGCACATGCTGCACGGACAGGGCATCCCTGCGCCCCAGTGATGGAAACTGCTGCCCAGGGGGCCCGGACCGGCCGAGGGCGCCTTCAGGAGTCCATGGTGGGGTCTGATCGAGGAAAGACCCGTTGCTGAGAGAGAGGCTGCGGTGGAGACCGCAGGGGGAAGAAGTGGGTGGTGCACAGGGTGGGAGGCGTGGGAAACAGTCGGATGGCCGGGCAGTGGCCCAGTGTGCGCCATGGTCCCACAGGCGGAGGGGTGGAAGCTGCTGTGGTGTCCGCTGCCATAGATCTCACTGACCAGTCTCTTCATCTCCTCAAGCGAGTTGCTCAGCATCAAGATGTAGTTTCTCGCCAGGAGGAGAGTGGCGATTTTGGAAAGCTTGCGCACCGAAGGCCCGTGCGCGTAAGGCATAACCTCCCGGAGACCGTCCATGGCGATGTTGAGGTCGTGCATCCTCTTCCGCTCGCGGCTGTTGATTTTCAGTCGCATCCCTTGCAGCTCGTTCTCCGATAGCAGTTTACGGTCCTTCTTTGACAGCATTTTCAGAGTGATATCATCTTCATCGTCGGAGAGGCTCCGCATGTCCGCGGGTATCTCCGGTGGAGAGTCGCTCTGTGTGGACGATACAGTACCGGAGAAGCCTACCATATGCTTCTTCATCGCATGCAGAAACATATCGTGCACTTCGGGGGAGGAAGGTCGGCTAGACACTCGGCTGGTATCGGAGTCCATGATGATGCTCAGGTTTATTCAGACAGCGCAATAGTCTACGGAAGGAAAGTAAACAAACCATTTAGCAATCAGATTTTTTTCACAACCACGCTAGCATTACACGTTAAAACCGTGTGAATATTTCCTAAGAATATAATTCAAACGAATTAAATATTCAATGCTGGAGTAACGAGAAGGTTAACAAGCACATCCACGAAAGTTCAGGAGAAGGCTCTTGAAAGTTATTTTGCTCATGATGGTCATGAGTTCATTCTCAAATTAGGATTTGTATTTTTATGACAGAAATCACAGTTTGCTAAATGCCATAAGCCTACTATCAATATGATCCCGGAGAGCAGACGTGAAACATACCGAGAGATGTAGAGCGCAGCTCGGTGCAGGGAAAAGTGTCGCTGTTGAATCCACTTGTTACTCCCAAATCACAACTGACAGCCCATTTGGCATGCACGAGCACGATGACATGGTTTTATAGCGGACTTAAGTATCAGACGGGGGGGGGCAAGTCACCAGGACAATGCCATTGCTTTTCCGACTGCCTGTCATCCACCAATGGGCTGCTTGCGAACCGGGAGAGGGAGGAGGCTTGGAGGAGTTAGGGGTTCTTCAAATCTGATGTCATTACAAAGAAATTGTAGCTTCGTTTAAAAGAATTAATTAGACACACTCTGCATATGGAATCTTGCGAGGGAATGACATTGTTGAGGCATGTAGATGTTTTAGTGACGGACAAGAAATAAGTATATGCAAAAAAAAACACACAAAAAAACGTATTGACCACCAGATCAGGAAATAATGTTAATTATGTCAAATAAAAACGTAGGCTTTACGTCAATGAATGGAAAGTTTCATAACCTATTTGTTTTTTTCCTTGCAGAAAAACGTCTTTTTTTTATAGAAAGATTCGACTTTTCGGTGGAAAAATAGAACGAGCTGTTTTATTTCTTAATATTTACACTTTCGCGATATCATCCTGTAGTATTTTCACCAATCCAGATGTCCATGTTATAGGAAAGAAACAATACACGAGGATGTTCAAAGACAATATTCGATAACTGTAAAATAATGCAACTTTTCATTATGAATAGCCGACTGATTAAAAAAAAATTTAACTTTTAATTAGCCAACATTTAAGATGATTTGTTTGCTTGTTCGTTTTCTAAACGAAATGCTATAATTCCTCAGAAAATATAATAATACACATTATCATAATTTGACAGGACACTTCGATAATCTTTAGTTTTTTTGCTGTGAAATTAAAGCAATATTACAAACTCATTCAGGCTATTTAATCAACGAATAATGATTAAGCTTTGTGGTGCAATATGCGAGTCTTCTGTCGTTAAACACACACAACACACACTCCGCCCGCGCCCATTTAAAGGCGCTGATTACGGTTTGAGTCAATGCGGGTGCTTATTGTTTTAACCCGACGACCCCTTGAGCAACCAACAGCTGACGGCGTGAGCCAAGACTCAAGCCGTTAAAGTGCACGTTAACGTTAATAAATGAAGCGTGCAAAATTTGATTTTAACGGTTACGATCAGTAACAATATGGACTCACATCAGTGCAGGCCTTTTTTTTTGTGTGTGTGGCCAGTCGATAGAAGAGAGAAAACAAGAGACTCTCTGGCGCTCTGACATAACTGAAGTTGACAAGGTCATTGTCCAAGAAATATGGAACAAGTCATAAATTAGAGGAAAAAGCATGAAACTTGAAGTACATAGTATAATAATAATAATAATAATAATAGTGTAATTTATTATTTAGCTGTCCCTATTTATTAAAATAAATCCTTAGTGACAAATGTTGTCAGTGAGATAATTGAGTTGTCCTTACACAATGTGGGCTAATCTACCGTGTTGACAATAATATAACCTAACTATGCTGTATAGTACAATAATGTCACGATAGTAAACGGACCGTGTTATAATGTAAAATAATGTAAAAGTAATGTAAAATAAGTCAATAATGTAGCTACTGTGCAGTTATATGGAATTGCATGAGGAAAGTATTATATTAAGCTGTGGTATTTTGTGACCCCACGTTAAATACGTGTAATGCACATGTTGAGACCAATTATATAATTCAACGAACCTTCTCTAACAATACAATGCTCACGCATTCTGTATAAAGCATTTTTTGCTCACGGTGCAGAGTAAGTGATCACTGACAACACTGTATCTATTCCTTTTCATATGTCATACGAATTTCCCTTGTCTTTGCAAAACCATTTTAAAACACTTATACAGACCATACGTTCAGTTAACTGAGATATAGCCTAGTTTCTTTAACGTAGTTCGATGAAGAACACATCCAGACAGTACAAGGCAAACAAATATAAGTGAACCATATTGTGGCTAGTAGGTTATATGAGTAGGACCAGGCTTTCATTCATCCAGTGAGCAGTGGGTCCCCAAGACAGGTCACCCGTGATGCAAGTGGGTCCCTACAAGAACTAGGTTTGTGTGCGCGCTCCAAGGATTTAGCGAACGGGGAGTCAACAAGCAGATGACACGGTACCTTGCAGAATATGCACCCTGCAGGCAACGCGCCTGCGCACGGTGTTCTCACGGCCTCCTATAATAAATGGCAGCATCAGTCAATGCGAAGGGAAGCTCCGCAACAAACAAAAATATATCACAGAATCAAGGTCGTCATTTGCATACTTTTGCTGTTTTTTCTCTTTTCTTTTCATTAAACTAGGCTACTTATTGTGTTGTTTTTCTGTTTTTCTCCTCTCGTTTGTCCCGTCTGTTTGCTTGTTTACTCACACTAAATACGATTATGCTAATTAGAACGGATAAGTGGCGGGTTTGTGGAGAAGTGGCATTTTAAAAAGAGAGGGGAGTGCAGTTACTGCCGGAATGGTACCTTCATTAGACATTCCCATAATCTCACTTGTTAGAGAAGCCAATGGTTGCCTAATACATGCAGAGACTGTCTGGTTTTGGAATCATAGGGACTACAAAGACAGATATGGGCTAATGTTTGTGTTTACCCCCCCCCCCCCCCCCTCCCTCATATCATTAGGTAATGTCAGCTGGGGATGAGTATATCATTAGGTAATGTCAGCTGGGGATGAGTATATCATTAGGTAATGTCAGCTGGGGATGAGTATATCATTAGGTAATGTCAGCTGGGGATGAGTATATCATTAGGTAATGTCAGCTGGGGATGAGTATATCATTAGGTAATGTCAGCTGGGGATGAGTATATCATTAGGTAATGTCAGCTGTGGGGCTGTCACAAGTCACAACCCACCATCAGAGATACTGATACTGTTTATGGAGTAATGATGTTGGGCAATAAAAAAAGATGGGGGAAGAGAAGGTCTAACTATCAACTACTTTAACAAAACTACCACAAAGGGGCTTCAGGTTTTAACATTAGACCTCGTTCTCTCTCATATTGAACATTATTGGGAGGGCACAGTTACAACCCACTGGGCACACACTGGTTGAATCGATGTTGTTACCATGTCATTTCAATGAAATTACGTTGAAACCAAGGTTAAAATAGACATTGAATTGACATCTGTGCCCAATTGGGAACACCTGAATAGTTGTCGAATTTGGCATCAGCCCATTGCAAAACTCTCACGATGCAGTTACAGCTCACAGCCAGAGAACAATTTTCACATTTTCATTTCACAGATTAGGTGTGTAAAATAGAATAATAATAATGTAGGGAGAATTAACTCGTCAACAGGTGGTTAGGCCCATGAGCCAAAGGGTCTTCAGAGTACAGAGATGACTCTCGTCTACTGCGGCTCTCTAAACCAAGTTGCTGATTGGAAAGCTTTTGACACCTTTAGGTAAATTGTCCTCCCTGTCTGCGCTGAGTGACTTTCCCTCGCGTGGCGAGCAAAGCTCTAATTCTCCGTAGTGGTTCTGTTGGCCCTCTGTCCTCAGTACATTACATAACAGTTTTGAGATAATGATGTTTCTGCCACTTCAGAGGACAATAGCGAGAGAGGACAGGAGAACACAGCTGTTAGTTTGTCAACCACTATGCTCTTCCACAAAATATTCACTTTAAAAAACGGTTGTTTTCTATGTATTTTGTATCGTTTTCTCCCTGTGCTGGCAGGTCGTCTGCAAGTGTGTGGCCTAACTTTACAATGCTAATGACAGCGACGGGAGGCTGCAGGGAAGACATGTGGCCTTACAAGACGCTTCAGAATCTCTTATTTATTCATCTGCTAATCCTGCCTGGTGTTCCAAGGTAAACAAGCATGTCCCACGCCGGCCGAGGGGCTGTGGGGTCTGGGAAGCTTTGGGGGGACTGGGGGGGGGTCTGTGTGGGTTGGTAGGAAACACAGGTGAGGATTAAAACCAAGGTGGAGGGATTGGCTAAGTAATAGTAATTATGATTTTGTTAAACATCTCTCTTTCCCTCTCTCTCTCTCTCTTTCTCTTTCTCTCTCTCTCTCCCTCTCTCTCTCTCTCTCTCTCTCTCTGTCCGTCTGGGTGGTGGTTGGCCTGTGCTGTGGTGAATACCAATAGTGAAGGGCAGCATATGTGAGCCATACTTAATCCTGCTAATCTGCCTTCAAAAGAAAAAGAAAGAGAACAAAAAAAACTGAGAGAAAAGAGAAGAGGTTGAAAAAAAGCGAGAGAACTTTCTCTTTCTGTCTGGGGTTCTGACCAGCGGTGTCCAAATGAACAGAAGAACATGAATAATGCTGCTTCCAAGATCTTGGAAAGAAATGAAAAGGAAAATTCTTCTAAATCCATGGAATAAATAATAAATGTGTCTGTGATAGGGTCATCGTATTCCAGGGCCATCATATTCCAGGGCCATCGTAATTCCAGAGCCATTGTATTCTAGGGCCATCGTATTCTAGAGCCATCGTATTCAAGGGCCATCGCATTCCAGGGCCATCATAATTCCAGGGCCATCGTAATTCCAGGGCCATCGTATTCCAGAGCCATCGTAATTCCAGGGCCATCGTATTCCAGGGCCATCGTATTCCAGGGCCATCGTAATTCCAGAGCCATTGTATTCTAGAGCCATCATATTCAAGGGCCATCGCATTCCAGGGCCATCGCATTCCAGGGCCATCGTATTCTAGGGCCATCGTATTCCAGAGCCATCGTAATTCCAGGGCCATCGTAATTCCAGGGCCATCGTATTCCAGAGCCATCGTAATTCCAGGGCCATCGTATTCTAGGGCCATCGTATTCCAGGGCCTTCGTATTCAAGGGCCATCGCATTCCATCGCATTCCAGGGCCATCGTATTCTAGGGCAATCGTATTCAAGGGCCATCGCATTCCAGCGCCATCGTATTCTTGGGCCATTGTATTCCAGGGCCATCGTACTCTAGGGCCATCGTATTCAAGGGCCATCGCATTCCAGGGCCATTGTATTCTTAGGCCATCGTATTCAAGGGTCATCGCATTCCAGGGCCATCGCATTCCAGGGCTATCGTATTCTAGGGCCATCGTCTTCCAGGGCCATCGTATTCTTGGGCCATCGCATTCCAGGGCCATCGTATTCTAGGGCCATCATCTTCCAGGGCCATCGTATTCTTGGGCCATCACATTCCAGGGCCATCGTATTCTAGGGCCATCATTTTCCAGGGCAATCATATTCTAGGGCCATCGTCTTCCAGGGCCATCGTATTCTTGGGCCATTGCATTCCAGGGCCATCGTATTCTAGGGCCATTGTATTCAAGAGCCATCGTATTCTAGGGCCATCGTAATTCCAGGGCCATCGTAATTCCAGGGCCATCATCTTCCAGGCAGCTACACATGTCACTTCTCTCCCCAATTCTATTCTTTATACCCAGATTAACCATGACAGGGTTGGAGACAAATCTTTCTCTCCTTTCTGTCAGTGGCTGTACGGGCCTGGGTAGTGGGAGTGGGGTGTAGGCGCTGGGTAGTGAGAGTGTGGTGTAGGGGCTGGGTAGTGAGAGTGGGGTGTTGGGGTGTAGGGGCTGGGTAGTGGGAGTTGGGTGTTAGGCCTGGGTAGTGAGAGTGGGGTTTTGGGGTGTAGGTGCTGGGTAGTGGGAGTGGGGTGTTGAGGTGTACATGCTGGGGATTGAGAGGGGGATGTTGGGGTGTTGGGGTATACGGGCTGGGGACTGAGAGTGGGGTGTACGGACTGGGCTGGGGGGAGGGGGGGGCTTTATCCCTACAGCTATTAGGAGGTAATTAAGTCCTAACACCACAGAGCCTCCCATGGCTACTATAACACAACTGCAAATGGAAAGCTTACAATCTCCTTTAGACGGCAGGACAAATTGAATGGAACTCATTGGGCTTTAGCCATTATTACAGCGGACCAGTCTGGCTGGGAAAAGAGAAAGGGGATTTGTTGAAGGTTGTGAGGGGTTGTGGTTGGTTCGCTGCGAGGTGTGTGTGTGTGTGTGTCTGTGAGGGGGTAAAGAAAGGGGGTCTGGGAAGGGGATTGAGGTGTTTGAGGGGCGCAGAGGGATTTGTTTTAGAGGTGTCAGCTCCTCTTTAACAGCAGCCTGAGATTTGCTTTCGCCAAATGTTACAAATGTTTCGACAACCTGTTCTGTGATCCTCTGGGGTCAGGCAGGGGGGCGTGGGGGGTGGGGATGAGGGGGGGTCAGGCAGGGGGGTGTGGGGGGTGGCATGGGGTACAAGGGCTTTACACTCACAGATTTAAACAACAGCATGGGGATGAATATATTCACGCCTGCATTCACACGCTATAGGAGCTCCAGATGCTTGTTCCAGCCAAAGAAAGAAAATATATTTCTGTACTGAGACCTGCTGCTATCTATACATACTGTACTGAGACCAGACCTGCTATCTATCCATACTGTACTGAGACCTGCTGCTATCTATCTATACTGTACTGAGACCAGACTTGATTTTATTTATTTTATTTTATTTTTTATTTCACCTTTATTTAACCAGGTAGACTAGTTGAGAAGAAGTTCTCATTTGCAACTGCGACCTGGCCAAGATAAAACGTAGCAATTCGACACATACAACAACACAGAGTTACACACGGAGTAAACAAAACATACAAACAACAGAGTTACACATGGAATAAACAAAACATACAGTCAATAACACAGTAGAACAAAAGGAAACAAAAAGTCTATATGCAGTGAGGGCAAATGAGGTAAGTTAAGGAAATAAATAGATACCAGTATGGGGATGAGGTAGGTAGATAGATGGGTTGTTTACAGATGGGCTATGTACAGGTGCAGTGATCTGTAAGCTGCTCTGACAGCTGGTGCTTAAAGCTAGTGAGGGAGATGTGAGTCTCCAGCTTCAGAGATTTTTGCAATTCGTTCCAGTCATGGGCAGCAGAGAACTGGAAGGAAAGACGACCAACGGAGGAATTGGCTTTGGGGGTGACCAGTGAGATATACCTGCTGAGTGGGTGCTGCTATGGTGACCAGTGAGCTGAGATAAGGCGGGGCTTTACCTAGCAGAGACTTGTAGATAACCTGTAGCCAGTGGGTTTGGCGACGAGTATGAAGCGAGGGCCAACCAACTAGAGCATACAGGTCGCAATGGTGGGTAGTGTATGGGGCTTTGGTGACAAAACGGATGGCACTGTGATAGACTGCAGCCAGTTTATTGAGTAGAGTGTGTGAGGCTATTTTATAGATGACATCACCGAAGTCGAGGATCGGTAGGATGGTCAGTTTTAAGAGGGTATGTTTGGCAGCATGAGTGAAGGATGCTTTGTGCTTTGCGATATAGGAAGCCGATTCTAGATTTAATTTTGGATTGAAGATGCTTAATGTGAGTCTGGAAGGAGAGTTTACAGTCTAACCAGACACCCAGGTATTTGTAGTTGTCCACTTATTCTAAGTCAGAGTCGTCCAGAGTAGTGATGCTGGATGGGCGGGCAGGTGCGGGCAGTGATCGATTGAATAGCATGCATTTAGTTGTACTTGCGTTTAAGAGCAGTTGGAGGCCACGGAAGGAGAGTTGTATGGCATTGAAGATCGTCTGGAGGTACAGTGTCCATGGAGGGGCCAGAAGTATACAGAATGGTGTCGTCTGCGTAGAGGTGGATCAGAGATTCACCAGCAGCAAGAGCAACATCATTGATGTATACAGAGAAGAGAGTCGGCCCGAGAATTGAACCCTGTGGCACCCCCATAGAGACTGTCAGAGGTTTGGACAACAGGCCCTCCGATTTGACACACTGAACTCTATCAGAGAAGTAGTTGGTAAACCAGGCGAGGCAAAAATTTGAGAAACCAAGGCTGTCGAATCTGCCAATAAGAATGTTGTGATTGACAGAGTCGAAAGACTTGGCCAGGTCGATGAATACGGCTGCACAGTAATGGCTCTTATCGATGGCGGTTATGATGTCGTTTAGAACCTTGAGCGTGGCTGAGGTGCACCCATGACCAGCTCTGAAACCAGATTGCATAGCGGAGAAGGTATGGTGGGATTCGAAGTGGTCGGTAATCTGTTTGTTAACTTGGCTTTCGAAGACCTTAGAAAGACAGGGTTGGATAGATATTGGTCTGTAGCAGTTTGGGTCTAGAGTGTCACCTCCTTTGAAGAAGGGGATGACCGCAAAAGCTTTCCAATCTTTGGGAATCTCAAATGAAACGAAAGAGAGGTTGAACAGGCTAGTAATAGGGGTTGCAACAATTTCGGCAGATAATTTTAGAAAGAGACGGTCCAGATTGTCTAGCCTGGCTGATTTGTAGGTGTCCAGATTTTGCAGCTCTTTCAGAACATCAGCTATCTGGATTTGGGTAAAGGAGAAATGGTGGGGGCTTTGGCGGGTTGCTGTGGAGGGTGCCTGGCAGTTGACCGGGGTAGGGGTAGCCATGTGGAAAGCATGGCCAGCCGTAGAGAAATGCTTATTGAAATTCTCAATTATAGTGGATTTATCGGTGGAGACAGTGTTTCCTAGCCTCAGAGCAGTGGGCAGCTGGGAGGAGGTGCTCTTATTCTCCATGGACTTTACAGTCTTTTTTGAGTTAGTACTACAGGATACAAATTTATGTTTGAAAAAGCTTGCCTTAGCTTTTCCAACTGCCGGTGTATATTTGTTCCTAACTTCCCTGAAAAGTTGCATGTCACGGGGGCTATTCGATGCTAATGCAGAACGCCACAGGATGTTTTTGTGCTGGTCAAGGGCAGACAGGTCTGGAGTGAACCAAGGACTATATCTATTCCTGGTTCTACATTTTTTGAGAGAGGCATGCTTATTTAAGATAGTGAGGAAAGCACTTTTAAAGAATAGCCAGGCATCATCTACTGACGGGATGAGGTCCATGTCATTCCAGGATACCCCGGCCAGGTCGATTAGAAAGGCCTGCTCGCAGAAGTGTTTCAGGGAGCGTTTGACAGTGATGAGGGGTGGTTGTTTGGTTGCAGACCCATTACGGATGCAGGCAATGAGGCAGTGATCGCTGAGATCTTGATTTAAAACAGCAGAGGTGTATTTGGAGGGTGAATTAGTTAGGATGACATCAATGAGGGTGCCCGTGTTTCCTGATTTGGGGTTGTACCTGGTAGGTTCATTGATCATTTGTGTGAGATTGAGGGCATCTAGATTAGTTTGTAGGATGGCCGGGGTGTTAAGCATGTCCCAGTTTAGGTCACCTAGTAGCACGAGCTTAGAAGATAGATGGGGGGAAATCAATTCACATATGGTATCGAGGGCACAGCTGGGGGCAGAGGGAGGTCTATAGCAAGCGGCAACAGTGAGAGACTTGTTTCTGGAAAGGTGAATTTTAGAAGTAGAAGCTCAAATTGTTTGGGTACAGACCTGGATAGTAGGACAGAACTCTGCAGGCTATCTTTGCAGTAGATTGCAACACCGCCCCCTTTGGCAGTTCTATCTTGGCGGAAAATGTTATAGTTAGCAATGGAGATTTCAGGGTTTTTGTTGGTTTTCCTAAGCCAGGATTCAGACACGGCTAAGACATCTGGGCTGGCAGAGTGTGCTAAAGCAGTGAATAAAACAAACTTAGGGAGGAGGCTTCTGATGTTGACATGCAAGAAACCAAGGCTTTTACGTAGAAGTCAACAAATGAGAGCACCTGGGGATTGGAGCTAGGCACTGCAGGACCTGGATTAACCTCCACATCACCAGAGGAACAGAGGAGAAGTAGGATAAGGGTACGGCTAAAGACTATACCAACTGGCCGTCTAGCACGTTCAGAACAGAGAGTAAAAGGAGCAGGTTTCTGGGCACGATAGCATAGATTCAAGGCATAGTGTACAGACAAAGTTAAGGTAGGATGTGAGTACATTGGAGGTAAACCTAGGCATTGAGTAATGAAGAGAGAGATATAGTCTCTAGAGATGTTTAAACCAGGTGATGTCATAGCATATGTAGGAGGTGGAACAACATGGTTGGTTAAGGCATATTGAGCAGGGCTAGAGGCTCTACAGTGAAATAAGACAGTAATCACTAACCAGGACAGTAATGGACAAGGCATATTGATATTAGAGAGAGGCATGCATAGCCAAGTGAACATATGGGTCCAGTGAATGGTTGGGCTGGCTGGGGACGATTCAGACAGTTAGCAGGCTAACAAGCTAACAGTTAGTAGGCCAGGGCTAAACAAGCTAGCAGCTAGTAGACCGGGGAAAACTAGCAGTTAGCAGGCCGGGTTAGCAAGCAAGCAGTTAGCATGGGCTAGCAGTTACAGACCGGGCAGGTAAGCTAGCAGTTAGCAGGCCGGAGCCGGCAGCTAGCAGTTTGTAGACCGGGGAAAGCTAGCACTTAGCAGGCCGGGTTAGCAAGCAGTTAGCAGACCGGGTTAGCAAGCAAGCAGTTAGCAGGGGCTAGAAAATTAGCCTTTGGGGGACGTCACAATGGGGGTGAGTCTGTTTTTGCCACTTCGTGCGGTGATGTCGATAGACCAGTCGTGGAATTAGTAGGGTTCCAAGTAGCTCTAGGTAGCTAGCTGGTTAGCATAATGGGCCTTCAGCGGGTGTCGCGCCTGAGGGGCCTGTTGGAGTCCTCGGGCAGATTATGTCGGTATTCCAGTCGTAGGGGATCTGCGGGGCTCCATGCCTCGTACCAGCTGTAGAAGGGGTCCGGATATTGTAGCCCAGGAGTATACTTTGGGTGGTAGCACAGGAGCCCTGGCCGGGCTATCTTCAAGCTAATTGGTGCTTGCTCTGGGATGGAAACGCTAGCCAGGAGTAGTCATCCGGGGTTGCGGTTAGCTAGTTGTGAAGATCCAGATGAAAATGTTCAGTTTGCGGTAGATATCCAGGGATAAAAATAACAGGTCCGTAATGCTCTGGTTAGAGTCACGTTGTTCGAACTGACGAGAGCTTTCCGAGCTAAAGGTTAGCTGATGACCGCTGGCAATGGTTTGCTGACTGATAGCTGGTAGTTAGCTGGCTAGCTTCAGTTGAGGGATTCCAGATCCGAAGTAAATATAAATACTTTAGGGAAAAAAAGCAGATCCACGCCACATTGGGTGAGGCGGGTTGCAGGAGAGTGTTTAGATGATGAGGTTTATCAAAATATTTTAAAGGATATGCGACGAAAAAGATGTAAAACGATATATACAAGGGATTATTTTTGATATATATCTATACAGTACTGAGACCTGCTGCTATCTATACATACTGTACTGAGACCAGACCTGCAATCTATACATACTGTACTGAGACCTGCAATCTATCTATACTGTACTGAGACCTGCTGCTATCTATACATACTGTACTGAGACCTGCTGCTATCTATAGATACTGTACTGAGACCTGCAGCTATCTATCTATACAGTACTGAGACCTGCTGCTATCTATCTATACTGTACTGAGACCAGACCTGCAATCTATACATACTGTACTGAGACCTGCAATCTATCTATACTGTACTGAGACCTGCTGCTATCTATACATACTGTACTGAGACCTGCTGCTATCTATACATACTGTACTGAGACCAGACCTGCAATCTATCTATACTGTACTGAGACCTGCTGCTATCTATACATACTGTACTGAGACCAGACCTGCAATCTATACATACTGTACTGAGACCAGACCTGCTATCTATCTATACAGTACTGAGACCTGCTGCAATCTATACATACTGTACTGAGACCAGACCTGCAATCTATACATACTGTACTGAGACCTGCAATCTATCTATACTGTACTGAGACCTGCTGCTATCTATACATACTGTACTGAGACCTGCTGCTATCTATACATACTGTACTGAGACCAGACCTGCAATCTATCTATACTGTACTGAGACCTGCTGCTATCTATACATACTGTACTGAGACCAGACCTGCAATCTATACATACTGTACTGAGACCAGACCTGCTATCTATCTATACAGTACTGAGACCTGCTGCAATCTATACATACTGTACTGAGACCAGACCTGCAATCTATACATACTGTACTGAGACCTGCAATCTATCTATACTGTACTGAGACCTGCTGCTATCTATACATACTGTACTGAGACCAGACCATAAACACAAACACGTGGTACACACGAGGAACAGTCATCCTGGTACACTGTTACTGTAAACACATAGAGAACAGTCAGCCTGATACACTGTTACTGTAAACACATAGAGAACAGTCAGCCTGGTACTCTGTTACTGTAAACACATAGAGAACAGTCAGCCTGGTACACTGTTACTGTAATCACATAGAGAACAGTCAGTCTGGTACACTGTTATTGTAAACACATAGAGAACAGTCAGCCTGGTACACTGTTACTGTAAACACTTAGAGAACAGTCAGCCTGGCACACTGTTACTGTAAACACATAGAGAACAGTCAGCCTGGTACACTGTTACTGTAAACACATAGAGAACAGTTAGCCTGGTACACTGTTACTGTAAACACATAGAGAACAGTCAGCCTGGTACACTGTTACTGTAAATACATAGAGAACAGTCAGCCTGGTACACTGTTACTGTAAACACATAGAGAACAGTCAGCCTGGTACACTGTTACTGTAAGCACATAGAGAACAGTCAGCCTGGTACACTGTTACTGTAAACACATAGAGAACAGTCAGCCTCGTACACTGTTATTGTTGAATGACAGCGATACTGACTGATGACTGTGTTGAATGACAGCGATACTGACTGATGACTGTGTTGAATGACAGCGATACTGACTGATGACTGTGTTGAATGACAGCGATACTGACTGATGACTGTGTTGAATGACAGCGATGCATTTCCTCCCTGACTGTGTTGAATGACAGAGATGCATTATTAGCATCATGTGGAGAGAACCAAGCCTGTCCAATTCTGTGGTTATTAGCATCATATAGAGAGAACCAAGCCTGTCCCATTCTGTGGTTATTAGCATCATATAGAGAGAACCCAGCCTGTCTCCGTTATGTGGTTATTAGCATCATATAGAGAGAACCAAGCCGGTCCCAATCTGTGGTTATTAGCATCATATAGAGAGAACCCAGCCTGTCTCTGTTATGTGGTTGTTAGCATCATATAGAGAGAACCAAGCCGGTCCCAATCTGTGGTTATTAGCATCATAATATAGAGAGAACCAAGCCTGTCCCTGTTCTGTGGTTATTAGCATCATATAGAGAGAACCAAGCCTGTCCCTGTTCTGTGGTTATTAGCATCATAATATAGAGAGAACCAAGCCTGTCCCTGTTCTGTGGTTATTAGCATCATAATATAGAGAGAACCAAGCCTGTCCCGATCTGTGGTTATTAGCATCATATAGAGAGAACCAAGCCTGTCCCATTCTGTGGTTATTAGCATCATAATATAGAGAGAACCAAGCCTGTCCCGTTCTGTGGATATTAGGATCATATAGAGAGAACCAAGCCTGTCCCATTCTGTGGTTATTAGCATCATATAGAGAGAACCAAGCCTGTCCCTGTTCTGTGGTTATTAGCATCATAATATAGAGAGAACCAAGCCTGTCCCATTCTGTGGTTATTAGCATCATATAGAGAGAACCAAGCCTGTCCCATTCTGTGGTTATTAGCAGCATATGGAGAGAGGGTGTAAAATTCCTCCACTCTCGCGCCCCTACACCCCCCCCCCCCCTCCCACACACACACACACACACAGACAGACAAACACACACATTCTCGTTGCACCTAACGAGGGGGCGGACAAGTCTATTACCATCCCTCCTCTACCCACACTTACAGTCGCCACACACACACACACATACTGTCACCACCACACACACACAAAGTCTCCATACAAATGATTCTCATACAACATGACAATATTATCCTGGGATCCTTAAACTATCCGCTTTAATACGTGGTATAATGTGTTGTTTTCATCATATTGTAACTCTTCGTCATATTGTAACTCTTCGTCATATTGTAAACTCTTCGTCATGTTGTAAACTCTTCTTCACGTTGTAAACTCTTCGTCATGTTGTAACTCTTCATCACGTTGTAAACTCTTCATCACGTTGTAAACTCTTCATCATATTGTAACTCTTCATCACGTTAAAACTCTTCATCATATTGTAACTCTTCATCATATTGTAACTCTTCATCATATTGTAACTCTTCGTCATATTGTAACTCTTCGTCATATTGTAACTCTTCATCATATTGTAACTCTTCATCATATTGTAACTCTTCATCATATTGTAACTCTTCGTCACATTGTAACTCTTCGTCATATTGTAACTCTTCGTCATATTGTAACTCTTGATCATATTGTAAACTCTTCATCATATTGTAACTCTTCATCATATTGTAAACTCTTCATCATATTGTAACTCTTCATCATATTGTAACTCTTGATCATGTTGTCAATCATCTGTTTTCTAAATACTCCAGAGAAAGTAACTTGAAGAATAAGCAGGAAAGAAAATGTGTATTACATATAGATTTAGATGCTAGTAGTTTCATTTTGTGATGTAGAAAACAGTTCTAGTAGTACTTCACAAACATTTGTAAAGTGCTATCTAAAATGTGTCCCATTGCCTTTTGTCTAGAACCGTGCAGAGGGATTTCATTGGTTACTGTAATGTTTCAGAGGTTGACTGTATCAGATTTCCATCATGCCTTGTGGATACCAGAGGGTGTTCAGCTGGGCATCGGGTTGAGCTAAGGGAAAAGCATAGCAGCCCTCCAGTTGACAAACAGAGGAGAAACAGCAGGAGAGAACAGGCTACTAAAGGACTGCTCACTGTCAGTCAACAAGTGGCAAGAGACTGGGAGTAAAATATGAATGGTATGAGCAGACACCTGGGGACATATTACTGATGTTGAGAGTGGAAGAGGTAGAATAATTGCTAGAAGAAGAGATAGATGAGGTTGAAGCGGTAGAAGAAGAGGGAGAATAGGTAGATGAGTATGTAGACAAGGTAGAAGTGGTAGAAAAGGTAGAAGAGGAAGAAGAGGAGGTAGAAAAAGAGGTAGAAGAGGTAGAAGAGGAGGTAGAAGAGTTTGAAGAGGTAGAAGAAGGAGAAGAGGTGAAGAAGAGGTAGAAGAAGAGGTAGAAGAGTGAAGAAGAGGTAGAAGAAGGAGAAGAGGTGAAGAAGAGGTAGAAGAGGTAGAAGAAGAGGAGGTAGAAGAGGTTGAAGAAGAGGAGGTAGAAGCGGGAGAAGAGGTGAAGAAGAAGAGGAAGAGGAGGTTGAAGAAGAGGTAGAAGAAGAAGAGGAAGAGGAGGTAGAAGAAGAGAAGGTAGAAGAGGTTGAAGAAGAGGTAGAAGAGGTAGAAGAGGTGAAGAAGCAACTCGAGGTAGCCCTCATGAGGTCCTAGCAACTCGGGGTAGCCCTCATTGGCTCCTAGCAACTCGCGGTAGCCATCATTGGTTCCTAGCAACTCGGGGTAGCCCTCATTAGGTCCTAGCAACTCGGGGTAGCCCTCATGAGGTCCTAGCAACTCAGGGGAGCCTTCATTGGTTCATAGCAACTCACGGTAGCCCTCATTGGTCCTAGCAACTCGTGGGTAGCCCTCATTGGTTCCTAGCAATTCGTGGGTAGCCCTCATTGGTTCCTAGCAACTTGTGGGTAGCCCTCATTGGTTCCTACCAATTCGTGGGTAGCCCTCATTGGTTCCTAGCAACTTGTGGGTAGCCCTCATTGGTCCCTAGCAACTCGTGGGTAGCCCTCATTGGGCCCTAGTAACTTTGGCAATTACGTTGTCATCAAGCCATTTTGGGTCTTTGAGGAGAAGAAGCAGACAAGAAAAGGCTGAGAAGACGAAGACAAGAAAAACACAGGCTGATTTAATTGAATTAATACACATTGATCTCCTGTTGAGGAGGTGGGGGGGTGGCTTCATTAGGGAGGAGAAAGAAAGGCCGCCAACAAGGGAGTGTGTGTGTGTGTGTGTGTGTGTGTGTGTGTGTGTGGGTTGGGGGGGGGGGGGGGGGATTTTGGTGTGTCTCTCTCCTGCTCTGTCCCACAGTGTTGGGTCAAGAAGGGGGTCAAGAAGAGGGTAGAGTTGCGAGAGAGAGAGAGTTGCAAGAGAGAGCGAGGGTTAGGAGAGGAGGAGGAGAAGGAGACGGAGGAGGGGGGTAGCTAGAGGGGCTGCTTGTCACTGTGAATGGGCTCAGGGTGGTTCACATCATCGGGGCATTGATGGCGTCCCCTCCCCTGTTGTAAAACAAGGTCCTGTGTGCCTGCCTGAACACTGGGGCATTGTGTCCACCCCTCACAAGCACCATACCACCCAGAGTGTCCCTAATACCCCCCTCCCTCTCCTCCACACCTCACCCCTACCTCCCTCTCTCTCGTTCTCCTCCACACCTCACCCCTACCTCCCTCTCTCTCGTTCTCCTCCACACCTCACCCCTACCTCCCTCTCTCTCGTTCTCCTCCACACCTCACCCTTACCTCCCTCTCTCTCGTTCTCCTCCACACCTCACCCCTGCCTCCCTCTCTCTCGTTCTCCTCCACACCTCACCCCTACCTCCCTCTCTCTCGTTCTCCTCCACACCTCACCCCTGCCTCCCTCTCTCTCGTTCTCCTCCACACCTCACCCCTACCTCCCTCTCTCTCGTTCTCCTCCACGCCTCACCCCTACCTCCCTCCCTCTCTCTCGTTCTCCACACCTCACCCCTACCTCCCCCTCTCTCGCTCTTCTCCATGCCTCACCTCTGCCTCCCTCTCTCTCGTTCTCCTCCACACCTCACCCCTGCCTCCCTCTCTCTCGCTCTCCTCCACGCCTCACCCCTGCCGCCTCCTCCCCCTCTCTCCCTCTCCTCCACACCTCACCTCTGCCTCCCTCTCTCTCGCTCTTCTCCACGCCTCACCTCTGCCTCCCTCTCTCTCGCACTTCTCCACGCCTCACCCCTGCCTCCCTCTCTCCCTTTCCTCTATGCCTCAACCCTGCCGCCTCCTCCCCCTCTCTCCCTCTGGGAGGGGGGAGGGAGGGAGGGGTTTGGGGGCGGGTGTACAAGAGGCGTTCCCTCAGGTTTCCCCTAGCATAGTGGGTTAATGGGAAGATTGATGGATAGAGACGACGAAACAAAACAGAGGAGAGAGAAGGGGAGAATGGGTGAACGGTGCCTTCAGGGAGGGAAGGAGGGATATGTCTGTGTGAGCCTGGGCAGCGAACAGGGGGGAATATTTACTGCCCTGAGGGGGAGGAGAGGGGGTTTGACTCATGCCTAATTACCAGGGAGGCCTGGAGAGCCGGGGTACAAGACAAGTGTGAGGGGAGGGAGAATGAGACAGGATACAAGGGGTAGCGAGGTCATTGCTGACCACCTAAGATGCCCCCCCCCCCCTAATACCCAGCAACCCCATCCCTCCTCTCCTCCTTCTCCTTCCCTTTTCTCCTCCCATCCTCCTTCACCTCCCTCCCTCGCCTCCCTCACACAATGATATAAATAAATAAATGTCCTGGCTCCTAAAGCTGATAATTTACTGCCTGCCCATTCTGCACCATTGCTTCTCCATATGTCAGCCTGGTAACCAGGGGGTGAATGGGACAGGGCCTTTGAGTTTGGAGGGCCAGGCCTGTGTTACTGGAGGGGGGGTCCTCGACTCCTGGAGCACCTTGAAGAGGACCCCACCATAGCTACAGCTACAGACACCCCTCCCACCCCACCCCTGCTAAGCTTGCATGCATACACATAAGCATACACACTCACGCAAACATATACACACACACACACACACACACACACACACACAACCCCTCACCAACTGTACCCCCATGAGCAGTTAGGGCAACATGTGGTGGAATGTTGCTTGTCAGCCTTGAATCCCACTCCACACACACGCACACACACACACACACACACACACACACACACACACACACACACACACGGTCTTGTGTTTCTATTCTAATTAGCTCAGAGGTTAACGAGTGGTTCAGTGTGTTGATGTTCTCGAGCCTCGTCCCTAAACCATGACAGCTACCGACCGTTTCAACATCCCACCCCAACGCCACCGTGCCTCGCCTGGCACCGCCACACCTCCTTCTTCCCTCCTGTTCTGCAGCTCACACCACACCCGTCCCTTCTTCCTCCCGCCATCCGTCCCTCGACCCGCCTCTTAGTATTCTCCACAGGTCCTCACCACAATGATACTTTGTTTTTCTTTTCTTCTTTCCATCCCATCTGCTCTCCCTGGCACACCCGTCTGACATTCACCTTGAGAGAAAGAAGGAGAGAGAGAAGGAGAGAGAGAGGAGAGAGAGAAGGAGAGAGAGAAGGAGAGAGAGAAGGAAAGAGAGGAGAGAGGAGAGAGAAGGAGAGAAGGAGAGAGAGGAGAGAGGAGAGAGAAGGAGAGAAGGAGAGAGAGGAGAGAGGAGAGAGAAGGAGAGAAGGAGATAGAGGAGATAAGGAGAGAGAGAAGAGAGGAGAGAAGGAGAGGGAGAAGGGGAGAGAAGGATAATGAAGGAGAGTGGAGAGAGAATGACAGGAGAGAGAAGGAGAAAGAGAAAGAGAGAAGAAGAGAGAGGAGAAAGAGAATGAGAGAGAAAAGGAGAGAGAGAAGGAGAGCACTACTGCCACAAAGGAAGGAGCGATGGAGGGAAGGAGCGATGGAGGGAGGGAGCGATGGAGAGAGGGAAGGAGCGATGGAGAGAGAGAGGGAGGGAGCGATGGAGAGAGGGAGGGAGCGATGGAGAGAGGGAGGGAGGGAGCGATGGAGAGAGGGAGGGAGCGATGGAGAGAGGGAGGGAGCGATGGAGAGAGAGAGGGAGGGAGCGATGGAGAGAGGGAGGGAGGGAGCGATGGAGGGAGGGAGGGAGGGAGCGATGGAGAGAGAGAGGGAGGGAGTGATGGAGAGAGAGAGGGAGGGAGCGATGGAGAGAGAGAGGGAGGGAGCGATGGAGAGAGAGAGGGAGCGATGGAGAGAGAGAGGGAGTGATGGAGAGAGGGAGGGAGTGATGGAGACAGGGAGGGAGGGAGTGATGGAGAGAGAGAGGGAGGGAGGGAGGGAGGGAGGGAGGGAGGGAGGGAGGGAGGGAGGGAGGGAGGGATGGAGAGAGGGAGGGAGGGAGCGATGGAGAGATTGAGGGAGGGATGGAGAGAGAGAGGGAGCGATGGAGAGAGGGAGGGAGCGATGGAGAGAGGGAGGGAGCGATGGAGAGAGGGAGGGAGGGACTCTCTAAAGCAGGAAAATAGTTCCTCTATTCCCTCTGTAAATCAGCGTGCTTGCCCTGCCAGTAAAGAGACTCCAACAGCACAGGCAGCTGCAAACTGCTCGCTGCCTAATGCAGAGAGAGAGAGAGAGAGAGAGAGAGAGAGAGAGGGGGGGGAGGGAGCGATGGAGAGAGGGAGGGAGGGAGCGATGGAGAGAGGGAGGGAGGGAGCGATGGAGAGATTGAGGGAGGGATGGAGAGAGAGAGGGAGCGATGGAGAGAGGGAGGGAGCGATGGAGAGAGGGAGGGAGCGATGGAGAGAGAGAGAGGGAGCGATGGAGAGAGAGAGGGAGTGATGGAGAGAGGGAGGGAGCGATGGAGAGAGAGAGGGAGGGAGGGAGGGAGGGAGGGAGGGAGCGATGGAGAGAGGGAGGGAGGGAGATGATGGAGAGAGGGAGGGAGCGATGGAGAGAGAGATGGAGGGAGCGATGGAGAGAGGGAGGGAGGGAGGGATGGAGAGAGAGAGGGAGGGAGCGATGGAGAGAGGGAGGGAGGGATGGAGAGAGAGAGGGAGGGAGGGAGGGAGGGAGGGAGGGAGGGAGGGAGGGAGGGAGGGATGGAGAGAGGGAGGGAGCGATGGAGAGAGAGAGGGAGGGAGTGATGGAGGGAGGGAGGGAGGGAGGGAGGGAGGGAGGGAGGGAGGGAGGGAGGGAGGGAGGGAGGGAGGGAGGGAGGGAGGGAGGGAGATAGGGAGCAATGGAGAGAGGGAGGGATGGAGAGAGAGAGGGAGGGAGTGATGGAGAGAGGGAGGGAGCGATTGAGAGAGGGAGGGAGGGATGGAGTTAGAGAGGGAGGGATGGAGAGAGGGAGGGAGGGACTCTCTAAAGCAGGAAAATAGTTCCTCTATTCCCTCTGTAAATCAGCGTGCTTGCCCTGCCAGTAAAGAGACTCCAACAGCACAGGCAGCTGCAAACTGCTCGCTGCCTAATGCAGAGAGAGAGAGAGAGAGAGAGAGGGGGGGGGGGGGAGGGCAAGGGCGAGAGCGAGAGAGCAGGAGAGAGAGAGCGAGAGGAGGGAGAGAGAGAGAGGGGTAGGGAGAGGGGGGAGAGAGAGAGAGAGAGGGGAGGGGAGAGAGAGAGAGAGAGAGAGAGAGAGAGAGAGAGAGAGAGAGAGAGAGAGGGGGGGGGGAGAGAGAGAGAGGGCGAGAGAGAGCGAGGGCGAGAGAGAGAGAGAGAGAGAGAGAGAGAGAGAGAGAGAGAGAGAGAGAGAGAGAGAGAGAGAGAGAGATAATGAAATAGAGAGAGGGGGAGAGAGAAAAGGAAAGAGAGAGAGAAGGGGGGGAGAGAGAGAGGGAGAGGGCGAGGGCGAGAGAGAATGAGAGAGAGAGAGAGAGAGAGAGAGAGAGAGAGAGATAGAGAGAGAGCGAGAGCAAGAGAGAGGGAGAGACAGAGTGAGAGCTTTGTGTGAGGGCATGGTGTGGGCAAGTCCTGGAATGTGAAACCGTTTGCCTTTATTAAGTCTGAGTGGAGTTGGACGAAGCCTCTGGCAGGCTGGCATGGTAGTGTTGTGTTGCTGGGAGGAGTGTGGCGTGGAGTACCTAGTCAGTGTTATACATTGTGTTACTGTTGAGGCCAGGACCACTGACCCACTGTAGTGAAAACTGTCCAACGGACACAAATGCCCGTTAAACCAAGCTGGTTAGCAGTTTGCCCCAGTGTGTTTTACTCTTTGTTATAGAGCTGCAATCACACACACACACACACACACACGCACACACACACACACACACACACACACACACACACACACGCACACACACACACACGCACACACACACACACACACACACACACACACACACACACACACACACACACACACACACACACACACACACACACATACACACACACACACACACACACACACACACACACGCACACACACGCACACACACACACACACACGCACACACACACGCACACACACGCACGCACACACACACACACACACACACGCACGCACATACACACACACACACACACACACTCAAAATCTTTTCACTGCCTCCCATGTAGTAGATTAACAAGTTAACACCACAGTCTGTTTTGGCACCTGCAGTGTTGCGTGTGTGTGTGTGTTTGTGTCCGTGTCTGCGTTCATTCAAGCATGTGTGTGTGTGTGAGTGTTTAGCAGGCAGGTGGTAATGAACGGACTGGGCTGTGGTGACAGAGAATGAGGCTGTGCTGCATGAAGGCTGTAATGAGGTGGTTGGCAGAGAGAACGGGCCCTGTAACAGCTAACGGGTAGTAATTACAGTGTGGATATACAGAGAGAGTCACGCTGTTACCCTCACAACTACAGTAGTAACTTCCCTCCTACCCCACCACACCCTCCCACACCCTCCTACCACACCACACCCTCCTACCACACCACACCCTCCTACCCCACCACACCCTCCCACACCCTCCTACCACACCACACCCTCCTACCCCACCAAACCCTCCTACCCAACCACACCCCCCTACCCCACCACACCCTACTACCCCACCACACCCCCCTGTAACAGGTAGTAATTACAGTGTGGATATACAGAGAGAGTCACACTGTTCCCCTCACAACTACAGTAGTAACTCCTCTCCTACCACACCACACCCTCCTACCCCACCACACCCTCCTACCCCACCACACTCTCCTACCACACCACACCCTCCTACCCCACCACACCCTCCTACCCCACCACACCCTCCTACCACACCACACCCTCCTACCACACCAAACCCTCCTACCCCACCACACCCTCCTACCCCACCACACCCTCCTACCCCACCACACCCTCCTACCCCACCACACCCTCCTACCACACCACACCCTCCTACCCCACCACACCCTCCTACCCCACCACACCCTCTTACCCCACCACACCCTCCTACCACACCACACCCTCCTACCCCACCACACCCTCCTACCACACCACACCCTCCTACTCCACCACACCCTCCTACCACACCACACCCTCCTACCCCACCACACCCTCCTACCCCACCACACCCTCCTACCCCACCACACCCTCCTACCACACCACACCCTCCTACCCCACCACACCCTCCTACCCCACCACACCCTCCTACCACACCACACCCTCCTACCCCACCACACCCTCCTACCACACCACACCCTCCTACCCCACCACACCCTCCTACCACACCACACTCTCCTACCCCACCACACCCTCCTACCCCACCACACCCTCCTACCCCACCACACCCCCCTGTAACAGGCTAGTAATTACAGTGTGGATATACATGTTTTATGAAAACATTAATTTATAATGATCTTCAAGTTTAAAGTAGAATCTCAGTTCACCCAGAAGAGTAATCTCAGTTCACCCAGAAGAGTAATCTCAGTTCACCCAGAAGAGTAATCTCAGTTCACCCAGAAGAGTAATCTCAGTTCACCCAGAAGAGTAATCTCAGTTCACCCAAAAGAAGAATCTCAGTTCACCCAGAAGAGAAATCTCAGTTCACCCAGAAGAAGAATCTCAGTTCACCCAGAAGAGTAATCTCATTTCACCCAGAAGAGTAATCTCAGTTCACCCAGAAGAGTAATCTCAGTTCACCCAGAAGAGTAATCTCAGTTCACCCAGAAGAGTAATCTCAGTTCACCCAGAAGAGTAATCTCAGTTCACCCAGAAGAGTAATCTCAGTTATCCCAGAATAGTAATCTCAGTTCACCCAGAAGAGTAATCTCAGTTCACCCAGAAGAGTAATCTCAGTTCACCCAGAAGAGTAATCTCAGTTCACCCAGAAGAGTAATCTCAGTGCACCCAGAATAGTAATCTCAGTTCACCCAGAAGAGTAATCTCAGTTCACCCAGAATAGTAATCTCAGTTCACCCAGAAGAGTAATCTCAGTTCACCCAGAAGAGTCATCTCAGTTCACCCAGAAGAGTAATCTCAGTTCACCCAGAAGAGTAATCTCAGTTCACCCAGAAGAGTAATCTCAGTTCACCCAGAAGAGTAATCTCAGTTCACCCAGAAGAGTAATCTCAGTTCACCCAGAAGAGAAATCTCAGTTCACCCAGAAGAGTAATCTCAGTTCACCCAGAAGAAGATTCTCAGTTCACCCAGAAGAATAATCTCAGTTCACCCAGAAGATAAATCTCAGTTCACCCAGAAGAGTAATCTCAGTTCACCCAGAAGAGTAATCTCAGTTCACCCAAAAGAAGAATCTCAGTTCACCCAGAAGAGAAATCTCAGTTCACCCAGAAGAAGAATCTCAGTTCACCCAGAAGAGTAATCTCATTTCACCCAAAAGAGTAATCTCAGTTCACCCAGAATAGTAATCTCAGTTCACCCAGAAGAGTAATCTCAGTTCACCCAGAAGAGTAATCTCAGTTCACCCAGAAGAGTAATCTTGGATAATTTGGTCAGGTGCTCCATTACGATACTATTTAAATGACGTCTTTCCACCAGAGGTCAATTCATAATGATGACACATAGAAAGGATATCGATGATGATGATCCAATCCGTCTACTCCCCTCCATATGCCCTCTGACCCCCTCACAACCTCCTTGTGACCTCACAGCGACACCCTGGGTTTGGGGGAAGCCCTCTACATGACCTCATTAATTACAGCTCCAATGGGATGGCCGCAAGTCCCTATTTTTCTTTCTCTGAGTGGCTCTCCATTGTTTTCCTCTCCTCTTCTCATCCTTCCCTCCACATTGACATGCCACCCTCTTTCTGTCCCTCTCTCTCTCTCTTCTCGCTCTCTCCCTCAATCTCAGAAACGGCAAGACTTTCAATGTCTTGTTGATCGACAAATTAGATTCTTCGAAAGTAAAACTTTCATTGGTTCCCTATCGCTCCAACTTTTTGCTCACTTTCCATCACCTTCCTGCTATCTGGGTTCACCTTCCTGGTCTCTGGGTTCACCTTCCTGCTCTCTGGGTTCACCCTCTTGATCTCTCGTTCACCTTCCTGCTCTCTGGGTTCACCCTCTTGCTCTCTGGGTTCACCCTCTTGCTCTCTGGGTTCACCCTCTTGATCTCTCGTTCACCTTCCTGCTCTCTGGGTTCACCCTCTTGCTCTCTGGGTTCACCCTCTTGCTCTCTGGGTTCACCCTCTTGATCTCTCGTTCACCTTCCTGCTCTCTGGGTTCACCCTCTTGCTCTCTGGGTTCACCCTCTTGCTCTCTGGGTTCACCCTCTTGATCTCTCAATCACCTTCCTGCTCTCTGGGTTCACCCTCTTGCTCTCTGGGTTCACCCTCTTGCTCTCTGGGTTCACCCTCTTGCTCTCTCGTTCACCTTCCTGCTCTCTGGGTTCACCCTCTTGCTCTCTGGGTTCACCCTCTTGCTCTCTGGGTTCACCCTCTTGATCTCTCGTTCACCTTCCTGCTCTCTGGGTTCACCCTCTTGCTCTCTGGGTTCACCCTCTTGCTCTCTGGGTTCACCCTCTTGATCTCTCGTTCACCTTCCTGCTCTCTGGGTTCACCCTCTTGCTCTCTGGGTTCACCCTCTTGCTCTCTGGGTTCACCCTCTTGCTCTCTCGTTCACCTTCCTGCTCTCTGGGTTCACCCTCTTGCTCTCTGGGTTCACCCTCTTGCTCTCTGGGTTTACCCTCTTGCTCTCTTGTTCACCTTCCTGCTCTCTGGGTTCACCCTCTTGCTCTCTCGTTCACCTTCCTGCTCTCTGGGTTCACCCTCTTGCTCTCTCCACCACCCTCTTGCTCTCTCCACCACCCTCTTGCTCTCTCCACCACCTTGCTCTCTGGGTTCACCCTCTTGCTCTCTGGGTTCACCCTCTTGCTCTCTGGGTTCACCCTCTTGCTCTCTGGGTTCACCCTCTTGCTCTCTGGGTTCACCCTCTTGCTCTCTCGTTCACCCTCCTGCTCTCTCGTTCACCTTCCTGCTCTCTCGTTCACCTTCCTGCTCTCTGGGTTCACCCTCTTGATCTCTATGTCACCTTCCTGCTCTCTCGTTCACCTTCCTGCTCTCTGGGTTCACCCTCTTCATCTCTATGTCACCTTCCTGCTCTCTTGTTCACCTTCCTGCTCTCTGGGTTCACCCTCTTGATCTCTATGTCACCTTCCTGCTCTCTCGTTCATCTTCCTGCTCTCTGGGTTCACCCTCTTGATCTCTATGTCACCTTCCTGCTCTCTCGTTCACCTTCCTGCTCTCTGGGTTCACCCTCTTGCTCTCTGGGTTCACCCTCTTGCTCTCTGGGTTCACCCTCTTGCTCTCTGGGTTCACCCTCTTGCTCTCTGGGTTCACCCTCTTGCTCTCTGGGTTCACCCTCTTGCTCTCTGGGTTCACCCTCTTGCTATCTGGGTTCACCCTCTTGCTCTCTGGGTTCACCCTCTTGCTCTCTCGTTCACCCTCCTGCTCTCTCGTTCACCTTCCTGCTCTCTCGTTCACCTTCCTGCTCTCTGGGTTCACCCTCTTGATCTCTATGTCACCTTCCTGCTCTCTCGTTCACCTTCCTGCTCTCTGGGTTCACCCTCTTGATCTCTATGTCACCTTCCTGCTCTCTTGTTCACCTTCCTGCTCTCTGGGTTCACCCTCTTGATCTCTATGTCACCTTCCTGCTCTCTTCGTCACCCTTTCACCTCGCAACCTCTTCTACTTCCTGTTTAAGGCCCAGTCTCCTCCTTCCTCATTCCTTCTACAGTTGTGGTCAAATATATTGGCACCCTTGCACGATTCAATTTATCTTATAAAATAAGTTCAAATGAAACATTTAAAAAACGTTTAGTTTTCAACTGCACCGTATCAAGATAAAAAAAACAATTGGTAGAAACATAGAAACAATTGGTAGAAATTTGGTTGGAGGCAGATAATTGTGGTTTAATGTTTAATTTATCTCACCTGTGGTAAGTTGCATGTCCCTACAGCAGAAACATTACCATCCGTTCCTCATTCCTTCTATCTCTGAGTCTCAAAACGTGTTGTCATCACTAGCTGGTCAAGTTGCAACCTCGGAAGCCCTACCAAATTCTAAAATGTATTTTCCGAAAATAAATCTGATTTTAAACCTAGCCCTAACCTTATCCCACACTGCTAAAGTTATGCCTAACCCTTACATTAAAAACAAATAGCACATTTTAGTTTTCTTAGCTAGTGAGAAGCCAAATCGACCCCTAAGCCCTAGATCTGAAGGGATTGGAAAGTTGTAAAGTAATATAATGAAACCCCACCCAGCTTTCACCACTTAGTGGAAAAACATAAGAATGCAAGAAACTCGACGTCTAGATAACGTGAGACGGCGAAATGTCTGCCGTGTGTGTGTGTGTGTGTGTGTGTGTGTGTGTGTGTGTGTGTGTGTGTGTGTAGTGTTTGATGTATAGATGAATGTGTCATAGTGTAGCTCCATTCACCTCTCCTCACAACACAACACAACAGCATTGTACTGAACCTAATCTGGTGCCCATGCTGGGAAGGGCCAAGGAGATCACACAACTGTGTGTGTGTGTGTGTGTGTGTGTGTGTGTGTGTGTGTGTGTGTGTGTGTGTGTGTGTGTGAATGTCAGAGAGCTGCAGAGAGATACAGATGGACTCGGTATACTTGACCTCTTCTTTGTTTGATCTATCTGTGCTTGTATGCACATATACATTTTCTATATTGACGACATTGAGATACGTTAGCTTAGCCATCTCAGCCAGGTCACCCATGATACAAGTCAGTATTCAACGTCTGAGGACGTTGGGAGATGACGTGGAAATCAGCCACTAGGGGGCAACAGTGAGCGCTGTTACCTTCAAGTAGGTACACTGTCTTTCTCTCAGCACATATCAAAGCTGCAGGCTAAAGTGAAGTCTAGACGTGGTTTCCTCTATCGTAATCGCTCCTCTTTCACCCCAGCTGCCAAACCAACCCTGATTCAGATGACCATCCTACCCATGCTAGATTACGGAGACTTTATAGAATATAGAATTTATAGATCGGCAGGTAAGGGTGCTCTCGAGTGGCTAGATGTTCTTCACCATTCAGCCATCAGATTTGCCACCAATGCTCCTTATAGGACACATCACTGCACTCTATACTCCTCTGTAAACTGGTCTTCTCTGTATACCCGTCACAAGACCCACTGGTTGATGCTTATTTATAAAACCCTCTTAGGCCTCACTCCCCCTAGTCTGAGATATTTACTGCAGCCCTCATCCTCCACATACAACACATGTTCTGCCAGTCACATTCTGTTAAAGGTCCCCAAAGCACACACATCCCTGGGTCGCTCCTCTTTTCAATTCGCTGCAGCTAGCGACTGGAACGAGCTGCAACAAACACATCCCTGGGTCGCTCCTCTTTTCAGTTTGCTGCAGCTAGCGACTGGAACGAGCTGCAACAAACACATCCCTGGGTCGCTCCTCTTTTCAATTCGCTGCAGCTAGCGACTGGAACGAGCTGCAACAAACACATCCCTGGGTCGCTCCTCTTTTCAGTTCGCTGCAGCTAGCGACTGGAACGAGCTGCAACAAACACATCCCTGGGTCGCTCCTCTTTTCAATTCGCTGCAGCTAGCGACTGGAACGAGCTGCAACAAACACATCCCTGGGTCGCTCCTCTTTTCAATTCGCTGCAGCTAGCGACTGGAACGAGCTGCAACAAACACTCAAACTGGACAGCTTTATCTCAAACTCTTCATTCAAACACTCTTACTGACAGTTGTGTCTGCTTTGCGTGATGTATTGTTGTCTCTACCTTCTTGCCCTTTGTGCTGTTGTCTGGGCCCAATAATGTTTGTACCCTTGTTGTGCTGCTGCGATGTTGTGTTGCTATCATGTTGTTGTCACGTGTTGCTGCCATGCTGTGTTGTCATGTGTTGCTACCATGCTGTGTTGTCATGTGTTGCTACCATGCTGTGTTGTCATGTGTTGCTACCATGCTGTGTTGTCATGTGTTGCTGCCATGCTGTGTTGTGATGTGTTGCTGCCATGCTATGTTGTTGTCTTTAGGTCTCTCTTTATGTAGTGTTGTGTTGTCTCTCTTTATGTAGTGTTGTGTTGTCTCTCTTTATGTATTGTTGTGTTGTCTCTCTTTATGTAGTGTTGTGTTGTCTCTCTTTATGTAGTGTTGTGTTGTCTCTCTTTATGTAGTGTTGTGTTGTCTCTCTTTATGTAGTGTTGGGTTGTCTCTCTTTATGTAGTGTTGTTTTGTCTCTCTGGTCGTGATGTGTGTTTTGTCCTATATTTATATTGAAATTATTTTTAATCCCAGGCCCCCGTCCCTCCCGGAGGCATTTTGCCTTTTGGTAGGCCGTCATTGTAAATAATAATTTGTTCTTTAACTGACTTGCCTAGTTATTAAATAAAGGTAAAAAAAATAAAAAAAATAAAAAATCTACATCTCGTTTTTGCGAGATGTAGACAGGATGTGGATGGGAGCACCTACCACTGATTCCAAAAACTGCACGTTAAAATCCAGAGATTGATATTTGTATTTCAGATGTTTGTTTTTGATCCCAAACCTTAACTGAGTTATTTCAGAGTTAATGCCTAAATTTAACATTAAACACTTTGAAATTTGACATTTGCAACAACGTCGAAATTTAACTTTTGAGAAATATGGATGAACGTCTAATTCTGACCTGAGACTGTGAGAGCTAGTTGAGCCAGCTTGTGTGTCTCAGAGAAAAAGAGGCTCTCTCGCTTCAAGACGGAGTGAGAGAGCAAGAAAGAAAGAGAGAGGAGGGAGATTTAAGAAGCTTGATCTCTGATTCTGTTGAATATGTAAATCCCGTTTGGTTGTTCTCTCTCTCGCTCTCTCTCTCCGGGAGACCCCTAACTGTCCCACTCTCCCTCCCCAAAGAGGGGTAGGGGATATGGGCTACTTTGGGGAGGCTTAGTGGCCTGTAGACTTCATCCCCTGGTTGATTATCTCAGAGAGAGAAGAGGGAGAAGAAGAGGTGAGTGACAAAATCCCTTTGTCCATCCCTGGCCCATATGTTTAAGGCACTGACCTTTCAATCAGTCCTGTCCAGGGAGTGGATGGACAGCTTGGTCTTCCTCTCTGTAAACCCAGGGCTCCGAGTCTCTTCATCTATCTCTTGTTTAAAAAAAATAAATAATAATAACTTTTTAAGTTCAATCTTTTTTGTCTCTTAGGGCAGAATGCTAACTGAAAGGGGAAGTTCACCCTGGGGAGGGGGGGGGGGGGGTGCTAGGTTTGTTTCGATCATGTCAGAGGGATTTCCTGGTCAGTTAGATGTGTTTCACTCATAATTGGTCACGAAGAGGGCTGGATGAATGATACACCCTGTTTATTTTATTTATTTAACCTTAATTTAACCTTTTATTTAACTAGGCAAGTCAGGACAGATTCTTATTTACAATGAAGGCCTACCCCCCGGGCCAAACCCGGACGACACTGGGCTTATTGTGCGCCGTCCTATTGGACTCCCAATCACGGCCGGATGTGAGGAGATCTGAAAATAAATGTGTTCCTGCTTTGCGGCATTTCCTGAAAAGTGTCTGTTATACCAATCACACTGTATGTTTTCTTTGTGTGGAGATATGTTTGTCCTTGTTTCATAGAGCCATTGGATATCTTTCAGTGATGTTTCTATCCGGCGGATTCATTGCTAAGGTGATTGTTTTTCCCAGCCTTGACTCAGGATGGTAAGTTGGTGTTTGAAGATATCCCTCTAGTGGTGTGGGGGCTGTGCTTTGGCAAAGTGGGTGGGGTGGGGCTTCATGCTCTGGCCCCGCCCCCAAAGGCATTTTTTATTTTTTTAAAGGGAGGCGGACAGTAACAATCTTTTACCTACTTGGTGACATTCAACCATAAATGTTTCAACCGGAATTTAGCGAAAAAGATTCAAAACAAAGAGTTGGATTTAGCTAGAAGCTCAGCTACAGCCGATGCCAGCATCAAGAGGGCAGATGACAAATACCGTAGCGAAGTAGATACGTTTATTTTTCATGCAATCTACCTAGCTAGCTAACTTTAGTTTATATACTGAAACCCATTTTGTTTATTGCTGGCTAACATACTACTGTGTTACATTGGGGGAAATCTCCCCACACACACACTTTTTTTGCTAACTCAGGTAGCTAGCCAGCTAAGCTAGCTAAACCATTACCGGTAGCCATATCTATGATTAAAAAGATAAGAGGTTTTACAATCAGAGATCTATTGTATCTCGATTGTAAAACCTCTCCTCTAGACATGGCTACTAAACAGCAACGTTACAACCAGCCAACTAAAGCTAGTTTTACCAGTAAACATGACTGGAGTCGGCTAGCTAGTTAGCCTGGCGCCTGCTAACATGCTATGCACCACGCCTCATGTTTGTAAGTTGTTAGCAAACGTGTAATATCAGAAACTGTAAAATCATTTAACTAGCCAGCTATGTAACATAATTGACAAGAGTTGACATTGGTTATGATTATGACAGTGAATGCATTTCAATCTCACAAAATTATTGGCACGACACAAGATAGGATTCCAAACAGATGTAAATAACAATTATGTAGGTAAAAAAAAATTACAATCCGATCACTATGCAAAGGTTGAGGGTTATGCCATATTTCATTCTATAAGGATATATTTTGTTCTAAATGTAATATGTGTGCCTGTGCACATGTATACACAGCCTATCTTAATGCTGATGTTATGCTGGTGTAACGGATGTGAAACGGCTAGCTTAGTTAGTGGTGGTGCGCGCTAAATAGCGGTTCAATCGGTGACGTCACTTGCTCTGAGACCTTGAAGTAGTGTATACACAGCCTATCTTAATGCTGATGTTATTCTGGCACAGTTCATTTGTAGTATTGCTAATAACGGAGCATTTTCTACATTTAAATGGCCCCCTACAATTTAAATGGCCCCATCTAATTTAAACGGCCCCCCTACAATTTAAATGGCTCCCTACCATTTAAACGCCCCCCTACAATTTAAATGGCCCCCTGCAATGTATATTGCCCCCTACAATTTAAATGTCCCCCTGCAATGTAAATGCCCCCCTACAATTTAAATGGCCCCCTACAATTTAAACGGCCCCCCTACAATTTAAATGGCTCCCTACAATTTAAACTGCCCCACTACAATGTAAATGGCCCCCTACAATGTAAATGGCCCCCTACAATTTAAATGGCCCCCTGCAATTTACATGACCCCCTGCAATGTACATGCCCCCCTGCAATTGAAATGGCCCCCTGTAATTTAAATGGCCCCCTACAATTTAAACGGCCCCCCTACAATTTAAATGGCTCCCTACAATTTAAACTGCCCCACTACAATGTAAATGGCCCCCTACAATGCAAATGGCCCCCTACAATTTAAATGGCCCCCTGCAATTTAAATGGCCCCCTGCAATTTACATGACCCCCTGCAATTTACATGCCCCCCTGCAATTTACAAGGCGCCCCTACAATTTAAATGGCCCCCCTACAACTGGACACAGACATTTTATGAGACTCGTGCTTCCAAGAATCGAGGATGAAGACAGTATCGACAAGCTAAGGTTGGTTGAAAAATCCTACAGTATCCTCTAACTCCCAGTAATGGATACCCAAAAAATATTTGCTTAAATCATATTATGTGATGTACCAATCCGTAGCTACAGTTTACTATACATGAGACATACTCAGTTAGCATTGAGTTAGCATTGAGTTAGCATTGAGGTAGCATTGAGGTAGCATTGAGTTAGCATTGAGTTAGCATAGAGGTAGCATTGAGTTAGCATTGAGTTAGCATTGAGTTAGCATTGTGTTAGCATTGAGGTAGTATTGAGTTAGCATTGAGTTAGCATTGAGTTAGCATTGAGTTAGCATTGAATAGTTTACACTCCCCCTGTATTTTCAGAGTCAGACAAATATTTGAGCTTATATAAATATATTCTGTGAATGCAGAAAGGCAGACACATTTTGAGGATTGATTTAACATATCTATATTTACTTTATGATGGTTCTAAGTGGTCTTATGCTGAGATCCACACTGTCCTTTATCTGGCTTCAGTACACTGGCAACAGTGTTTGGCGTGGTGGGCTGGGGAAGCTGAGACTCCGTGCTTCTAGCGAATGGTCTTTGTTCTGTCTGCGGTGTATGGTCAGCCGGATAAGACTCTGCCGGAAGTTGTGTAAGGCGCGTAAAACTTTAACATCATTCGGACCTCTTGTAGACGATTTGCTGGTACTGCACTTCTTCTGGAAAGACATGGTTGTGGTGTTAGCATTTTACACTTTTGGTGGAAGGGACAACAAGTCTTTGTTGTAACCTAAGTGTTTAGAGACAAAGTAGTGTATTCTTTTAGGGACAATGATGGACATTGGGAGCTACTTTTGAGAGGACAGATCAGTCAACAAGGTGGGGACTGCAGAAGGTGTGCAACGTCTTAGGAGGGCAGTTCTTACACATTGTGCATTGTTGTGTGTGGGAGATTGAGGAGAAATGCCACCTTTCAATCTTTCTCATTCACAACAATACATTTACTAAGTCTGTAAGCACAACCCTGCACAACCAAAACCCCTTTCCTCATCTCAAAGACCTGTCTGTAAACCCTCCCATGGCCCATTGACTTTGGCAGATAATTATTTTCAGTTGTTGATTACGCACACCTGTCACCATCATTACGCGTATCAGCGCTCATTAGACTCACCTGGATTCCTTCACGTTGTTGATTGCCCCCTCTATATCTGTCTGTTCCTCCGTGTCACCATTGTTGTTGTAATGTTGTTTTGTTCCCCCCCATCCAGATGCTGTTCTTGTTTTGTTTGATGTCCATTTTCCATTCAAATGTTCACTCCATGTACTTGCTTCTCGTTTCCAGCATCGGTCCTTACAATAGTAGCCATTGGCAGGGTATTGTTTTGTAGTCTTTGCATTGTGTTTTGAGAATCTGCAGAGAGAGAGAGAAATGAAGTGGTTGTGTCATTAATGTTGTAGTCTTGATTTTATACCTTTCAATGCAACCCTGGATGTTTTCTGACCCACAATTATGCTCGGGTACCCAAGAATGTTCAGGCAGGGCACTGTGGAATTACTTCAGATAACCTGAGTTTTACAAAGATAAGGGTGGACTAAATTGATGACCTGGTCTGGAAGGTTCTCTGTGGTCCTCAGGCTTACCTCTAATCACATGTCACACCATAACACAAACCCATACAAACAATTCAATCCAATTCATGTTTATGCCATGCCTACTGTAATGTAAATTCAGCTATTTTAGCCGTCGGCTTGTAAATTATTTTCCCAACTTGCCTTTAACTTGTGCAGAGCTTGGAAGGGGTTGGAAGCACATGCTGGTGGAATCAGATTCAACTACAACAACATACAGAACAATACATAATTTAACCACCCCACTAGTTGTGTTGATCTCTATTAGACTAGCTAGCTTAGCACAGCTAACATGGATATTTCAATGCTGTCAGCGTGACTTTGGCTAGCTAGCTAGCGTCACTAAATTGACAGCTGGATTGCTAGCTGAGAGTGAGTTAGCTATATCGACAATTCTATTTTAAGTAAGGGTGGAATAGATGGCTACCAGTTTGAGCTATAATTATTTGCTAACGTTAGCTATCTTACGTCAGCTAACATTAGTCAAAGATAGAATGAACAAACAAACAATTTTACTCTGCTGAAGGTAGCTACCAGTCTAGCATTGACTACAATGGCATTGATTGACTGACAGTGTTTCCAAAAGATAGCTAGCTATATGATTTAACTGATAACTTACCTAGTCACACTAGGCTAGCAAGCTAGCTAGAGTTAGGTTACCTCTAATCGAGAATCCTCCATTTTGTTGGGAAGGATAAAAATAGATAATATCGCATCAATTCTCAGCTGTCGACAAAATGGATTCCCCATCAGAAAATCCCTTTGATAATCTTTGGTCACCATAAGCAACATTCTTGATAGCAACAAGCCACTTGCAGCATCGGGGTAAATCTCTGGTAGGTAGAACAGTGAGAGAAAACATGGTCATGATCACAAATGTTAGTGAAAAAAACAAAACTGTTTTAAATATTTTTTACTGAGATTACTGTGTGTTGTTTGATCAAAGCTAACAACGGCCGTCATCCAAGTTTGTTGGCACGCCCCATTTACCTAGCATTGTGGTATCTGCATTCGTTATGAATGTTG
The DNA here is from genome assembly GCF_045791955.1 of Oncorhynchus clarkii lewisi. Classification (NCBI taxonomy): domain Eukaryota; kingdom Metazoa; phylum Chordata; class Actinopteri; order Salmoniformes; family Salmonidae; genus Oncorhynchus; species Oncorhynchus clarkii. The sequence goes on from NC_092149.1 coordinate 85,274,029, forward strand.
GACTTTGTGGTTCGCTACGAGCAGACAAACACACCGGAAGTCAAAACATCCTGATTCTACCAGTGAAATGAAGATGCGCTCGTTCCAGCTTGTGGTTTTGGATAACGTTGATGTTTATGAGCAGAAAAACGTTGTGTTTTAAAAAATAAAAATAAAAGATTATATCGCCATGACGTTTCCCTTTAAAAAAGCTTCATGCCAAATGTCAGTGTATTTTTTCCCAGATGGTAATTTTTTTAGCTAACGTTGTACGTTTGTGTACGTACGAGATGTGCTCACGGAGCAAGTCACACATTATTAACACACATTTGGCCTCCAAGGTCTCCAGGGCTCACTGTCTGGATATACTATGGATTGTGTCTGACCATATCATATCAGAGAAGACCAAGGGAGATTATGCTATAGAATGGGGGAGGGGGGTTATGCTATAGAGGCGGCAGGGAAGGGAGGCAATTCTATAGAGGGGGAGGGGGGTTATGTTATAGAGGGGGCAGGGAGGGGAGGCAATTCTATAGAGGGGGAGGGGATGTTATGCTATAAAGTGGGGAGGGAGGGGAGGGATGTCTGGCCATGTGTCAGCAGCAGATCGTACGTCTGTTCCTCCCTGGTCGAGGTGTGGGATCCCCACGGGGGGGGGGGGGATTTTTTTTTTTGTCCAGAGGGAACTGTTACTACCCGCGTCCACCTTTCAGCCCGCAATGTCAATCAGCATATGGTTGATCCACCCCCAATGTGTTCATGTACCCAGAAAATGTAGCCCTTTCACGGCGGCATTCTCAGCCGGGCCAAAGAGATTAAGATGTAATGTTCTTCTCCCTCTCCACAACAGGGGGGTAGTGGCACACAGGCCTACTAGGATACATGAGCCTGCAGAAAATCCCCCTAGGGCAAGAAAAGAGAGAGAGAGAGAGAGAGAGAGGTTGGCAGGGGTGAGGCAGAGCAAGGTGGGGGGTTGGACGTGATGGTATCAGTGTCGGTTTGACACCTTCCAATTACAGGAAGTGAAGTAACGGTGTTTTACTAGCGGTGTCCACATGACCAAGTTCTCACCAGTGACCCTGAGACGAGAAAACAATAGAGAGTTTGTTTTTTACACACACAACCTCCCAGTGGGCCTGACGCACAAGTATCCCAGATGAACTGTTTCCACTGTAATCCCTTGCTCAATAGGATTTATGGGAGCTGTGAAAGCAAACAGCTCCCATTTCAGCTCAGGAGGCTGAAAAGATTTGGCATGGGGCCCTCAGATCCTCAAAAAGTTCTACAGCTGCACCATCGAGAGCATCTTGACTGGCTGCATCACCGCTTGGTACGGCCGATGCACCGCCATCAACCGCAAAGCGTTACACAGGGTGGTGAGGGGGCCGAGCTCCCTGCCATCCAAGACCTCTACACCAGGAAGTGTCAGAGGAAAGTCCGAACAATTACTAAAGACTCCAAGCCACCCAAACCATAGACGGTAAACTCTGCTATCGTCTGGCAAACGGTATCAGAGCCATAGGCTACAAGACAGCTTCTACTCCTAAACCATAAGACTGCTAAATAGCCATATGTTAATTAAATGGTTACACAGACTGTCTGCATTGTGAGTCTGTGTAACTTTCTGCATACTTTACCCTGCCTTCATGTACATATCTACCTCAAATACCTTATTATTGTCTATCCTGATGTCTAGTCACTTTACCCTGCCTTCATGTACATATCTACCTCAAAACCTTATTATTATCTATCCTGATGCCTGGTCACTTTACCCTGCCTTCATGTACATATAAACCTTAAATACCTTATTATTATCTATCCTGATGTCACTTTACCCTGCCTTCATGTACATATCTACCTCAAAACCTTATTAATATCTATCCTGATGCCTGGTCACTTTACCCTGCCTTCATGTACATATAAACCTTAAATACCTTATTATTATCTATCCTGATGTCACTTTACCCTGCCTTCATGTACACATCTACCTCAAAACCTTATTAATATCTATCCTGATGTCACTTTACCCTGCCTTCATGTACATATCTACCTCAAATACCTTATTATTATCTATCCTGATGCCTGGTCACTTTACCCTGCCTTCATGTACATATCTACCTCAAATACCTTATTATTATCTATCCTGATGTCACTTTACCCTGCCTTCATGTACATATAAACCTTAAATACCTTATTATTATCTATCCTGATGCCTGGTCACTTTACCCTGCCTTTATGTACATATCTACCTCAAATACCTTATTATTATCTATCCTGATGTCTAGTCACTTTACCCTGCCTTCATGTACATATCTACCTCAAATACCTTATTATTATCTATCCTGATGCCTGGTCACTTTACCCTGCCTTCATGTACATATCTACCTTAAATACCTTATTATTATCTATCCTGATGTCACTTTATCCTGCCTTCATGTACATATCTACCTCAAAACCTTATTAATATCTATCCTGATGCCTAGTCACTTTACCCTGCCTTCATGTACATATCTACCTCAAAACCTTATTATTATCTATCCTGATGTCGCTTTATCCTGCCTTCATGTACATATAAACCTTAAATACCTCATTATTATCTATCCTGATGTCACTTTATCCTGCCTTCATGTACATATCTACCTCAAAACCTTATTAATATCTATCCTGATGCCTAGTCACTTTACCCTGCCTTCATGTACATATCTACCTCAAATACCTTATTATTATCTATCCTGATGTCACTTTATCCTGCCTTCATGTACATATCCACCTTAAATAACCCTGCACATTAAGTCCCTGCCATTCAGGAAAGCCCGAAATATTGTCAAAGACTCCAGCCACCCCTGGTACCCCCTGTCTATCCCTCCATTCTTGTGGATTATATATTTTTTTTCTCCCTCTTGTGTTGCTATTTATTCTTTGTATTATTATTTAGAAACTCTGCATAGCTGAGAAGGACTCGTGAGCATTTTCACGGTCAGGTCTACACCGGTTGTATTGGGCGCAAGTGACAAATAACACATGATTAGAATTGAAAAGGCAGTGTGAGGGTCTGCGCTCCGTCTGCAATGA